>NC_060119.1:51586097-51942457 GCF_021461395.2 Schistocerca americana | reverse complement strand
AAAACTGGACTCACAGGTGAGGTTCAAATCATAGAAAGTTAGAGTGTCTGTCCTCTTTTACTTAAGTCGGCATTGTGCATTTTCTAAAAAATTCGGATGCAATTTCTGTGTTTCATCGTCAATAAGAAGGTCTATGGTATACAGTAAATCTGAAGTGAAGCATCCGAATCTAAAACTTGAATCACAGGAGGGGTCCAAATTATAGAAAGTTAGAGTTTCAGTCCTCTTGTACTTATGTCGGCATTGTTCCTTTTGTATCAAATTCGGATGCAATTTCTGTGTTTCATCGTCAATAAAAGGTCCAAGGGATACAGTGAACCTGAAGTGAAGCATCGGAATCTAAAACTGGACTTACAGGGGAGGTTCAAATCATTGAAAGTTAGAGTGTCAGTCCTCTAGTACTTAAGTCGGCATTGTGCCTTTTGTATTGAATTCGGATGCAATTTTTGTGTTTCATCGTCAATAAGAAGGTCCAAGGGATACAGTAAAGCTGAAGTGAAGCATCGGAATCTAAAACTGGACTCACAGGAGAGGTACAAATCATAGGCAGTTAGAGTGTCAGTCCTCTTGTACTTAAGTCGGCATTGTGCCTTTTGTATTAAATTCGGATGCAATTTTTGTGTTTCATCGTCAATAAGAAGGTCCAAGGGATACAGTAAAGCTGAAGTGAAGCATCGGAATCTAAAAGTGGACTCACAGGAGAGGTACAAATCATAGGAAGTTAGAGTGTCAGTCCTCTTGTACTTAAGTCGGCATTGTGCCTTCTGTATTAAATTCGATGCAATTTCTGTGCTTCATCGTCAATCAGAAGGTCAAAGGTATACAGTAAACCTGAAGTGAAGCAACGGAAACTAAAACTGGACTCACAGGAGAGGTTCAAATCATAGAAAGTTAGAGTGTCAGTACTCTTGTACTTAAGTCGGCATTGTTCTTTTTGTATCAAATTCGGAAGCAATTTGTGTGTTTCATCGTCAATAAGAAGGTCCAAGGGATACAGTAAACTTGAAGTGAAACAGCGGATACCAAAACTGGACTCACAGGGGAGGTTCAAATCATAGATAGTTAGAGTGTCAGTCCTCTTGTACTTAAGTCGGCATTGTGCACTTTGTATTAAATTCGGATGCAATTTCTGTGTTTCATCGTCAATAAGAAGGTCCAAGGGATACAGTAAACCTGAAGTGAAGCATCGGAAACTAAAACTGGACTCACAGGTTAGGTTCAAATAATAGAAAGTTAGAGTCTTAGTCCTCTAGTACTTCATTCGGCATTGTGCCTTTTGTATTAAATTCGGATGTAATTTCTGTGTTTCATCGTCAATGAGAAGGTCTAAGGGATACAGTAAACCTGAAGTGAAGCATCGGAATCTAAAACTGGACTCACAGGAGAGGTTCAAATCATAGAAAGTTAGAGTGTCAGTCCTCTTGTACTTAAGTCGGCATTGTGCCTTTTCTATTAAATTCGGATGCAATTTCTGTGTTTCATCGTCAATAAGAATGTCCAAGGGATACAGTAAACCTGAAGTGAAGCATCAGAATCTAAAACTGGACTCACAGGTGAGGTTCAAATCATAGAAAGTTAGAGTGTCTGTCCTCTTTTACTTAAGTCGGCATTGTGCCTTTTCTAAAAAATTCGGATGCAAATTCTGTGTTTCATCGTCAATAAGAAGGTCCATGGTATACAGTAAATCTGAAGTGAAGCATCCGAATCTAAAACTTGAATCACAGGAGGGGTTCAAATTATAGAAAGTTAGAGTGTCAGTCCTCTTGTACTTAAGTCGGCATTGTTCCTTTTGCATCAAATTCGGATGCAATTTCTGTGTTTTATCGTCAATAAAAGGTCCAAGGGATACAGTAAACCTGAAGTGAAGCATCGGAATCTAAAACTGGACTTACAGGGGAGGTTCAAATCATTGAAAGTTAGAGTGTCAGTCCTCTAGTACTTAAGTCGGCATTGTGCCTTTTGTATTGAATTCGGATGCAATTTTTGTGTTTCATCGTCAATAAGAAGGTCCAAGGGATACAGTAAAGCTGAAGTGAAGCATCGGAATCTAAAACTGGACTCACAGGAGCGGTACAAATCATAGGAAGTTAGAGTGTCAGTCCTCTTGTACTTAAGACGGCATTGTGCCTTTTGTATTAAATTCGGATGCAATTTTTGTGTTTCATCGTCAATAAGAAGGTCCAAGGGATACAGTAAAGCTGAAGTGAAGCATCGGAATCTAAAACTGGACTCACAGGAGAGGTACAAATCATAGGAAGTTAGAGTGTCAGTCCTCTTGTACTTAAGTCGGCATTGTGCCTTCTGTATTAAATTCGATTCAATTTCTGTGCTTCATCGTCAATCAGAAGGTCAAAGGTATACAGTAAACCTGAAGTGAAGCAACGGAAACTAAAACTGGACTCACAGGAGAGGTTCAAATCATAGAAAGTTAGAGTGTCAGTCCTCTTGCACTTAAGTCGGCATTGTGCCTTTTCTATTAAATTCGGATGCAATTTCTGTGTTTCATCGTCAATAAGAAGGTCCAAGGGATACAGTAAACCTGAAGTGAAGCATCGGAAACTAAAACTGGACTCACAGGTTAGGATCAGATAATAGAAAGTTAGAGTGTCAGTCCTCTAGTACTTAAGTCGGCATTGTGCCTTTTGTATTAATTTCGGATGCAATTTCTGTGTTTCATCGTCAATAAGAAGGTCCAAGGGATACAGTAAACCTGAAGTAAAACATCAGAATCTAAAACTGGAGTCTCAGGAGGGGTTCAAATCATAGAAAGTTAGAGTGTCAGTCCTCTTGTACTTAAGTCGGCATTGTTCTTTTTGTATCAAATTCGGATGTAATTTGTGTGTTTCATCGTCAATAAGAAGGTCCAAGGGATACAGTAAACCTGAAGTGAAGCATCGGATACTAAAACTGGACTTACAGGGTAGGTTCAAATCATAGAAAGTTAGAGTGTCAGTCCTCCTGTTCTTAAGTCGGCATTGTGCCCTTTGTATTAAATTCGGATGCAATTTCTGTGTTTCATCGTCAATAAGAAGGTCCAAGGTATACAGTAAACCCGAAGTGAAGCATCGGAAACTAAATCTGGACTCACAGGTTAGGTTCAAATAATAGAAAGTTAGAGTCTTAGTCCTCTAGTACTTAAGTCGGCATTGTGCCTTTTGTATTAAATTCGGATGCAATTTTTGTGTTGCATCGTCAATAAGAAGGTCCAAGGTATACAGTAAACCTGAAGTGAAGCAACGGAAACTAAAACTGGACTCACAGGAGAGGTTCAAATCATAGAAAGTTAGAGTGTCAGTACTCTTGTACTTAAGTCGGCATTGTTCTTTTTGTATCAAATTCGGAAGCAATTTGTGTGTTTCATCGTCAATAAGAAGGTCCAAGGGATACAGTAAACTTGAAGTGAAACAGCGGATACCAAAACTGGACTCACAGGGGAGGTTCAAATCATAGAAAGTTAGAGTGTCAGTCCTCTTGTACTTAAGTCGGCATTGTGCACTTTGTATTAAATTCGGATGCAATTTCTGTGTTTCATCGTCAATAAGAAGGTCCAAGGGATACAGTAAACCTGAAGTGAAGCATCGGAAACTAAAACTGGACTCACAGGTTAGGTTCAAATAATAGAAAGTTAGAGTCTTAGTCCTCTAGTACTTCATTCGGCATTGTGCCTTTTGTATTAAATTCGGATGTAATTTCTGTGTTTCATCGTCAATAAGAAGGTCTAGGGGATACAGTAAACCTGAAGTGAAGCATCGGAATCTAAAACTGGACTCACAGGAGAGGTTCAAATCATAGAAAGTTAGAGTGTCAGTCCTCTTGTACTTAAGTCGGCATTATGCCTTTTCTATTAAATTCGGATGCAATTTCTGTGTTTCATCGTCAATAACAATGTCCAAGGGATACAGTAAACCTGAAGTGAAACATCAGAATCTAAAACTGGACTCACAGGTGAGGTTCAAATCATAGAAAGTTAGAGTGTCTGTCCTCTTTTACTTAAGTCGGCATTGTGCATTTTCTAAAAAATTGGGATGCAATTTCTGTGTTTCATCGTCAATAAGAAGGTCTATGGTATACAGTAAATCTGAAGTGAAGCATCCGAATCTAAAACTTGAATCACAGGAGGGGTCCAAATTATAGAAAGTTAGAGTTTCAGTCCTCTTGTACTTATGTCGGCATTGTTCCTTTTGTATCAAATTTGGATGCAATTTCTGTGTTTCATCGTCAATAAAAGGTCCAAGGGATACAGTAAACCTGAAGTGAAGCATCGGAATCTAAAACTGGACTTACAGGGGAGGTTCAAATCATTGAAAGTTAGAGTGTCAGTCCTCTAGTACTTAAGTCGGCATTGTGCCTTTTGTATTGAATTCGGATGCAATTTTTGTGTTTCATCGTCAATAAGAAGGCCCAAGGGATACAGTAAAGCTGAAGTGAAGCATCGGAATCTAAAACTGGACTCACAGGAGAGGTACAAATCATAGGCAGTTAGAGTGTCAGTCCTCTTGTACTTAAGTCGGCATTGTGCCTTTTGTATTAAATTCGGATGCAATTTTTGTGTTTCATCGTCAATAAGAAGGTCCAAGGGATACAGTAAAGCTGAAGTGAAGCATCGGAATCTAAAAGTGGACTCACAGGAGAGGTACAAATCATAGGAAGTTAGAGTGTCAGTCCTCTTGTACTTAAGTCGGCATTGTGCCTTCTGTATTAAATTCGATGCAATTTCTGTGCTTCATCGTCAATCAGAAGGTCAAAGGTATACAGTAAACCTGAAGTGAAGCAACGGAAACTAAAACTGGACTCACAGGAGAGGTTCAAATCATAGAAAGTTAGAGTGACAGTCCTCTTGCACTTAAGTCGGCATTGTGCCTTTTCTATTAAATTCGGATGCAATTTCTGTGTTTCATCGTCAATAAGAAGGTCCAAGGGATACAGTAAACCTGAAGTGAAGCATCGGAAACTAAAACTGGACTCACAGGTTAGGTTCAGATAATAGAAAGTTAGAGTGTCAGTCCTCTAGTACTTAAGTCGGCATTGTGCCTTTTGTATTAATTTCGGATGCAATTTCTGTGTTTCATCGTCAATAAGAAGGTCCAAGGGATACAGTAAACCTGAAGTAAAACATCAGAATCTAAAACTGGAGTCTCAGGAGGGGTTCAAATAATAGAAAGTTAGAGTGTCAGTCCTCTTGTACTTAAGTCGGCATTGTTCTTTTTGTATCAAATTCGGATGCAATTTGTGTGTTTCATCGTGAATAAGAAGGTCCAAGGGATACAGTAAACCTGAAGTGAAGCATCGGATACTGAAACTGGACTTACAGGGTAGGTTCAAATCATAGAAAGTTAGAGTGTCAGTCCTCCTGTACTTAAGTCGGCATTGTGCCCTTTGTATTAAATTCGGATGCAATTTCTGTGTTTCATCGTCAATAAGAAGGTCCAAGGTATACAGTAAACCCGAAGTGAAGCATCGGAAACTAAAACTGGACTCACAGGTTAGGTTCAAATAATAGAAAGTTAGAGTCTTAGTCCTCTAGTACTTAAGTCGGCATTGTGCCTTTTGTATTAAATTCGGATGCAATTTTTATGTTTCATCGTCAATAAGAAGGTCCAAGGTATACAGTAAACCTGAAGTGAAGCATCGGAAACTAAAACTGGACTCACAGGAGAGGTTCAAATCATAGAAAGTTAGAGTGTCAGTACTCTTGCACTTATGTCGGCATTGTGCCTTTTCCATTAAATTCGGATTCAATTTCTGTGTTTCATCGTCAATAAGAAGGTCCAAGGGATACAGTAAACCTGAGGTGAAGCATCGGAATCTTAAACAGGACTCACAGGTGAGGTTCAATTCATAGAAAGTTAGAGTGTCTGTCCTCTTGTACTTAAGTCGGCATTGTGCCTTTTCTATTAAATTCGGATGCAATTTCTGTGTTTCTTCGTCAATAAGAAGGTCCATGGTATACAGTAAATCTGAAGTGAAGCATCCGAATCTAAAACTTGACACACAGGAGGGGTTCAAATCATAGAAAGTTAGAGTGTCAGTCCTCTTGTACTTAAGTCGGCATTGTGCCTTTTGTATTAAATTCGGATGTAATTTCTGTGTTTCATCGTCAATAAGAAGGTCCAGGGGATACAGTAAACCTGAAGTGAAGCATCGGAATCTACAACTGGACTCACAGGAGAGGTTCAAATCATAGAAAGTTAGAGTGTCAGTCCTCTTGTACTTAAGTCGGCATTGTGCCTTTTCTATTAAATTCGGATGCAATTTCCGTGTTTCATCGTCAATAAGAATGTCCAAGGGATACAGTAAACCTGAAGTGAAGCATCAGAATCTAAAACTGGACTCACAGGTGAGGTTCAAATCATAGAAAGTTAGAGTGTCTGTCTTCTTTTACTTAAGTCGGCATTGTGCCTTTTATAAAAAATTCGGATGCAATTTATGTGTTTCATCGTCAATAAGAAGGTCCATGGTATACAGTAAATCTGAAGTGAAGCATCCGAATCTAAAACTTGTCTCACAGGAGGGGTTCAAATTATAGAAAGTTAGAGTGTCAGTCCTCTTGTACTTAAGTCGGCATTGTTCCTTTTGTATAAATTCGGATGCAATTTCTGTGTTTCATCGTCAATAAAAGGTCCAAGGGATACAGTAAACCTGAAGTGAAGCATCGGAATCTAAAACTGGACTTACCGGGGAGGTTCAAATCATTGAAAGTTAGAGTGTCAGTCCTCTTGTACTTAAGTCGGCATTGTGCCTTTTGTATTAAATTCGGATGCAATTTTTGTGTTTCATCGTCAATAAGAAGGTCCAAGGGATACAGTATAGCTGAAGTAAAGCATCGGAATCTAAAACTGGACTCACAGAAGAGGTACAAATCATAGGAAGTTAGAGTGTCAGTCCTCTTGTACTTAAGTCGGCATTGTGCCTTTTGTATTAAATTCGGATGCAATTTTTGTGTTTCATCGTCAATAAGAAGGTCCAAGGGATACAGTAAAGCTGAAGTGAAGCATCGGAATCTAAAACTGGACTCACAGGAGAGGTACAAATCATAGGAAGTTAGAGTGTCAGTCCTCTTGTACTTAAGTCGGCATTGTGCCTTCTGTATTAAACTCGATGCAATTTCTGTGCTTCATCGTCAATCAGAAGGTCAAAGGTATACAGTAAACCTGAAGTGAAGCAACGGAAACTAAAACTGGATTCACAGGAGAGGTTCAAATCATAGAAAGTTAGAGTGTCAGTCCTCTTGCACTTAAGTCGGCATTGTGCCTTTTCTATTAAATTCGGATGCAATTTCTGTGTTTCATCGTCAATAAGAAGGTCCAAGGGATACAGTAAACCTGAAGTGAAGCATCGGAAACTAAAACTGGACTCACAGGTTAGGTTCAGATAATAGAAAGTTAGAGTGTCAGTCCTCTAGTACTTAAGTCGGCATTGTGCCTTTTGTATTAATTTCGGATGCAATTTCTGTGTTTCATCGTCAATAAGAAGGTCCAAGGGATACAGTAAACCTGAAGTAAAACATCAGAATCTAAAACTGGACTCACAGGAGAGGTTCAAATCATAGAAAGTTAGAGTGTCAGTCCTCTTGTACTTAAGTCGGCATTGTGCCTTTTCTATTAAATTCGGATGCAATTTTTATGTTTCATCGTCAATAAGAAGGTCCAAGGTATACAGTAAACCTGAAGTGAAGCATCGGAAACTAAAACTGGACTCACAGGAGAGGTTCAAATCATAGAAAGTTAGAGTGTCAGTACTCTTGCACTTATGTCGGCATTGTGCCTTTTCCATTAAATTCGGATTCAATTTCTGTGTTTCATCGTCAATAAGAAGGTCCAAGGGATACAGTAAACCTGAGGTGAAGCATCGGAATCTTAAACAGGACTCACAGGTGAGGTTCAATTCATAGAAAGTTAGAGTGTCTGTCCTCTTGTACTTAAGTCGGCATTGTGCCTTTTCTATTAAATTCGGATGCAATTTCTGTGTTTCTTCGTCAATAAGAAGGTCCATGGTATACAGTAAATCTGAAGTGAAGCATCCGAATCTAAAACTTGACACACAGGAGGGGTTCAAATCATAGAAAGTTAGAGTGTCAGTCCTCTTGTACTTAAGTCGGCATTGTGCCTTTTGTATTAAATTCGGATGTAATTTCTGTGTTTCATCGTCAATAAGAAGGTCCAAGGGATACAGTAAACCTGAAGTGAAGCATCGGAATCTACAACTGGACTCACAGGAGAGGTTCAAATCATAGAAAGTTAGAGTGTCAGTCCTCTTGTACTTAAGTCGGCATTGTGCCTTTTCTATTAAATTCGGATGCAATTTCCGTGTTTCATCGTCAATAAGAATGTCCAAGGGATACAGTAAACCTGAAGTGAAGCATCAGAATCTAAAACTGGACTCACAGGTGAGGTTCAAATCATAGAAAGTTAGAGTGTCTGTCTTCTTTTACTTAAGTCGGCATTGTGCCTTTTATAAAAAATTCGGATGCAATTTATGTGTTTCATCGTCAATAAGAAGGTCCATGGTATACAGTAAATCTGAAGTGAAGCATCCGAATCTAAAACTTGTCTCACAGGAGGGGTTCAAATTATAGAAAGTTAGAGTGTCAGTCCTCTTGTACTTAAGTCGGCATTGTTCCTTTTGTATAAATTCGGATGCAATTTCTGTGTTTCATCGTCAATAAAAGGTCCAAGGGATACAGTAAACCTGAAGTGAAGCATCGGAATCTAAAACTGGACTTACCGGGGAGGTTCAAATCATTGAAAGTTAGAGTGTCAGTCCTCTTGTACTTAAGTCGGCATTGTGCCTTTTGTATTAAATTCGGATGCAATTTTTGTGTTTCATCGTCAATAAGAAGGTCCAAGGGATACAGTATAGCTGAAGTGAAGCATCGGAATCTAAAACTGGACTCACAGGAGAGGTACAAATCATAGGAAGTTAGAGTGTCAGTCCTCTTGTACTTAAGTCGGCATTGTGCCTTTTGTATTAAATTCGGATGCAATTTTTGTGTTTCATCGTCAATAAGAAGGTCCAAGGGATACAGTAAAGCTGAAGTGAAGCATCGGAATCTAAAACTGGACTCACAGGAGAGGTACAAATCATAGGAAGTTAGAGTGTCAGTCCTCTTGTACTTAAGTCGGCATTGTGCCTTCTGTATTAAACTCGATGCAATTTCTGTGCTTCATCGTCAATCAGAAGGTCAAAGGTATACAGTAAACCTGAAGTGAAGCAACGGAAACTAAAACTGGATTCACAGGAGAGGTTCAAATCATAGAAAGTTAGAGTGTCAGTCCTCTAGTACTTAAGTCGGCATTGTGCCTTTTGTATTAATTTCGGATGCAATTTCTGTGTTTCATCGTCAATAAGAAGGTCCAAGGGATACAGTAAACCTGAAGTAAAACATCAGAATCTAAAACTGGAGTCTCAGGAGGGGTTCAAATCATAGAAAGTTAGAGTGTCAGTCCTCTTGTACTTAAGTCGGCATTGCTCTTTTTGTATCAAATTCGGATGCAATTTGTGTGTTTCATCGTCAATAAGAAGGTCCAAGGGATACAGTAAACCTGAAGTGAAGCATCGGATACTAAAACTGGACTTACAGGGTAAGTTCAAATCATAGAATGTTAGAGTGTCAGTCCTCCTGTACTTAAGTCGGCATTGTGCACTTTGTATTAAATTCGGATAAAATTTCTGTGTATCATCGTCAATAAGAAGGTCCAAGGTATACAGTAAACCCAAAGTGAAGCATCGGAAACTAAAACTGGACTCACAGGTTTGGTTCAAATAATAGAAAGTTAGAGTCTTAGTCCTCTAGTACTTAAGTCGGCATTGTGCCTTTTGTATAAAATTCGGATGCTATTTTTGTGTTTCATCGTCAATAAGAAGGTCCAAGGGATACAGTAAACCTGAAGTGAAGCATCGGATACTAAAACTGGACTCACAGGGGAGGTTCAAATCATAGAATGTTAGAGCGCCAGTCCTCTTGTACTTAAGTCGGCATTGTGCCCTTTGTATTAAATTCAGATGCAATATCTGTGTTTCATCGTCAATAAGAAGGTCCAAGGGATACAGTAAACCTGAAGTGAAGCATCGGAATCTAAAGCAGGACTCACAGGTGAGGTTCAAATCGTAGAAAGTTAGAGTGTCAGTCCTCTAGTACTTAAGTCGGCATTGTGCCTTTTGTATTAATTTCGGATGCAATTTCTGTGTTTCATCGTCAATAATAAGGTCCAAGGGATACAGTAAACCTGAAGTGAAGCATCGGAATCTTAAACAGGACTCACAGGTGAGGTTCAATTCATAGAAAGTTAGTGTGTCAGTCCTCTTGTACTTAAGTCGGCATTGTGCCTTTTCTATTAAATTCGGATGCAATTTCTGTGTTTCATCGTCAATAAGAATGTCCAAGGGATACAGTAAACCTGAAGTGAAGCATCGGAATCTAAAACTGGACTCACAGGTGAGGTTCAAATCATAGAAGTTAGAGTGTCCGTCCTCTTGTACTTAAGTCGGCATTGTACCTTTTCTAATAAATTCGGATGCAATTTCTGTGTTTCATCGTCAATAAGAAGGTCCAAGGTATACAGTAAATCTGAAGTGAAGCATCCGAATTTAAAACTTCACTCACAGGAGGGGTTCATATCATAGAAAGTTAGAGTGTCAGTCCTCTTGTACTTAAGTCGGCATTGTTCTTTTTGTATAAAATTCGGATGCAATTTGTGTGTTTCATCGTCAATAAGAAGGTCCAAGGGATACTGTAAACCTGAAGTGAAGCATCGGATACTAAAACTGGACTCACAGGGGAGGTTCAAATCATAGAATGTTAGAGCGCCAGTCCTCTTGTACTTAAGTCGGCATTGTGCCCTTTGTATTAAATTCAGATGCAATATCTGTGTTTCATCGTCAATAAGAAGGTCCAAGGGATACAGTAAACCTGAAGTGAAGCATCGGAAACTAAAACTGGACTCACAGGTTAGGTTCAAATAATAGAAAGTTAGAGTCTTAGTCCTCTAGTACTTAAGTCGGCATTGTGCCTTTTGTATTAAATTCGGATGCAATTTCTGTGTTTCATCGTCAATAAGAAGGTCCAAGGGATTCAGTAAACCTGAAGTGAAGCATCGGAATCTAAAACAGGACACACAGGAGAGGTTCAAATCATAGAAAGTTAGAGTGTCAATCCTCTTGTACTTAAGTCGGCATTGTGCCTTTTCTATTAAATTCAGATGCAATTTCTGTGTTTCATCGTCAATAAGAATGTCCAAGGAATACAGTAAACCTGAAGTGAAGCATCGGAATCTAAAACAGGACTCACAGGTGAGGTTCAAATCATAGAAAGTTAGAGTGTCTGTCCTCTTGTACTTAAGTCGGCATTGTGCCTTTTCTATTAAATTCGGATGCAATTTCTGTGTTTCATAGTCAATAAGAAGGTCCTTGGTATACAGTAAATCTGAAGTGAAGCATCCGAATCTAAAACTTCACTCAGAGGAGGGGTTCAAATCATAGAAAATTAGAGTGTCAGTCCTCTTGTACTTAAGTTGGCATTGTGCCTTTTTGTATTAAATACGGATGCAATTTCTGTCTTTCATCGTCAATAAGAAGGTCCAAGGGATACAGTAAACCTGAAGTGAAGCGTCGGAAACCAAAACTGGACTCACAGGTTAGGTTCAAACAATAGAAAGTTAGAGTGTTAGTCCTCTAGTACTTAAGTCGGCATTGTGCCTTTTGTAATAAATTCGGATGCAATTTCTGTGTTTCATCGTCAATAAGAAGGTCCAAGGGATACAGTAAACCTCAAGTGAAGCGTCGGAAACTAAAATTGGACTCACAGGTTAGGTTCAAATAATAGAAAGATAGAGTGTTACTCCTCTAGTACTTAAGTCGGCATTGTGCTTTTGTATTAAATTCGGATGCAATTTCTGTGTTTCATCGTCAATAAGAAAGTCCAAGGGATACAGTAAACCTGAAGTGAAGCATCGGATCTAAAACTGGACTCACAGGAGAAGATCAACTCATAGAAAGTTAGAGTGTCAGTCCTCTTGTACTTAAGTCGGCATTGTGCCTTTTCTATTAAATTGGGATGCAATTTCTGAGTTTCATCGTCAATAAGAATGTCCAAGGGATACAGTAAACCTGAAGTGAAGCATCGGAATCTAAAACTGGACTCACAGGTGAGGTTCAAATCATAGAAAGTTAGAGTGTCAGTCATCTTGTACTTACGTCGGCATTGTGCCTTTTCTATTAAAATCGGATGCAATTTCTGTGTTTCATCGTCAATAAGAATGTCCAAGGGATACAGTAAACCTGAAGTGAAGCATCAGAATTTAAAACTGGACTCACAGGTGAGGTTCAAATCATAGAAAGTTAGAGTGTCTGTCCTCTTGTACTTAAGTCGGCATTGTGCCTTTTCTAAAAAATTCGGATGCAATTTCTGTGTTTCATCGTCAATAATAAGGTCCATGGTATACAGTAAATCTGAAGTGAAGCATCCGAATCTAAAACTTGACTCACAGGAGGGGTTCAAATCATAGAAAGTTAGAGTGTCAGTCCTCTTGCACTTAAGTCGGCATTGTGCCTTCTGTATTAAACTCGATGCAATTTCTGTGCTTCATCGTCAATCAGAAGGTCAAAGGTATACAGTAAACCTGAAGTGAAGCAACGGAAACTAAAACTGGATTCACAGGAGAGGTTCAAATCATAGAAAGTTAGAGTGTCAGTCCTCTTGCACTTAAGTCGGCATTGTGCATTTTCTATTAAATTCGGATGCAATTTCTGTGTTTCATCGTCAATAAGAAGGTCCAAGGGATACAGTAAACCTGAAGTGAAGCATCGGAAACTAAAACTGGACTCACAGGTTAGGTTCAGATAATAGAAAGTTAGAGTGTCAGTCCTCTAGTACTTAAGTCGGCATTGTGCCTTTTGTATTAAATTCGGATGCAATTTCTGTGTTTCATCGTCAATAAGAAGGTCCAAGGGATACAGTAAACCTCAAGTGAAGCGTCGGAAACTAAAATTGGACTCACAGGTTAGGTTCAAATAATAGAAAGATAGAGTGTTAGTCCTCTAGTACTTAAGTCGGCATTGTGCTTTTGTACTAAATTCGGATGCAATTTCTGTGTTTCATCGTCAATAAGAAAGTCCAAGGGATACAGTAAACCTGAAGTGAAGCATCGGAATCTAAAACTGGACTCACAGGAGAAGATCAACTCATTGAAAGTTAGAGTGTCAGTCCTCTTGTAGTTAAGTCGGCATTGTGCCTTTTCTATCAAATTCGGATGCAATTTCTGTGTTTCATCGTCAATAAGAATGTCCAATTGATACAGTAAACCTGAAGTGAAGCATCGGAATCTAAAACTGGACTCACAGGTGAGGTTCAAATCATAGAAAGTTAGAGTGTCTGTCCTCTTGTACTTAAGTCGGCATTGTGCCTTTTCTAATAAATTCGGATGCAATTTCTGTGTTTCATCGTCAATAAGAAGGTCCAAGGTATACAGTAAATCTGAAGTGAAGCATAGGAATCTAAAACTTGACTCACAGCAGGGGTTCAAATCATAGACAGTTAGAGTGTCAGTCCTCTTGTACTTAAGTCGGCATTGTTCTTTTTGTATCAAATTCGGAAGCAATTTGTGGGTTTCATCGTCAATAAGATGGTCCAAGGGATACAGTAAACTTGAAGTGAAACATCGGATACCAAAACTGGACTCACAGGGGAGGTTCAAATCATAGAAAGTTAGAGTGTCTGTCCTCTTGTACTTAAGTCGGCATTGTACCTTTTCTAAAAAATTCGGATGCAATTTCTGTGTTTCATCGTCAATAAGAAGGGGCAAGGGATACAGTAAACCTGAAGTGAAGCATCGGAATCTAAAACTGGACTCACAGGAGAGGTTCAAATCATAGAAAGTTAGAGTGTCAGTTCGCTGGTACTTAAGTCGGCATTGTGCCTTTTGTTTTAAATTCGAACGCAATTTTTGTGTTTCACCGTCAATAAGAAGGTCCAAGGAATACAGTAAAGCTGAAGTGAAGCATCGGAATCTAAAACTGGACCCACAGGAGAGGTACAAATCATAGGAAGTTAGAGTGTCAGTCCTCTTGTACTTAAGTCAGCATTGTGTTTTTGTATTAAATTCGATGCAGTTTCTGTGTTTCATCGTCAATAAGATGTTCCAAGGTATACAGTAAAACTGAAGTGAAGCATCGGAATCTAAAACTGGACTCACAGGAGAGGTAGAAATCATAGGAAGTTAGAGTGTCAGTCCTCTTGTACTTAAGTCGGCATTGTGCCTTCTGTATTAAATTCGATGCAATTTCTGTGTTTCATCGTCAATAAGAAGGTCCAAGGTATACAGTAAACCTGAAGTGAAGCATCGGAAACTAAAACTGGACTCACAGGAGAGGTTCAAATCATAGGAAGTTAGAGTGTCAGTCCTCTTGCACATAAGTCGGCATTGTGCCTTTCCAATTAAATTCGGATGCAATTTCTGTGTTTCATCGTCAATAAGAAGGTCCAAGGGATACAGTAAACCTGAAGTGAAGCATCGGAAACTAAAACTGGACTCACAGGTTAGGTTCAGATTATAGAAAGTTAGAGTGTTAGTCCTCTAGTACTTAAGTCGGCATTGTGCCTTTTGTATTAAATTCGGATGCAATTTCTGTGTTTCATCGTCAATAAGAAGGTCCAAGGGATACAGTAAACCTGAAGTAAAACATCAGAATCTAAAACTGGAGTCTCAGGAGGGGTTCAAATCATAGAAAGTTAGAGTGTCAGTCCGCTTGTACTTAAGTCGGCATTGTTCTTTTTGTATCAAATTCGGATGCAATTTGTGTGTTTCATCGTCAATAAGAAGGTCCAAGGGATACAGTAAACCTGAAATGAAGCATCGGAAACTAAAACTGCAGTTACAGGGTAGGTTCAAATCATAGAAAGTTAGAGTGTCAGTCCTCCTGTACTTATGTCGGCATTGTGCCCTTTGTATTAAATTCGGATGCAATTTCTGTGTTTCATCGTCAATAAGAAGGTCCAAGGGATACAGTAAACCTGAAGTGAAGCATCGGAATCTAAAACTGGACTCACAGGAGAGGTTGAAATCATAGAAAGTTAGAGTGTCAGTCCTCTTGTCCTTAAGTCATCATTGTGCCTGTTCTACTAAATTCGGATGCAATTTCTGTAATTCATCGTCAATAAGCAGGTACAAGGGATACAGTAAACCTGAAGTGAAGCATCGGAATCTAAAACTGGACTCACAGGAGAGGTAGAAATCATAGGACGTTAGAGTGTCAGTCCTCTTGTACTTAAGTCGGCATTGTGCCTTTTCTATTAAATTCGGATGCAATTTCTGTGTTTCATAGTCAATAAGAAGGTCCATGGTATACAGTAAATCTGAAGTGAAGCACCCGAATCTAAAACTTGACTCAGAGGAGGGGTTCAAATCATAGAAAGTTAGAGTGTCAGTCCTCTTGTACTTAAGTTGGCATTGTGCCTTTTGTATTAAATTCGGATGCAATTTCTGTGTTTCATCGTCAATAAGAAGGTCCAAGGGATACAGTAAACCTAAAGTGAAGCGTCGGAAACTAAAACTGGACTCACAGGTTAGGTTCAAACAATAGAAAGTTAGAGTGTTAGTCCTCTAGTACTTAAGTCGCCATTGTGCCTTTTGTATTAAATTTGGATGCAATTTCTGTGTTTCATCGTCAATAAGAAGGTCCAAGGGATACAGTAAACGTTAAGTGAAGCGTCGGAAACTAGAATTGGACTCACAGGTTAGGTTCAAATAATAGAAAGATAGAGTGTTAGTCCTCTAGTTCTTAAGTCGGCATTGTGCCTTTTGTATTAAATTCGGATGCAATATCTGTGTCTCATCGTCAATAAGAAAGTCCAAGGGATACAGTAAACCTGAAGTGAAGCATCGGAATCTAAAACTGGACTCACAGGAGAAGATCAACTCATAGAAAGTTAGAGTGTCAGTCCTCTTGTACTTAAGTCGGCATTGTTCCTTTTCTATTAAATTCGGATGCAATTTCTGTGTTTCATCGTCAATAAGAATGTCCAAGGGATACAGTAAACCTGAAGTGAAGCATCGGAATCTAAAACTGGAATCACAGGTGAGGTTCAAATCATAGAAAGTCAGAGTTTCTGTCCTCTTGTACTTAAGTCGGCATTGTGCCTTTTCTAATAAATTCGGATGCAATTTCTGTGTTTCATCGTCAATAAGAAGGTCCAGGGTATACAGTAAATCTGAAGTGAAGCATCCGAATCTAAAACTTGACTCACAGGAGGGGTTCAAATCATAGAAAGTTAGAGTGTCAGTCCTCTTGTACTTAAGTCGGCATTGTTCTTTTTGTATCAAATTCGGAAGCAATTTGTGTGTTTCATCGTCAATAAGAAGGTCCGAGGAATACAGTAAACTTGAAGTGAAACATCGGATACCAAAACTGGACTCACAGGTGAGGTTCAAATCATAGAAAGTTAGAGTGTCAGTCCTCTTGTACTTAAGTCGGCATTGTGTCCTTTGTATTAAATTCGGATGCAATTTCCAAGGTATACAGTAAATCTGAAGTGAAGCATCCGAATCTAAAACTTGACTCACAGGAGGGTTTCAAATCATAGAAAGTTAGAGTGTCAGTCCTCTTGTACTTAAGTCGGCATTGTTCTTTTTGTATCAAATTCGGAAGCAATTTGTGTGTTTCATCGTCAATAAGAAGGTCCAAGGGATACAGTAAACCTGAAGTTAAGCATCGGAAACTAAAACTGGGCTCACAGGTTAGGTTCAAATAATAGAAAGTTAGAGTCTTAGCCCTCTAGTACTTAAGTCGGCATTGTGCCTTTTGTATTAAATTCGGATGCAATTTCTGTGTTTCATCGGCAATAAGAATGTCCAAGGGATGCAGTAAACCTGAAGTGAAGCATCGGAATCTAAAACTGGACTCACAGGAGAGGTTCAAATCATAGGAAGTTAGAGTGTCAGTCCTCTTGTACTTAAGTCAGCATTCTGTGTTTGCATTAAATTCGAAGCAATTTCTGTGTTTCATCGTCAATAAGAAGTTCCAAGGTATACAGTAAAACTGAAGTGAAGCATCGGAATCTGAAACTGGACTCACGGGAGAGGTTCAAATCGTAGCAAGTTAGAGGGTCAGTCCTCTTGTACGTAAGTCCACATTGTGCCTTTTCTATTAAATTCGGATGCAATTTCTGTTTTTCATCGTCAATGAGCAGGTCCAAGGGATACAGTAAACCTGAAGTGAAGCATCGGAATCTAAAACTGGACTCACAGGAGAGGTACAAATCATAGGAAGTTAGAGTGTCAGTCCTCTAGTACTTAAGGCGGCATTGTGCCTTTTGTATTACATTCGATGCAATTTCTGTGTTTCATCGTCAATAAGAAGGTCCAAGGTAAACAGTAAACCTTAAGTGAAGCATCGGAAACTATAACTGGACTCACAGGAGAGGTTCAAATCATAGAAAGTTAGAGTGTCAGTACTCTTGCACTTATGTCGGCATTGTGCCTTTTCCATTAAATTCGGATGCAATTTCTGTGTTTCATCGTCAATAAAAGGTCCAAGGGATACAGTAAACCTGAAGTGAAGCATCGGAATCTAAAACTGGACTTACAGGGGAGGTTCAAATCATAGAAAGTTAGAGTGTCAGTCCTCTTGTACTTAAGTCGGCATTGTGCCTTCTGTATTAAATTCGATGCAATTTCTGTGTTTCATCGTCAATAAGAAGGTCCAAGGTATACAGTAAACCTGAAGTGAAGCATCGGAAACTAAAACTGGACTCACAGGAGAGGTTCAAATCATAGGAAGTTAGAGTGTTAGTCCTCTTGCACATAAGTCGGCATTGTGCCTTTCCAATTAAATTCGGATGCAATTTCTGTGTTTCATCGTCAATAAGAAGGTCCAAGGGATACAGTAAACCTGAAGTGAAGCATCGGAAACTAAAACTGGACTCACAGGTTAGGTTCAGATTATAGAAAGTTAGAGTGTTAGTCCTCTAGTACTTAAGTCGGCATTGTGCCTTTTGTATTAAATTCGGATGCAATTTCTGTGTTTCATCGTCAATAAGAAGGTCCAAGGGATACAGTAAACCTAAAGTAAAACATCAGAATCTAAAACTGGAGTCTCAGGAGGGGTTCAAATCATAGAAAGTTAGAGTGTCAGTCCGCTTGTACTTAAGTCGGCATTGTTCTTTTTGTATCAAATTCGGATGCAATTTGTGTGTTTCATCGTCAATAAGAAGGTCCAAGGGATACAGTAAACCTGAAGTGAAGCATCGGAATCTAAAACTGGACTCACAGGAGAGGTTGAAATCATAGAAAGTTAGAGTGTCAGTCCTCTTGTCCTTAAGTCATCATTGTGCCTGTTCTACTAAATTCGGATGCAATTTCTGTAATTCATCGTCAATAAGCAGGTACAAGGGATACAGTAAACCTGATTTGAAACATCGGAATCTAAAACTGGACTCACAGGAGAGGTAGAAATCATAGGACGTTAGAGTGTCAGTCCTCTTGTACTTAAGTCGGCATTGTGCCTTTTCTATTAAATTCGGATGCAATTTCTGTGTTTCATAGTCAATAAGAAGGTCCATGGTATACAGTAAATCTGAAGTGAAGCACCCGAATCTAAAACTTGACTCAGAGGAGGGGTTCAAATCATAGAAAGTTAGAGTGTCAGTCCTCTTGTACTTAAGTTGGCATTGTGCCTTTTGTATTAAATTCGGATGCAATTTCTGTGTTTCATCGTCAATAAGAAGGTCCAAGGGATACAGTAAACCTAAAGTGAAGCGTCGGAAACTAAAACTGGACTCACAGGTTAGGTTCAAACAATAGAAAGTTAGAGTGTTAGTCCTCTAGTACTTAAGTCGCCATTGTGCCTTTTGTATTAAATTTGGATGCAATTTCTGTGTTTCATCGTCAATAAGAAGGTCCAAGGGATACAGTAAACGTTAAGTGAAGCGTCGGAAACTAGAATTGGACTCACAGGTTAGGTTCAAATAATAGAAAGATAGAGCGTTAGTCCTCTAGTTCTTAAGTCGGCATTGTGCCTTTTGTATTAAATTCGGATGCAATATCTGTGTCTCATCGTCAATAAGAAAGTCCAAGGGATACAGTAAACCTGAAGTGAAGCATCGGAATCTAAAACTGGACTCACAGGAGAAGATCAACTCATAGAAAGTTAGAGTGTCAGTCTTCTTGTACTTAAGTCGGCATTGTTCCTTTTCTATTAAATTCGGATGCAATTTCTGTGTTTCATCGTCAATAAGAATGTCCAAGGGATACAGTAAACCTGAAGTGAAGCATCGGAATCTAAAACTGGAATCACAGGTGAGGTTCAAATCATAGAAAGTCAGAGTTTCTGTCCTCTTGTACTTAAGTCGGCATTGTGCCTTTTCTAATAAATTCGGATGCAATTTCTGTGTTTCATCGTCAATAAGAAGGTCCAGGGTATACAGTAAATCTGAAGTGAAGCATCCGAATCTAAAACTTGACTCACAGGAGGGGTTCAAATCATAGAAAGTTAGAGTGTCAGTCCTCTTGTACTTAAGTCGGCATTGTTCTTTTTGTATCAAATTCGGAAGCAATTTGTGTGTTTCATCGTCAATAAGAAGGTCCGAGGAATACAGTAAACTTGAAGTGAAACATCGGATACCAAAACTGGACTCACAGGTGAGGTTCAAATCATAGAAAGTTAGAGTGTCAGTCCTCTTGTACTTAAGTCGGCATTGTGCCCTTTGTATTAAATTCGGATGCAATTTCCAAGGTATACAGTAAATCTGAAGTGAAGCATCCGAATCTAAAACTTGACTCACAGGAGGGTTTCAAATCATAGAAAGTTAGAGTGTCAGTCCTCTTGTACTTAAGTCGGCATTGTTCTTTTTGTATCAAATTCGGAAGCAATTTGTGTGTTTCATCGTCAATAAGAAGGTCCAAGGGATACTGTAAACCTGAAGTTAAGCATCGGAAACTAAAACTGGGCTCACAGGTTAGGTTCAAATAATAGAAAGTTAGAGTCTTAGCCCTCTAGTACTTAAGTCGGCATTGTGCCTTTTGTATTAAATTCGGATGCAATTTCTGTGTTTCATCGGCAATAAGAATGTCCAAGGGATGCAGTAAACCTGAAGTGAAGCATCGGAATCTAAAACTGGACTCACAGGAGAGGTTCAAATCATAGGAAGTTAGAGTGTCAGTCCTCTTGTACTTAAGTCAGCATTCTGTGTTTGCATTAAATTCGAAGCAATTTCTGTGTTTCATCGTCAATAAGAAGTTCCAAGGTATACAGTAAAACTGAAGTGAAGCATCGGAATCTGAAACTGGACTCACGGGAGAGGTTCAAATCGTAGCAAGTTAGAGGGTCAGTCCTCTTGTACGTAAGTCCACATTGTGCCTTTTCTATTAAATTCGGATGCAATTTCTGTTTTTCATCGTCAATGAGCAGGTCCAAGGGATACAGTAAACCTGAAGTGTAGCATCGGAATCTAAAACTGGACTCACAGGAGAGGTACAAATCATAGGAAGTTAGAGTGTCAGTCCTCTAGTACTTAAGGCGGCATTGTGCCTTTTGTATTACATTCGATGCAATTTCTGTGTTTCATCGTCAATAAGAAGGTCCAAGGTAAACAGTAAACCTTAAGTGAAGCATCGGAAACTATAACTGGACTCACAGGAGAGGTTCAAATCATAGAAAGTTAGAGTGTCAGTACTCTTGCACTTATGTCGGCATTGTGCCTTTTCCATTAAATTCGGATGCAATTTCTGTGTTTCATCGTCAATAAAAGGTCCAAGGGATACAGTAAACCTAAAGTGAAGCATCGGAATCTAAAACTGGACTTACAGGGGAGGTTCAAATCATAGAAAGTTAGAGTGTCAGTCCTCTAGTACTTAAGTCGGCATTGTGCCTTTTGTATTAAATTCGGATGCAATTTTTGTGTTTCATCGTCAATAAGAAGGTCCAAGGGATACAGTAAAGCTGAAGTGAAGCATCGGAATCTAAAACTGGACTCACAGGAGAGGTACAAATCATAGGAAGTCAGAGTGTCAGTCCTCTTGTACTTAAGTCAGCATTGTGTTTTTGTATTAAATTCGATGCAATTTCTGTATTTCATCGTCAGTAAGAAGGTCCAAGGTATACAGTAAACCTGAAGTGAAGCATCGGAATCTAAAACTGGACTGACAGGAGAGGTTGAAATCATAGAAAGTTAGAGTGTCCGTCCTCTTGTACTTAAGTCATCATTGTGCCTGTTGTATTAAATTCGGATGCAATTTCTGTGTTTCATCGTCAATAAGCAGGTCGAAGGGATACAGTAAACCTGAAGTGAAGCATCGGAATCTAGAACTGGACTCACAGGAGAGGTACAGATCATAGGAAGTTAGAGTGTCAGTCCTCTTGTACTTAAGTCGGCATTGTGCCTTCTGTATTAAATTCGATGCAATTTCTGTGTTTCATCGTCAATGGGAAGGTCCAAGGTATACAGTAAACCTGAAGTGAAGCATCGGAAACTAAAACTGGACTCACAGGAGAGGTTCAAATCATAGAAAGTTAGAGTGTCAGTCCTCTTGTACTTAAGTCGGCATTGTGCCTTTTCTATTAAATTCGGATGCAATTTCTGTTTTTCATCGTCAATATGAAGGTCCAAGGGATACAGTAAACCTGAAGTGAAGCATCGGAATCTAAAACTGAACTCACAGGTGAGGTTCAAATCATAGAAAGTTATAGTGTCTGTCCTCTTGTACTTAAGTCGGCGTTGTGCCTTTTGTATTAAATTCGGATGCAATTTCTGTGTTTCATCGTCAATACGAAGGTCCAAGGGATACAGTAAACCTGAAGTGATGCATCGGAATCTAAAACTGGACTCACAGGGGAGGTTCAAATCATAGAAAGTTAGAGTGTCAGTCCTCTAGTACTTAAGTCGGCATTGTGCCTTTTGTATTAAATTCGAATGCAATTTTAGTGTTTCATCGTTAATAAGAAAGTCCAAGGGATACAGTAAAGCTGAAGTGAAGCATCGGAATCTAAAACTGGACTCACAGGAGGGGTTCAAATCATAGAAAGTTAGAGTGTCAGTCCTCTTGTACTTAAGTCGTCATTGTGCCTTTTGTATTAGATTCGAATGCAATTTCTGTGTTTCGTCGTCAATGAGAAGGTCCAAGGGATACGGTAAACCTGAAGTGAAGCATCGGAATCTAAAACTGGACTCACAGGAGGGTTTCAAATCATAGAAAGTTAGGGTGTCAGTCCTCTTGTACTTAAGTCGGCATTGTTCCTTCTGTATCAAATTCGAAAGTAATTTCTGTGTTTCATCGTCAATAAGAAGGTCCAAGGTATACAGTAAACCTGACGTGAAGCATCGGAAACTAAAACTGTACTCACTGGAGGGGTTCTAATCATATAAAGTTAGAGTGTAAGTCCTCTTGTACTTAAGTCGGCATTGTCCCTTTTGTATCAAATTCGGATGCAATTTCTGTGTTTCATCGTCAATAAGAAGGTCCAAGGTATACAGCAAATCTGCAGTGAAGCATCATAATCTAAAACTTGACTCACAGGAAGGGTTCAAATCATAGAAAGTTAGAGTGTCAGTCCTCTTGTACTTAAGTCGGCATTGTGACTTTTGTATTAAATTCGGATGCAATTTCTATGTTTTATCGTCAATAAGAGAGTGCAAGGGATACAGTAAACCTGAAGTGAAGCATCGGAAACTACTACTGGACTCACAGGAGAGGTTCACATCATAGTGACTTAGAATGTCAGTCCTCTTGTACTTAAGTCGGCATTGTGCCTTTTGTATTAAACTCGGATGCAATTTCTGTGTTTCATCGTCAATAAGAAAGTCCAAGGGATACAGTACACCTGAAGTGAAGCATCGGAATCTAAAACTGGACTCGGAGGAGAGGTTCAAATCATAGAAAGTTAGAGTGTCAGTCCTCCTTTACTGAAGTCGGCATTAAATTCGGATGCTAATTCTGTGTTTCATCGTCAATAAGAAGGTCCATGGTATACAGTAAATCTGAAGTGAAGCATCCAACTCTAAAACTTGACTCACAGGATGGGTTCAAATCATAGAAAGTTAGAGTGTCAGTCCTCTTCTATCAAATTCAGATGTAATTTCTGTGTTTCATCGTCAATAAGAAGGTCCAAGGGATACAGTAAACCTGAAGTGAAGCATTGGAATCTAAAACTGGACTCACAGGAGAGGTACAAATCATAGGAAGTTAGAGTGTCAGTCCTCTAGTACTTAAGTCGGCATTGTGCCTTTTGTATTAAATTCGATGCTATTTCTGTGTTTCATTGTCAATAAGAAGGTCCAAGGGATACAGTAAACCTGAAGTGAAACATCAGAATCTAAAACTGGACTCTCAGGAGAGGTTCAAATCATAGAAAGTTAGAGTGTCAGTCCTCTTGTACTTAAGTCGGCATTGTTCCTTTTGTATCAAATTCGGATGCAATTTCTGTGTTTCATCGTCAATAAGAAGGTCCAAGGGATACAGTAAACCTGAAGTGAAGCATCGGAATCTAAAACTGGACTCACAGGGGAGGTTCAAAACATAGAAAGTTAGAAAGTCAGTCCTCTAGTACTTAAGTCGGCATTGTGCCTTTTGTATTAAATTCGAATGCAATTTTTGTGTTTCATCGTCAATAAGAAGGTCCAAGGTATACAATAAACCTGAAGTGAAGCATCGGAAACTAAAACTGGACTCACAGGAGAGGTTCAAATCATAGAAAGTTAGAGTGTCAGAACTCTTGTACTTATGTCGGCATTGTGCCTTTTCTATTAAATTCGGATTCAATTTCTGTGTTTCATCGTCAATAAGAAGGCCCATGGGATACAGTAAACCTGAAGTGAAGCATCGGAATCTATAACTGGACTCACAGGTGAGGTTCAAATCATAGAAGCTTAGAGTGTCTGCAATCTTGTACTTACGTCGGCATTGTGCCTTTTTTATTAAATTCGGATGCAATTTCTGTGTTTCATTGTCAATAAGAAAGTCCAAGGGATACAGTAAACCTGAAGTGAAACATCAGAATCTAAAACTGGACTCTCAGGAGAGGTTCAAATCATAGAAAGTTAGAGTGTCAGTCCTCTTGTACTTAAGTCGGCATTGTTCCTTTTGTATCAAATTCGGATGCAATTTCTGTGTTTCATCGTCAATAAGAAGGTCCAAGGGATACAGTAAACCTGAAGTGAAGCATCGGAATCTAAACCTGGACTCACAGGGGAGGTTCAAATCATAGAAAGTTAGAAAGTCAGTCCTCTAGTACTTAAGTCGGCATTGTGAATTTTGTATTAAATGCGAATGCAATTTTTGTGTTTCATCGTCAATAAGAAGGTCCAAGGGATACAGTAAAGCTGAAGTGAAGCATCGGAATCTAAAACAGGACTCACAGGAGAGGTACAAATCATAGGAAGTTAGAGTGTCAGTCCTCTTGTACTTAAGACGGCAATGTGCCTTGTGTATTAAATTCGATGCAATTTCTGTGTTTCATCGTCAATAAGAAGGTCCAAGGTATGCAGTAAAGCTGATGGGAAGCATCGGAAACTAAAACTGGACTCACAGGAGAGGTCCAAATCATAGAAAGTTAGAGTGTCAGTCCTCTTGTACTTAAGACGGCATTGTGCCTTTTCAATTAAATTCGGATGCAATTTCTGTTTTTCATCGTCAATAAGAAGGTCCAAGGGATACAGTTAACCTGAAGTGAAGCATCGGAACCTAAAACTGGACTCACAGGTTAGGTTCAAATAATAGAACGTTAAAGTGTCAGTCCTCTACTACTTAAGTCGGCATTGTGCCTTTTGTATTAAGATCGGATGCAATTTCTGTGTTTCATCGTCAATAAGAAGGTCCAAGGGATACAGTAAACCTGAAGTGAAGCATCGGAATCTAAAACTGGACTCACAGGTGAGGTTCAAATCATAGAAAGTTAGAGTGTCTGTCCTCTTGTACTTAAGTCGGCATTGTGCTCTCTGTATTAAATTCGGATGCAATTTCTGTGTTTCATCGTCAATAAGAAGGTCCAAGGTATACAGTAAATCTGAAGTGAAGCATCCGAATCTAATACTTGACTCACAGGAGGGGATCAAATCATAGGAAGTTAGAGTGTCAGTCCTCTTGTACTTAAGTCGGCATTGTTCCTTTTGTATCAAATTCGGATGCAATTTCTGTGTTTCGTCGTCAATAACAAGGTCCAAGCTATACAGCAAATCTGCAGTGAAGCATCCTAATCTAGAACTTGACTCACAGGAGGGGTTCAAAGCATAGAAAGTTAGAGTGACAGTCCTCTTGTACTTAAGTCGGCATTGTGCCCTTTGCATTGAATTCGGATGCAATTTCTATGTTTTATCGTCAATAAGAAAGTGCAAGGGATACAGTAAACCTGAAGTGAAGCATCGGAAACTAATACTGGACTCACAGGAGGGGTTCACATCATAGAGACTAAGAGTGTCAGTCCTCTTGTACTTAAGTCGGCATTGTGCCTTTTGTATTAAATTCCGATACAATTTCTGTGTTTCATCGTCAATAAGAAGGTCCAAGGGATACAGTAAACCTGAAGTGAAACATCGGAATATAAAACTGGACTCACAGGAGAGGCTGAAATCATAGAAAGTTAGAGTGTCAGTCCTCCTTTACTTAAGTCGGCATTGTGCCTTTTGTATTAAATTCGGATGCAATTTCTGTGTTTCATCGTCAATAAGAAGGACCAAGGGATACAGTAAAGCTGAAGTGAAGCATCGGAATCTAGAACTGGTCTCACAGGTGTGGTACAAATCATAGGAAGTTAGAGTGTCAGTCCTCTTGTACTTAAGTCGGCATTGTGCCTTTTGTATTAAATTCGATGCAATTTCTGTGTTTTATCGTCAATAAGAAAGTCCAAGGTATACAGTAAACCTGAAGTGAAGCATCGGAAAATAAAACCGGAGTCACAGGAGAGGTTCAAATCATAGAATGTTAGGGTGACAGTCCTCCTGTACTTAAGTCGGAATTGTGCCTTTTGTATTATATTCGGATGCAGTTTCTGTGTTTCATCGTCAATAAGAAAGTCCAAGGGATACAGTAAACCTGAAGTGAAGCATCGGAAACTAAAACTGGACTCACAGGTTGGGTTCAAATCATAGAAAGTTACAGTGTTAGTCCTCTAGTACTTAAGTCGGCATTGCTCATTTTGTATTAAATTCGGATGCAATTTCTGTATTTCATCGTCAATAAGAAGGTCCCATGGATACAGTAAACCTGAAGTGAAGCATCGGAATCTGAAACTGGACTCACAGGAGAGGTTCAAATCATAGGAAGTTAGAGTGTCAGTCCCCTTGTACTTAAGTCGGCATTGCGCCTTTTGTATTAATTTCGGATGCAATTTCTGTGTTTCATTGTCAATAAGAAGGTCCAAGGGATACAGTAAACCTGAAGTGAAACAGCAGAATATAAAACTGGACTCACAGGAGAGGTTCAAATCTTAGAAAGTTGGAGTGTTATCCTCTTTTACTTAAGTCTGCATTGTGCCTTTTGTATTAAATTCGGATGCAATTTCTGTGTTTCATCGTCAATAAGAAGGTCCAATGTATACAGTAAACCTGAATTGAAGCATCGGAATCTAAAACTGGACTCACAGGAGAGGTTCAAATCATAGAAAGTTTGAGTGTCAGTACTCTTGTACTTTAGTTGGCATTGTACCTTTTGTATTATATTCGGATGCAATTTCTATGTTTCATCGTCAATAAGAAGGTCCCAGGCATACAGTAAACCTGAAGTGAAGCATCGGAAACTAAAACTGGACTCACAGGAGAGGTTCAAATAATAGAAAGTTAAAGTGTCAGTCCTCTCGTACTGAAGTCGACATTGAGCCTTTTGTATTAAATTCGGATGCAATTTCTATGTTTCATCATCAATAAAAAGGTCCAAGGGATACAGTAAACCTGAAGTGAAGCATCAGAAACTAAAACTGGACTCACGGGTTGGGTTCAAATCATAGAAAGTTAGAGTGTTAGTCCTCTAGTACTTATGTCGGCATTGTTCATTTTGTATTAAATTCGGATGCAATTTCTGTGTTTCATCGTCAATAAGAAGGTCCCAGGCATACAGTAAACCTGAAGTGAAGCATCGGAAACTAAAACTGGACTCACAGGAGAGGTTCAAATAATAGAAAGTTAAAGTGTCAGTCCTCTCGTACTGAAGTCGACATTGAGCCTTTTGTATTAAATTCGGATGCAATTTCTGTGTTTCATCGTCAATAAGAAGGTCCAATGTATACAGTAAACTTGAATTGAAGCATCGGAATCTAAAAGTGGACGCACAGGAGAGGTTCAAATCGTAGAAAGTTAGAGTGTCAGTCCTCTTGTACTTTAGTCGGCATTGTACCTTTTGTATTATATTCAGATGCAATTTCTATGTTTCATCGTCAATAAGAAGGTCCAAGGGATACGGTAAACCTGAAGTGTAGCATCGGAAACTAAAACTGGACTCACAGGAGAGGTTCAAATCATAGAACGTTAGAGTGTCAGTCCTCTAGTGCTTATGTCAGCATTGTGCATTTTGTATTAAATTCGGATGCAATTTCTGTGTTTAATCGTCAATAAGAAGGTCCAAGGTATAAAGTAAACCTGAAGCGAAGCATCAAAAACGAAAACTGGACTCACAGGAGAGGTTAAAATCGTAGAAAGTTAGAGTGTCAGTACTCTTGTACTTATGTTGGCATTGTGCCTTTTGTATTAAATTCGGATGCAATTTCTGTGTTTCATCGTCAATAACAAGATCCAAGGTATACAGTAAACCTGAATTGAAGCATCGGAATCTAAAACTGGTCTCACAGGAGGGGTTCAAATCATAGTAAGTTAGAGTGTCAGTCCTCTTGTACTTAAGTCGTCATTGTGCCATTTGTATTAGATTCGTATGCAATTTCTGTGTTTCATCGACAATGAGAAGGTCCAAGGGATACGGTAAACCTGAAGTGAAGCATCGGAATCTAAAACTGGGCTCACAGGAGTGGTTCAAATCATATAAAGTTAGAGTGTCAGTCCTCTTGTACTTAAGTCGCCATTGTTCCTTTTGTATCAAATTCGGAAGTAATCTCTGTGTTTCATTGCCAATAAGAAGGTCCAAGGTATACAGCAAATCTGCAGTGAAGCATCCTAATCTAAAACTTGACTCACAGGAGGGTTTCAAATCATAGAAAGTTAGAGTGTCAGTCCTCTTGTACTTAAGTCGGCATTGTGCCCTTTGTATTAAATTCGGATGCAATTTCTATGTTTTATCGTCAATAAGAAAGTGCAAGGGATACAGTAAACCGAAGTGAAGCATCGGAAACTAATACTGGACTCACAGGAGAGGTTCACATCATAGAGACTAAGAGTGTCAGTCCTCTTGTACTTAAGTCGGCATTGTGCCTTTTGTATTAAATTCCGATACAATTTCTGTGTTTCATCGTCAATACGACGGTCCAAGGGATACAGTAAACCTGAAGTGAAACATCGGAATCTAAAACTGGACTCACAGGAGAGGCTGAAATCATAGAAAGTTAGAGTGTCAGTCCTCTTTTACTTAAGTCGGCATTGTGCCTTTTGTATTAAGTTCGGATGCAATTTCTGTGTTTCATCGTCAATAAGAAAGTCCAAGGGATACAGTAAAGCTGAAGTGAAGCATCGGAATCTAAAACTGGACTCACAGGTGAGGTACAAATCATAGGAAGTTAGATTGTCAGTCCTCTTGTACTTAAGTCGGCATTGTGCCTTTTGTATTAAATTCGATGCAATTTCTGTGTTTCATCGTCAATAAGAAAGTCCAAGGTATACAGTAAACCTGAAGTGAAGCATCGGAAAATAAAACCAGACTCACAGGAGAGGTTCATATCATAGAATGTTAGAGTGACAGTCCTCCTGTACTTAAGTCGGCATTGTGCCTTTTGTACTATATTCGGATGCAGTTTCTGTGTTTCATCGTCAATAAGAAAGTCCAAGGGATACAGTAAACCTGAAGTGAAGCATCGGAAACTAAAACTGGACTCACAGGTTGGGTTCAAATCATAGTAAGTTAGAGTGTCAGTCCTCTTGTACTTAAGTCGTCATTGTGCCTTTTGTATTAGATTCGGATGCAATTTCAGTGTTTCATCGACAATGAGAAGGTCCAAGGGATACTGTAAACCTGAAGTGAAGCATCCGAATCTAATACTTGACTCACAGGAGGGGTTCAAATCATAGGAAGTTAGAGTGTCAGTCCTCTTGTACCTAAGTCGGCATTGCTCCTTTTGTATAAAATTCGGATGCAATTTCTGTGTTTCATCGTCAATAACAAGGTCCAAGGTATACAGCAAATCTGCAGTGAAGCATCCTAATCTAAAACTTGACTCACAGGAGGGGTTCAAATCATAGAAAGTTAGAGTCTCAGTCCTCTTGTACTTAAGTCGGCATTGTGCCCTTTGTATTAAATTCGGATGCAATTTCTATGTTTTATCGTCAATAAGAAAGTGCAAGGGATACAGTAAACCTGAAGTGAAGCATCGGAAACCAATACTGGACTCACAGGAGAGGTTCACATCATAGAGACTAAGAGTGTCAGTCCTCTTGTACTTAAGTCGGCATTGTGCCTTTTGTATTAAATTCCGATACAATTTCTGTGTTTCATCGTCAATAGGAAGGTCCAAGGGATACAGTAAACCTGAAGTGAAACATCGGAATCTAAAACTGGACTCACAGGAGAGGCTGAAATCGTAGAAAGTCAGAGTGTCAGTCCTCTTTTACTTAAGTCGGCATTGTGCCTTTTGTATTAAATTCGGATGCAATTTCTGTGTTTCATCGTCAATAAGAAGGTCCAAGGGATACAGTAAACCTGAAGTGAAGCATCGGAATCTAAAACTGGACTCACAGGTGAGGTACAAATCATAGGAAGTTAGAGTGTCAGTCCTCTTGTACTTAAGTCGGCATTGTGCCTTTTGTATTAAATTCGATGCATTTTCTGTGTTTCATCGTCAATAAGAAAGTCCAAGGTATACAGTAAACCTGAAGTGAAGCATTGGAAAATAAAACCTGACTCACAGGAGAGGTTCAAATCATAGAATGTTAGAGTGACAGTCCTAATGTACTTAAGTTGGCATTGTGCCTTTTGTATTATATTCGGATGCAGTTTCTGTGTTTCATCGTCAATAAGAAAGTCCAAAGGATACAGTAAACCTGAAGTGAAGCATCGGAAACTAAAACTGGACTCACAGGTTGGTTCAAATCATAGAAAGTTAGAGTGTTAGTCCTCTAGTACTTAAGTCGGCATTGCTCATTTTGTATTAAATTCGGATGCAATTTCTGTGTTTCATCGTCAATAAGAAGGTCCCAGGGATACAGTAAACCTGAAGTGAAGCATCGGAATCTGAAACTGGACTCACAGGAGAGGTTCAAATCATAGAAAGTTAGAGTGTCAGTCCCCTTGTACTTAAGTCGGCATTGTGCCTTTTGTATTAAATTCGGATGCAATTTCTGTGTTTCATTGTCAATAAGAAGGTCCAAGGGATACAGTAAACCTGAAGTGAAACATCAGAATATAAAACTGGACTCACAGGAGAGGTTCAAATCATAGAAAATTAGAGTGTTAGTCCTCTTTTACTTAAGTCGGCATTGTGCCTTTTGTATTAATTTCGGATGCAATTTCTGTGTTTCATCGTCAATAAGAAGGTCCAATGTATACAGTAAACCGGAATTGAAGCATCGGAATCTAAAACAGGACTCACAGGAGAGGTTCATATCATAGAAAGTTAGAGTGTCAGTCCTCTTGTACTTTAGTCGGCATTGTACCTTTTGTATTATATTCGGATGCAATTTCTATGTTTCATCGTCAATAAGAAGGTCCAAGGGATACGGTAAACCTGAAGTGTAGCATCGGAAACTAATACTGGACTCACAGGAGAGGCTCAAATCATAGAACGTTAGAGTGTCAGTCCTGTAGTGCTTATGTAAGCATTGTGCCTTTTGTATTAAATTTGGATGCAATTTATGTGTTTCATCGTCAAGAAGAAGGTCCAAGGGATACAGTAAACCTGAAGTCAAGCATCATAATCTAGAACTGGACCCACAGGAGAGGTTCAAATCATAGAAAGTCAGAGTTCAGTCCTCTTGTTTTTAAGTCGACATTGTGCCTTTTGTATTAAATTCGGATGCAATTTCTATGTTTAATCATCAATAAAAAGGTCCAAGGGATACAGTAAACCTGAAGTGAAGCATCGGAAACTAAAACTGGACTCAAAGGTTGGGTTCAAATCATAGAAAGTTAGAGTGTTAGTCCTCTAGTACTTAAGTCGGCATTGTTCATTTTGTATTAAATTCGGATGCAATTTCTGTGTTTCATCGTCAATAAGAAGGTCCCAGGCATACAGTAAACCTGAAGTGAAGCATCGGAAACTAAAACTGGACTCACAGGAGAGGATCAAATCATAGAAAGTTAGAGTGTCAGTTTTCTTGTACTTAAGTCGGCATTGTGCCTGTTGAATTAAATTCGGATCAATTTCTGTGTTCCATTGTCAATAAGAAGGTCCAAGGGATACAGTAAACCTGAAGTGAAACATCAGAATATAAAACTGGACTCACAGGAGAGGTTCAAATCATAGAAAGTTAGAGTGTTAGTCCTCTTTTACTTAAGTCGGCATTGTGCCTTTTGTATTAAATTCGGATGCAATTTCTGTGTTTCATCGTCAATAAGAAGGTCCAAGGTATACAGTAAACCTGAAGTGAAGCATCGGAAACTAAAACTGTACTCACAGGAGAGGTTCAAATCGTCGAAAGTTTGAGTGTCAGTACTCTTGTACTTATGTTGGCATTGTGCCTTTTGTATTAAATTCGGATGCAATTTCTGTGTTTCATCGTCAATAACAAGATCCAAGGTATACAGTAAACCTGAATTGAAGCATCGGAATCTAAAACTGGTCTCACAGGAGGGGTTCAAATCATAGTAAGTTAGAGTGTCAGTCCTCTTGTACTTAAGTCGTCATTGTGCCATTTGTATTAGATTCGTATGCAATTTCTGTGTTTCATCGACAATGAGAAGGTCCAAGGGATACGGTAAACCTGAAGTGAAGCATCGGAATCTAAAACTGGGCTCACAGGAGTGGTTCAAATCATATAAAGTTAGAGTGTCAGTCCTCTTGTACTTAAGTCGCCATTGTTCCTTTTGTATCAAATTCGGAAGTAATCTCTGTGTTTCATTGCCAATAAGAAGGTCCAAGGTATACAGCAAATCTGCAGTGAAGCATCCTAATCTAAAACTTGACTCACAGGAGGGTTTCAAATCATAGAAAGTTAGAGTGTCAGTCCTCTTGTACTTAAGTCGGCATTGTGCCCTTTGTATTAAATTCGGATGCAATTTCTATGTTTTATCGTCAATAAGAAAGTGCAAGGGATACAGTAAACCGAAGTGAAGCATCGGAAACTAATACTGGACTCACAGGAGAGGTTCACATCATAGAGACTAAGAGTGTCAGTCCTCTTGTACTTAAGTCGGCATTGTGCCTTTTGTATTAAATTCCGATACAATTTCTGTGTTTCATCGTCAATACGACGGTCCAAGGGATACAGTAAACCTGAAGTGAAACATCGGAATCTAAAACTGGACTCACAGGAGAGGCTGAAATCATAGAAAGTTAGAGTGTCAGTCCTCTTTTACTTAAGTCGGCATTGTGCCTTTTGTATTAAGTTCGGATGCAATTTCTGTGTTTCATCGTCAATAAGAAAGTCCAAGGGATACAGTAAAGCTGAAGTGAAGCATCGGAATCTAAAACTGGACTCACAGGTGAGGTACAAATCATAGGAAGTTAGATTGTCAGTCCTCTTGTACTTAAGTCGGCATTGTGCCTTTTGTATTAAATTCGATGCAATTTCTGTGTTTCATCGTCAATAAGAAAGTCCAAGGTATACAGTAAACCTGAAGTGAAGCATCGGAAAATAAAACCAGACTCACAGGAGAGGTTCATATCATAGAATGTTAGAGTGACAGTCCTCCTGTACTTAAGTCGGCATTGTGCCTTTTGTACTATATTCGGATGCAGTTTCTGTGTTTCATCGTCAATAAGAAAGTCCAAGGGATACAGTAAACCTGAAGTGAAGCATCGGAAACTAAAACTGGACTCACAGGTTGGGTTCAAATCATAGTAAGTTAGAGTGTCAGTCCTCTTGTACTTAAGTCGTCATTGTGCCTTTTGTATTAGATTCGGATGCAATTTCAGTGTTTCATCGACAATGAGAAGGTCCAAGGGATACTGTAAACCTGAAGTGAAGCATCCGAATCTAATACTTGACTCACAGGAGGGGTTCAAATCATAGGAAGTTAGAGTGTCAGTCCTCTTGTACCTAAGTCGGCATTGCTCCTTTTGTATAAAATTCGGATGCAATTTCTGTGTTTCATCGTCAATAACAAGGTCCAAGGTATACAGCAAATCTGCAGTGAAGCATCCTAATCTAAAACTTGACTCACAGGAGGGGTTCAAATCATAGAAAGTTAGAGTCTCAGTCCTCTTGTACTTAAGTCGGCATTGTGCCCTTTGTATTAAATTCGGATGCAATTTCTATGTTTTATCGTCAATAAGAAAGTGCAAGGGATACAGTAAACCTGAAGTGAAGCATCGGAAACCAATACTGGACTCACAGGAGAGGTTCACATCATAGAGACTAAGAGTGTCAGTCCTCTTGTACTTAAGTCGGCATTGTGCCTTTTGTATTAAATTCCGATACAATTTCTGTGTTTCATCGTCAATAGGAAGGTCCAAGGGATACAGTAAACCTGAAGTGAAACATCGGAATCTAAAACTGGACTCACAGGAGAGGCTGAAATCGTAGAAAGTCAGAGTGTCAGTCCTCTTTTACTTAAGTCGGCATTGTGCCTTTTGTATTAAATTCGGATGCAATTTCTGTGTTTCATCGTCAATAAGAAGGTCCAAGGGATACAGTAAACCTGAAGTGAAGCATCGGAATCTAAAACTGGACTCACAGGTGAGGTACAAATCATAGGAAGTTAGAGTGTCAGTCCTCTTGTACGTAAGTCGGCATTGTGCCTTTTGTATTAAATTCGATGCATTTTCTGTGTTTCATCGTCAATAAGAAAGTCCAAGGTATACAGTAAACCTGAAGTGAAGCATTGGAAAATAAAACCTGACTCACAGGAGAGGTTCAAATCATAGAATGTTAGAGTGACAGTCCTAATGTACTTAAGTTGGCATTGTGCCTTTTGTATTATATTCGGATGCAGTTTCTGTGTTTCATCGTCAATAAGAAAGTCCAAAGGATACAGTAAACCTGAAGTGAAGCATCGGAAACTAAAACTGGACTCACAGGTTGGTTCAAATCATAGAAAGTTAGAGTGTTAGTCCTCTAGTACTTAAGTCGGCATTGCTCATTTTGTATTAAATTCGGATGAAATTTCTGTGTTTCATCGTCAATAAGAAGGTCCCAGGGATACAGTAAACCTGAAGTGAAGCATCGGAATCTGAAACTGGACTCACAGGAGAGGTTCAAATCATAGAAAGTTAGAGTGTCAGTCCCCTTGTACTTAAGTCGGCATTGTGCCTTTTGTATTAAATTCGGATGCAATTTCTGTGTTTCATTGTCAATAAGAAGGTCCAAGGGATACAGTAAACCTGAAGTGAAACATCAGAATATAAAACTGGACTCACAGGAGAGGTTCAAATCATAGAAAATTAGAGTGTTAGTCCTCTTTTACTTAAGTCGGCATTGTGCCTTTTGTATTAATTTCGGATGCAATTTCTGTGTTTCATCGTCAATAAGAAGGTCCAATGTATACAGTAAACCGGAATTGAAGCATCGGAATCTAAAACAGGACTCACAGGAGAGGTTCATATCATAGAAAGTTAGAGTGTCAGTCCTCTTGTACTTTAGTCGGCATTGTACCTTTTGTATTATATTCGGATGCAATTTCTATGTTTCATCGTCAATAAGAAGGTCCAAGGGATACGGTAAACCTGAAGTGTAGCATCGGAAACTAATACTGGACTCACAGGAGAGGCTCAAATCATAGAACGTTAGAGTGTCAGTCCTGTAGTGCTTATGTAAGCATTGTGCCTTTTGTATTAAATTTGGATGCAATTTATGTGTTTCATCGTCAAGAAGAAGGTCCAAGGGATACAGTAAACCTGAAGTCAAGCATCATAATCTAGAACTGGACCCACAGGAGAGGTTCAAATCATAGAAAGTCAGAGTTCAGTCCTCTTGTTTTTAAGTCGACATTGTGCCTTTTGTATTAAATTCGGATGCAATTTCTATGTTTAATCATCAATAAAAAGGTCCAAGGGATACAGTAAACCTGAAGTGAAGCATCGGAAACTAAAACTGGACTCAAAGGTTGGGTTCAAATCATAGAAAGTTAGAGTGTTAGTCCTCTAGTACTTAAGTCGGCATTGTTCATTTTGTATTAAATTCGGATGCAATTTCTGTGTTTCATCGTCAATAAGAAGGTCCCAGGCATACAGTAAACCTGAAGTGAAGCATCGGAAACTAAAACTGGACTCACAGGAGAGGATCAAATCATAGAAAGTTAGAGTGTCAGTCCTCTTGTACTTAAGTCGGCATTGTGCCTGTTGAATTAAATTCGGATCAATTTCTGTGTTCCATTGTCAATAAGAAGGTCCAAGGGATACAGTAAACCTGAAGTGAAACATCAGAATATAAAACTGGACTCACAGGAGAGGTTCAAATCATAGAAAGTTAGAGTGTTAGTCCTCTTTTACTTAAGTCGGCATTGTGCCTTTTGTATTAAATTCGGATGCAATTTCTGTGTTTCATCGTCAATAAGAAGGTCCAAGGTATACAGTAAACCTGAAGTGAAGCATCGGAAACTAAAACTGTACTCACAGGAGAGGTTCAAATCGTCGAAAGTTTGAGTGTCAGTCCTCTTGTACTGAAGTCGGCATTGAGCCTTTTGTATTATATTCAGATGCAATTTCTATGTTTCATCGTCAATAAGAAGGTCCAAGGGATACGGTAAACCTGAAGTGTAGCATCGGAAACTAAAACTGGACTCACAGGAGAGGTTCAAATCATAGAACGTTAGAGTGTCATTCCTCTAGTGCTTATGTCAGCATTGTGCCTTTTGTATTAAATTCGGATGCAATTTCTGTGTTTAATCGTCAATAAGAAGGTCCAAGGTATACAGTAAACCTGAAGTGAAGCATCAAAAACGAAAACTGGACTCACAGGAGAGGTTACAATCGTAGAAAGTTAGAGTGTCAGTACTCTTGTACTTATGTCGGCATTGTGCCTTTTGTATTAAATTCGGATGCTATTTCTGTGTTTCATCGTCAATAAGAAGGTCCAAGGTATACAGTAAACCTGAAGTGAAGCATCGGAAACTAAAACTGGACTCACAGGAGAGGTTCAAACCGTAGAAAGTTAGAGTGTCAGTCCTCATGTACTGAAGTCGGCATTGTGCTTTCTGTATTAAATTCGGATGCAATTTCTGTGTTTCATCGTCAATAATAATGTCCAATGTGTACAGTATACCTGAAGTGAAGCATCAAAAACTAAAACTGGACTGACAGGAGCGGTTAAAATCGTAGAACGTTAGAGTGTCAGTCCTCTTGTACTTATGTCGGCATTGTGCCTTTTGTATTAAATTCGGATGCAATTTCTGTGTTTCATCGTCAATAAGAAGGTACAAGGTATACAGTAAACCTGAAGTGAAGCATCAAAAACTAAAACTGGACTCACAGGAGAGGTTAAAATCGTAGAATGTTAGAGTGTCAGTACTCTTGTACTTATGTCGGCATTGTGCCTTTTGTAATAAATTCGATGCAATTTCTGTGTTTCATCGACAATAAGAAAGTCCAAGGTATACAGTAAACCTGAAGTGAAGCATCGGAAAATAAAACCGGACTCACAGGGAAGGTTCAAATCATAGAATGTTAGAGTGACAGTCCTCCTGTACTTAAGGCGGCATTGTGCCTTTTGTATTAAATTCGGATGCAATTTCTGTGTTTCATCGTGAAGAAGAAAGTCCAAGGGATACAGTAAACCTGAAGTGAAGCATCGGAAACTAAAACTGGACTCACAGGTTGGGTTCAAATCATAGAAAGTTAGAGTGTTAATCCTCTAGTACTTAAGTCGGCATTGTTCATTTTGTATTAAATTCCGATGCAATTTCAGTGTTTCATCGTCAATAAGAAGGTCCCAGGTATACAGTAAACCTGAAGTGAAGCATCGGAATCTAAAACTGGACTCACAGGAGAGGTTCAAATCATAGAAAGTTAGAGTGTCAGTCCTCCTGTACTGAAGTCGGCATTGAGCCTTTTGTATTAAATTCGGATGCAATTTCTGTGTTTCATCGTCAATAAGAAGGTCCAATGTATACAGTAAACCTGAATTGAAGCATCGGAATCTAAAACTGGACTCACAGGAGAGGTTCAAATCATAGAAAGTTAGAGTGTCAGTCCTCTTGTACTTTAGTCGGCATTGTACCTTTTGTATTATATCCGGATGCAATTCTAATGTTTCATCGTCAATAAGAAGGCCCATGGGATACAGTAAACCTGAAGTGTAGCATCGGAAACTGAAACTGGACTCACAGGAGGGGTTCAAAACATAGAACGTTAGAGTGTCAGTCCTCTAGTACTTAAGTCGACATTGTTAATTTTGTATTAAATTCGGATGCAATTTATGTGTTTCATCGTCTATAAGAAGGTCCCAGGGATACAGTAAACCTGAAGTGAAGCATCGGAATCTAAAACTGGATTCACAGGAGAGGCTCAAATCATAGAACGTTAGAGTGTCAGTCCTCTAGTACTTATGTAAGCATTGTGCCTTTTGTATTAAATTTGAATGCAAATTATGTGTTTCATCGTCAAGAAGAAGGTCCAAGGGATACAGTAAACCTGAAGTGAAGCATCGGAATCTAGAACTGGACCCACAGGAGAGGTTCAAATCATAGAAAGTCAGAGTGTCAGTCCTCTTGTACTTAAGTCGACATTGTGCCTTTTGTATTAAATTCGGATGCAATTTCTATGTTTCATCATCAATAAAAAGGTCCAAGGGATACAGTAAACCTGAAGTGAAACATCAGAATATAAAACTGGACTCACAGGAGAGGTTCAAATCATAGAAAGTTAGAGTGTTAGACCTCTTTTACTTAAGTCGGCATTGTGCCTTTTGTATTAAATTCGGATGCAATTTCTGTGTTTAATCGTCAATAAGAAGGTCCAAGGTATACAGTAAACCTGAAGTGAAGCATCAAAAACGAAAACTGGACTCACAGGAGAGGTTAAAATCGTAGAAAGTTTGAGTGTCAGTACTCTTGTACTTATGTCGGCATTGTGCCTTTTGTATTAAATTCGGATGCAATTTCTGTGTTTCATCGTCAATAAGAAGGTCCAAGGTATACAGTAAACCTGAAGTGAAGCATCGGAAACTAAAACTGGACTCACAGGAGAGGTTCAAATCGTAGAAAGTTAGAGTGTCAGTCCTCATGTACTGAAGTCGGCATTGTGCTTTCTGTATTAAATTCGGATGCAATTTCTGTGTTTCATCGTCAATAATAATGTCCAATGTGTACAGTATACCTGAAGCGAAGCATCAAAAACTAAAACTGGACTCACAGGAGAGGTTAAAATCGTAGAAAGTTAGAGTGTCAGTACTCTTGTACTTATGTCGGCATTGTGCCTTTTGTATTAAATTCGGATGCAATTTCTGTGTTTCATCGTCAATAAGAAGGTCCAAGGTATACATTAAACCTGAAGTGAAGCATCAAAAACTAAAACTGGACTCACAGGAGAGGTTCAAATCGTAGAAAGTTAAAGTGTCAGTCCTCATGTACTGAAGTCGGCATTGTGCCTTTTGTACTAACTTCGGATGCAATTTCTGTGTTTAATCGTCAATAAGAAGATCCAAGGTATACAGTAAACCTGAAGTGAAGCATCAAAAACTAAAACTAGACTCACAGGAGAGGTTAAAATCGTAGAATGTTAGAGTGTCAGTACTCTTGTACTTATGTCGGCATTGTGCCTTTTGTATTAAATTCGATGCAATTTATGTGTTTCATCGTCAATAAGAAAGTCCAAGGTATACAGTAACCCTGAAGTGAAGCATCGGAAAATAAAACCGGACTCACAGGGAAGGTTCAAATCATAGAATGTTAGAGTGGCAGTCCTCCTGTACTTAAGGCGGCATTGTGACTTTTGTATTAAATTCGGATGCAATTTCTGTGTTTCATCGTGAAGAAGAAAGTCCAAGGGATACAGTAAACCTGAAGTGAAGCATCGGAAACTAAAACTGGACTCACAGGTTGGGTTCAAATCATAGAAAGCTAGAGTGTTAATCCTCTAGTATTTAAGTCGGCATTGTTCATTTTGTATTAAATTCGGATGCAATTTCAGTGTTTCATCGTCAATAAGAAGGTCCCAGGGATACAGTAAACCTGAAGTGAAGCATCGGAATCTAAAACTGGACTCACAGGAGAGGTTCAAATCATAGAAAGTTAGAGTGTCAGTCCTCTTGTACTGAAGTCGGCATTGAGCCTTTTGTATTAAATTCGGAAGCATTTTCTGTGTTTCATCGTCAATAAGAAGGTCCAATGTATACAGTAAACCTGAATTGAAGCATCGGAATCTAAAACTGGACTCACAGGAGAGGTTCAAATCATAGAAAGTTAGAGTGTCAGTCCTCTTGTACTTTAGTCGGCATTGTACCTTTTGTATTATATCTGGATGCAATTCCTATGTTTCATCGTCAATAAGAAGGTCCAAGGGATACGGTAAACCTAAGGTGTAGCATCGGAAACTAAAACTGGACTCACAGGAGGGGTTCAAATCATAGAACGTTAGAGTGTCAGGCCTCTAGTACTTAAGTCGACATTGTTCATTTTGTATTAAATTCGGATGCAATTTATGTGTTTCATCGTCAATAAAAAGGTCCCAGGGATACAGTAAACCTGAAGTGAAGCATCGGAATCTAAAACTGGACTCACAGGAGAGGTTCAAATCATAGAAAGTTAGAGTGTCAGTCCTCTTGTACTTAAGTCGGCATTGTGCCTTTTGTATTAAATTCGGATGCAATTTCTGTGTTTCATTGTCAATAAGAAGGTCCAAGGGATACAGTAAACCTGAAGTGAAACACCAGAATATAAAACTGGACTCACAGGAGAGGTTCAAATCATTGAAAGTTAGAGTGTCAGACCTTCTTTACTTATGTCGGCATTGTGCCTTTTGTATTAAATTCGGATGCAATTTCTGTGTTTCATCGTCAATGAGAAGGTCCAAGGTATTCAGTAAACCTGAATTGAAGCATCGGAATCTAAAACTGGACTCACAGGAGCTGTTCAAATCATTGAAAGTTAGAGTGTCAGTCCTCTTGTACTTAAGTCGGCATTGAGCCTTTTGTATTAAATTCGGAAGCATTTTCTGTGTTTCATCGTCAATAAGAAGGTCCAATGTATACAGTAAACCTGAATTGAAGCATCGGAATCTAAAACTGGACTCACAGGAGAGGTTCAAATCATAGAAAGTTAGAGTGTCAGTCCTCTTGTACTTTAGTCGGCATTGTACCTTTTGTATTATATCCGGATGCAATTCCTATGTTTCATCGTCAATAAGAAGGTCCAAGGGATACGGTAAACCTAAGGTGTAGCATCGGAAACTAAAACTGGACTCACAGGAGGGGTTCAAATCATAGAACGTTAGAGTGTCAGGCCTCTAGTACTTAAGTCGACATTGTTCATTTTGTATTAAATTCGGATGCAATTTATGTGTTTCATCGTCAATAAGAAGGTCCCAGGGATACAGTAAACCTGAAGTGAAGCATCGGAATCTAAAACTGGACTCACAGGAGAGGTTCAAATCATAGAAAGTTAGAGTGTCAGTCCTCTTGTACTTAAGTCGGCATTGTGCCTTTTGTATTAAATTCGGATGCAATTTCTGTGTTTCATTGTCAATAAGAAGGTCCAAGGGATACAGTAAACCTGAAGTGAAACACCAGAATATAAAACTGGACTCACAGGAGAGGTTCAAATCATTGAAAGTTAGAGTGTCAGACCTTCTTTACTTATGTCGGCATTGTGCCTTTTGTATTAAATTCGGATGCAATTTCTGTGTTTCATCGTCAATGAGAAGGTCCAAGGTATTCAGTAAACCTGAATTGAAGCATCGGAATCTAAAACTGGACTCACAGGAGCTGTTCAAATCATTGAAAGTTAGAGTGTCAGTCCTCTTGTACTTAAGTCGGCATTGTGCCTTTTGTATTAAATTCGGGTGCAATTTCTGTGTTTCATCGCTAAAAAGAAGGTCCAAGGTATACAGTAAACCTGAAGTGAAGCATCGGAATCTAGAACTGGACTCACAGGAGAGGTTCAAATCATAGAAAGTCAGAGTGTCAGTCCTCTTGTACTTAAGTCGGCATTGTGCCTTTTGTATTAAATTCGGATGCAATTTCTGTGTTTCATCGTCCACAAGAGGGTCCAACGGATACAATAAACCTGAAGTGAAGCATCGGAATCTAAAACTGGACTCACAGGAGAGGTTCAAATCATAGAAAGTTAGAGTGTCAGTCCTCTTGTACTTAAGTCGGCATTGTGCCTCTTGTATTAAATTCGGATGCAATTTCTGTGTTTCATTGTCTATAAGAAGGTCCAAGAGATACAGTAAACCTGAAGTGAAACATCAGAATATAAAGCTGGACTCACAGGAGAGGTTCAAATCATAGAAAGTTAGAGTGTCAGTTCTCTTCTACTTAAGTCGGCATTGTGCCTTTTGTATTAAATTCGGATGCAATTTCTGTGTTTCATCGTCAATAAGAAGGTCCAAGATATACAGTAAACCTGCAGTGAAGCAACGGAAACTAAAACTGTACTCACAGGAGAGGTTCAAATCGTCGAAAGTTAGAGTGTCAGTCCTCTTGTACTGAAGTCGGCATTGAGCCTTTTGTATTAAATTCGGATGCAATTTCCGTGTTTCATCGTCAATAAGAAGCTCCAATGTATACAGTAAACCTGAATTGAAGCATCGGAATCTAAAACTGGACTCACAGGAGCTGTTCAAATCATAGAAAGTTAGAGTGTCAGTCCTCTTGTACTTAAGTCGGCATTGTGCCTTTTGTATTAAATTCGGATGCAATTTCTGTGTTTCATCGCCAAAAAGAAGTTCCAAGGTATACAGTATACCTGAAGTGAAGCATCGGAATCTAGAACTGGACTCACAGGAGAGGTTCAAATCATAGAAAGTCAGAGTGTCAGTCCTCTTGTACTTAAGTCGGCATTGTGCCTTTTGTATTACATTCGGATGCAATTTCTGTGTTTCATCGTCCACAAAAAGGTCCAAGGGATACAGTAAACCTGAAGTGAAGCATCGGAAACTAAAACTGGACCCACAGGAGAGGTTCAAATCATAGAAAGTTAGAGTGTCAGTCCTCTAGTTCTTAAGTCGGCATTGTGCCTTTTGTTTAAAATTCGGATGCAATTTTTATGTTTCATCGTCAATAATAAGGTCCAAGGGATTCAGTAAAGCTGAAGTGAAGCATCGGAATCTAAAACTGGACTCACAGGTGAGGTACAAATCATAGGAAGTTAGAGTGTCAGTCCTCTAGTACTTAAGTCGGCATTGTGCCTTTTGTATTAAATTCGATGCAATTTCTGTTTTTCATCGTCAATAAGAAAGTCCAAGGTATACAGTGAACCTCAAGTGAAGCAACGGAAACTAAAACTGTACTCACAGGAGAGGTTCAAATCGTCGAAAGTTAGAGTGTCAGTCCTCTTGTACTGAAGTCGGCATTGAGCCTTTTGTATTAAATTCGGATGCAATTCCCGTGTTTCATCGTCAATAAGAAGGTCCAAGGTATACAGTAAACCTGAATTGAAGCATCGGAATCAAAAACTGGACTCACAGGAGAGGTTCAAATCATAGAAAGTTAGAGTGTCAGTCCTCTTGTACTTAAGTCGGCATTGTGCCTTTTGTATTAAATTCGGATGCAATTTCTGTGTTTCATTGTCAATAAGAAGGTCCAAGAGATACAGTAAACCTGAAGTGAAACATCAGAATATAAAACTGGACTCACAGGAGAGGTTCAAATCATAGAAAGTTAGAGTGTCAGTCCTCTTCTACTAAAGTCGGCACTGTGCCTTTTGTATTAAATTCGGATGCAATTTCTGTGTTTCATCGTCAATAAGAAGGTCCAAGATATACAGTAAACCTGAAGTGAAGCAACGGAAACTAAAACTGTACTCACAGGAGAGGTTCAAATCGTCGAAAGTTAGAGTGTCAGTCCTCTTGTACTGAAGTCGACATTGAGCCTTTTGTATTAAATTCGGATGCAATTTACGTGTTTCATCGTCAATTAGAAGGTCCAATGTATACAGTAAACCTGAATTGAAGCATCGGAATCTAAATCTGGACTCACAGGAGAGGTTCAAATCATAGAAAGTTAGAGTGTCAGTCCTCTTGTACTTTAGTCGGCATTGTACCTTTTGTATTATATTCGGATGCAATTTCTATGTTTCATCGTCAATAAGAAGGTCCAAGGGATACGGAAAACCTGAAGTGTAGCATCGGAAACTAAAACTGGACTAACAGGAGAGGTTCAAATCACAGAACGTTAGAGTGTCAGTCCTCTAGTACTTAAGTCGGCATTGTTCATTTTGTATTAAATTCGGATGCAATTTATGTGTTTCATCGTCAATAAGAAGGTCAGAGGGATACAGTAAACATGAAGGGAAGCATCGGAATCTAAAACTGGACTCACAGGAGAGGTTCAAATCATAGAAAGTTAGAGTGTCAGTCCTCCTGTACTTAAGTCGGCATTGTGCCTTTTGTATTAAATTCGGATGCAATTTCTGTGTTTCATTGTCAATAAGAAGGTCCAAGGGATACAGTAAACCTGTAGTGAAACATCAGAATATAAAACTGGATTCACAGGAGAGGTTCAAATCATAGAAAAATAGAGTGTCAGTCCTCTTTTACTTACGTCGGCATTGTGCCTTTTGTATTAAATTCGGATGCAATTTCTGTGTTTCATCGTCAATAAGAAGGTCCAAGGTATACAGTAAACCTGAATTGAAGCATCGGAATCTAAAACTGGACTCACAGGAGCTGTTCAAATCATAGAAATTTAGAGTGTCAGTCCTCTTGTACTTAAGTCGGCATTGTGCCTTTTGTATTAAATTCGGATGCAATTTCTGTGTTTCATCGCCAAAAAGAAGGTCCAAGGTATACAGTATATCGAAGTGAAGCATCGGAATCTAGAACTGGACTCACAGGAGAGGTTCAAATCATAGAAAGTCAGAGTGTCAGTCCTCTTGTACTTAAGCCGGCATTGTGCCTTTTGTATTACATTTGGATGCAATTTCTGTGTTTCATCGTCCACAAGAAGGTCCAAGGGATACAGTAAACCTGAAGTGAAGCATCGGAAACTAAAACTGGACCCACAGGAGAGGTTCAAATCATAGAAAGTTAGAGTGTCAGTCCTCTAGTACTTAAGTCGGCATTGTGCCTTTTGTATTAAATTCGGATGCAATTTTTATGTTTCATCGTCAATAAGAAGGTCCAAGGGATACAGTAAAGCTGAAGTGAAGCATCGGAATCTAAAACTGGACTCACAGGTGAGGTACAAATCATAGGAAGTTAGAGTGTCAGTCCTCTAGTACTTAAGTCGGCATTGTGCCTTTTGTATTAAATTCGATGCAATTTCTGTGTTTCATCGTCAATAAGAAAGTCCAAGGTATACAGTAAACCTCAAGTGAAGCATCGGAAAATAAAACCGGACTCACAGGAGAGGTTCAAATCATAGAATGTTAGAGTGACAGTCCTCCTGTACTTAAGTCGGCATTGTACCTTTTGTATTAAATTCGATGCAATTTGTGTGTTTCATCGTCAGTAAGAAGGTATTAGGGATACAGTAAAGCTGAAGTGAAGCATCGGAATCTAAAACTGGACTCACAGAAGAGGTTCAAATCATAGAAAGTTAGAGTGTCAGTCCTCTTGTACTGAAGTCGGCATTGTGCCTTTTGTAATTAATTCGGATGCAATTTCTGTGTTTCATTGTCAATAAGAAGGTCCAAGGGATACATTAAACCTGAAGTGCAAAATCAGAATATAAAACTGGATTCACAGGAAAGGTTCAAATCATAGAAAGTTAGAGTGTCAGTCCTCTTGTACTTTAGTCGGCATTGTACCTTTTGTACTATATTCGGATGCAATTTCTTAGTTTCATCGTCATTAAGAAGGTCCAATGGATACGGTAAACCTGAAGTGTAGCATCGGAAACTAAAACTGGACTCACAGGAGAGGTTCAAATCATAGAACGTTAGAGTGTCAGTCCACTAGTACTTATGTCAGCATTGTGCCTTTTGTATTAAATTCGGATTCAATTAATGTGTTTCATCGTCAATAAGAAGGTCCAAGTGATACAGTAAACATGAAGTGAAGCATTGGAAACTAAAATGGACTCACAGGTTGGGTTCAAATCATAGAAAGTTAGAGTGTTAGTCCTCTAGTACTTAAGTCGGCATTGTTCATTTTGTATTAAATTCGGATGCAATTTCTGTGTTTCATTGTCTATAAGAAGGTCCAAGAGATACAGTAAACCTGAAGTGAAACATCAGAATATAAAGCTGGACTCACAGGAGAGGTTCAAATCATAGAAAGTTAGAGTGTCAGTTCTCTTCTACTTAAGTCGGCATTGTGCCTTTTGTATTAAATTCGGATGCAATTTCTGTGTTTCATCGTCAATAAGAAGGTCCAAGATATACAGTAAACCTGCAGTGAAGCAACGGAAACTAAAACTGTACTCACAGGAGAGGTTCAAATCGTCGAAAGTTAGAGTGTCAGTCCTCTTGTACTGAAGTCGGCATTGAGCCTTTTGTATTAAATTCGGATGCAATTTCCGTGTTTCATCGTCAATAAGAAGCTCCAATGTATACAGTAAACCTGAATTGAAGCATCGGAATCTAAAACTGGACTCACAGGAGCTGTTCAAATCATAGAAAGTTAGAGTGTCAGTCCTCTTGTACTTAAGTCGGCATTGTGCCTTTTGTATTAAATTCGGATGCAATTTCTGTGTTTCATCGCCAAAAAGAAGTTCCAAGGTATACAGTATACCTGAAGTGAAGCATCGGAATCTAGAACTGGACTCACAGGAGAGGTTCAAATCATAGAAAGTCAGAGTGTCAGTCCTCTTGTACTTAAGTCGGCATTGTGCCTTTTGTATTACATTCGGATGCAATTTCTGTGTTTCATCGTCCACAAAAAGGTCCAAGGGATACAGTAAACCTGAAGTGAAGCATCGGAAACTAAAACTGGACCCACAGGAGAGGTTCAAATCATAGAAAGTTAGAGTGTCAGTCCTCTAGTACTTAAGTCGGCATTGTGCCTTATGTTTAAAATTCGGATGCAATTTTTATGTTTCATCGTCAATAATAAGGTCCAAGGGATTCAGTAAAGCTGAAGTGAAGCATCGGAATCTAAAACTGGACTCACAGGTGAGGTACAAATCATAGGAAGTTAGAGTGTCAGTCCTCTAGTACTTAAGTCGGCATTGTGCCTTTTGTATTAAATTCGATGCAATTTCTGTTTTTCATCGTCAATAAGAAAGTCCAAGGTATACAGTGAACCTCAAGTGAAGCAACGGAAACTAAAACTGTACTCACAGGAGAGGTTCAAATCGTCGAAAGTTAGAGTGTCAGTCCTCTTGTACTGAAGTCGGCATTGAGCCCTTTGTATTAAATTCGGATGCAATTCCCGTGTTTCATCGTCAATAAGAAGGTCCAAGGTATACAGTAAACCTGAATTGAAGCATCGGAATCAAAAACTGGACTCACAGGAGAGGTTCAAATCATAGAAAGTTAGAGTGTCAGTCCTCTTGTACTTAAGTCGGCATTGTGCCTTTTGTATTAAATTCGGATGCAATTTCTGTGTTTCATTGTCAATAAGAAGGTCCAAGAGATACAGTAAACCTGAAGTGAAACATCAGAATATAAAACTGGACTCACAGGAGAGGTTCAAATCATAGAAAGTTAGAGTGTCAGTCCTCTTCTACTAAAGTCGGCACTGTGCCTTTTGTATTAAATTCGGATGCAATTTCTGTGTTTCATCGTCAATAAGAAGGTCCAAGATATACAGTAAACCTGAAGTGTAGCATCGGAAACTAAAACTGTACTCACAGGAGAGGTTCAAATCGTCGAAAGTTAGAGTGTCAGTCCTCTTGTACTGAAGTCGACATTGAGCCTTTTGTATTAAATTCGGATGCAATTTACGTGTTTCATCGTCAATTAGAAGGTCCAATGTATACAGTAAACCTGAATTGAAGCATCGGAATCTAAATCTGGACTCACAGGAGAGGTTCAAATCATAGAAAGTTAGAGTGTCAGTCCTCTTGTACTTTAGTCGGCATTGTACCTTTTGTATTATATTCGGATGCAATTTCTATGTTTCATCGTCAATAAGAAGGTCCAAGGGATACGGAAAACCTGAAGTGTAGCATCGGAAACTAAAACTGGACTAACAGGAGAGGTTCAAATCATAGAACGTTAGAGTGTCAGTCCTCTAGTACTTAAGTCGGCATTGTTCATTTTGTATTAAATTCGGATGCAATTTATGTGTTTCATCGTCAATAAGAAGGTCAGAGGGATACAGTAAACATGAAGGGAAGCATCGGAATCTAAAACTGGACTCACAGGAGAGGTTCAAATCATAGAAAGTTAGAGTGTCAGTCCTCCTGTACTTAAGTCGGCATTGTGCCTTTTGTATTAAATTCGGATGCAATTTCTGTGTTTCATTGTCAATAAGAAGGTCCAAGGGATACAGTAAACCTGTAGTGAAACATCAGAATATAAAACTGGATTCACAGGAGAGGTTCAAATCATAGAAAAATAGAGTGTCAGTCCTCTTTTACTTACGTCGGCATTGTGCCTTTTGTATTAAATTCGGATGCAATTTCTGTGTTTCATCGTCAATAAGAAGGTCCAAGGTATACAGTAAACCTGAATTGAAGCATCGGAATCTAAAACTGGACTCACAGGAGCTGTTCAAATCATAGAAATTTAGAGTGTCAGTCCTCTTGTACTTAAGTCGGCATTGTGCCTTTTGTATTAAATTCGGATGCAATTTCTGTGTTTCATCGCCAAAAAGAAGGTCCAAGGTATACAGTATATCGAAGTGAAGCATCGGAATCTAGAACTGGACTCACAGGAGAGGTTCAAATCATAGAAAGTCAGAGTGTCAGTCCTCTTGTACTTAAGTCGGCATTGTGCCTTTTGTATTACATTTGGATGCAATTTCTGTGTTTCATCGTCCACAAGAAGGTCCAAGGGATACAGTAAACCTGAAGTGAAGCATCGGAAACTAAAACTGGACCCACAGGAGAGGTTCAAATCATAGAAAGTTAGAGTGTCAGTCCTCTAGTACTTAAGTCGGCATTGTGCCTTTTGTATTAAATTCGGATGCAATTTTTATGTTTCATCGTCAATAAGAAGGTCCAAGGGATACAGTAAAGCTGAAGTGAAGCATCGGAATCTAAAACTGGACTCACAGGTGAGGTACAAATCATAGGAAGTTAGAGTGTCAGTCCTCTAGTACTTAAGTCGGCATTGTGCCTTTTGTATTAAATTCGATGCAATTTCTGTGTTTCATCGTCAATAAGAAAGTCCAAGGTATACAGTAAACCTCAAGTGAAGCATCGGAAAATAAAACCGGACTCACAGGAGAGGTTCAAATCATAGAATGTTAGAGTGACAGTCCTCCTGTACTTAAGTCGGCATTGTACCTTTTGTATTAAATTCGATGCAATTTGTGTGTTTCATCGTCAGTAAGAAGGTCCCAGGGATACAGTAAAGCTGAAGTGAAGCATCGGAATCTAAAACTGGACTCACAGAAGAGGTTCAAATCATAGAAAGTTAGAGTGTCAGTCCTCTTGTACTGAAGTCGGCATTGTGCCTTTTGTAATTAATTCGGATGCAATTTCTGTGTTTCATTGTCAATAAGAAGGTCCAAGGGATACATTAAACCTGAAGTGCAAAATCAGAATATAAAACTGGATTCACAGGAAAGGTTCAAATCATAGAAAGTTAGAGTGTCAGTCCTCTTGTACTTTAGTCGGCATTGTACCTTTTGTACTATATTCGGATGCAATTTCTTAGTTTCATCGTCATTAAGAAGGTCCAATGGATACGGTAAACCTGAAGTGTAGCATCGGAAACTAAAACTGGACTCACAGGAGAGGTTCAAATCATAGAACGTTAGAGTGTCAGTCCACTAGTACTTATGTCAGCATTGTGCCTTTTGTATTAAATTCGGATTCAATTAATGTGTTTCATCGTCAATAAGAAGGTCCAAGTGATACAGTAAACATGAAGTGAAGCATTGGAAACTAAAATGGACTCACAGGTTGGGTTCAAATCATAGAAAGTTAGAGTGTTAGTCCTCTAGTACTTAAGTCGGCATTGTTCATTTTGTATTAAATTCGGATGCAATTTCTGTGTTTCATCGTCAGTAAGAAGGTCCCAGGGATACAGTAAACCTGAAGTGAAACATCAGAAAATAAAACTGGACTCACAGGAGAGGTTCAAATCATAGAACGTTAGAGTGTCAGTCCTCTAGTACTTATGTCAGCATTGTGCCTTTTGTATTAAATTCGGATGCAATTTATGTGTTTCATCGTCAATAAGAAGGTCCAAGGGATACAGTAAACCTGAAGTGAAGCATTGGAAACTAAAATGGACTCACAGGTTGGGTTCAAATCATAGAAAGTTAGAGGGTTAGTCCTCTAGTACTTAAGTCGGCATTGTTCATTTTGTATTAATTTCGGATGCAATTTCTGTGTCTTATCGTCAATAAGAAGGTCCATAGGGTTACAGTAAACCTGAAGTGAAGCATCAGAACCTAAAACTGGACTAACAGGAGAGGTTCAAATCATAGAAAGTTAGAGTGTCAGTCCTCTTGTACTTAAGTCGGCATTGTGCCTTTTGTATTAAATTCGGATGCAATTTCTGTGTTTCATTGTCAATAAGAAGGTCCAAGGGATACAGTAAACCTGAAGTGAAACATCAGAATATAAAACTGGACTCACAGGAGAGGTTCAAATCATAGAAAGTTAGAGTGTCAGTCCTCTAGTACTTAAGTCGGCATTGTGCCTTTTGTATTAAATTGGGATGCAATTTCTGTGTTTCATCGTCAATAACAAGGTCCAAGGTATACAGTAAACCTGAAGTGAAGCATCGGAAACTAAAACTGTACTCACAGGAGAGGTTCAAATCGTCGAAAGTTAGAGTGTCAGTCCTATTGTACTGAAGTCGGCATTGGGCCTTTTGTATTAAATTCGGATGCAATTTCTGTGTTTCATCGTCAATAAGAAGGTCCCAGGGATACAGTAAACCTGAAGTGAAGCATCGGAACCTAAAACTGGACTCACAGGAGAGGTTCAAATCATAGAAAGTTAGAGTGTCAGTCATCTTGTACTTAAGTCGGCATTGTGCCTTTTGTATTAAATTCGGATGCAATTTCTGTGTTTCATTGTCAATAAGAAGGTCCAAGGGATACAGTAAACCTGAAGTGAAACATCAGAATATAAAACTGGACTCACAGGAGAGGTTCAAATCATAGAAAGTTAGAGTGTCAGTCCTCTAGTACTTAAGTCGGCATTGTGCCTTTTGTATTAAATTCGGATGCAATTTCTGTGTTTCATCGTCAATAAGAAGGTCCAAGGTATACAGTAAACCTGAAGTGAAGCATCGGAAACTAAAACTGTACTCACAGGTGAGGTTCAAATCGTCGAAAGTTAGAGTGTCAGTCCTCTTGTACTGAAGTCGGCATTGAGACTCTTGTATTAATTTCGGATGCAATTTCTGTGTTTCATCGTCAATAAGAAGGTCCAATGTATTCAGTAAACCTGAACTGAAGCATCGGATCTAAAACTGGACTCACAGGAGAGGTTCAAATCATAGAAAGTTAGTCAGTCCTCTTGTACTTTAGTCGGCATTGTACCTTTTGTATTATATTCGGAAGCAATTTCTATGTTTCATCGTCAATAAGAAGGTCCAAGGGATACGGTAAACCTGAAGTGTAGCATCGGAAACTAAAACTGGACTCACAGGAGAGGTTCAAATCATAGAACGTTAGAGTGTCAGTCCTCTAGTACTTATGTCAGCATTGTGCCTTGTGTATTAAATTCGGATGCAATTTATGTGTTTCATCGTCAATAAGAAGGTCCAAGGGATACAGTTAACCTGAAGTGAAGCATCGGAATCTAAAACAGGACTCACAGGAGGGGCTCAAATCATAGAAAGTTAGAGTGTCAGTCCTCTTGTACTTATGTCGGCATTGTGCCTTTTGTATTAAATTCGGATGCAATTTTTGTGTTTCATCGTCAATAAGCAGGTCCAAGGGATACAGTAAAGCTGAAGTGAAGCATCGGAATCTAAAACTGGACCCACAGGTGAGGTGCAAATCATAGGAAGTTAGAGTGTCAGTCCTCTTGTACTTAAGTCGGCATTGTGCCTTTTGTATTAAATTCGATGCAATTTCTGTGTTTCATCGTCAATAAGAAAGTCCAAGGTATACAGTAAACCTCAAGTGAAGCATCGGAAAGTAAAACCGGACTTACAGGAGAGGTTCAAATCATAGAATGTTAGAGTGACAGTCCTCCTGTACTTAAGTCGGCATTGTGCCTTTTGTATTAAATTCGGATGCAATTTCTGTGTTTCATCGTCATTAAGAAAGCCCAAGGGATACAGTAAACCTGAAGTGAAGCATCGGAAAATAAAACCGGACTCACAGGGAAGGTTCAAATCATAGAATGTTAGAGTGACAGTCCTCCTGTACTTAAGTCGGCATTGTGAATTTTGTATTAAATTCGGATGCAATTTCTGTGTTTCATCGTCAATAAGAAGGTCCAATGTATACAGTAAACCTGAAGTGAAGCATCGGAAACTAAAACTGTACTTACAGGAGAGCTTCAAATCGTCGAAAGTTAGAGTGTCAGTCCTCTTGTACTGAAGTCGGCATTGAGACTTTTGTATTAAATTCGGATGCAATTTCTGTGTTTCATCGTCAATAAGAAGGTCCAATGTATACAGTAAACCTGAATTGAAGCATCGGAATCTAAAACTGGACTCACAGGAGAGGTTCAAATCATAGAAAGTTAGAGTGTCAGTCCTCTTGTACTTTAGTCGGCATTGTACCTTTTGTATTATACTCGGATGCAATTTCTATGTTTCTTCGTCAATAAGAAGGTCCAAGGGATACGGTAAACCTGAAGTGTAGCATCGGAAACTAAAACTGGACTCACAGGAGAGGTTCAAATCACAGAAAGTTAGAGTGTCAGTCCTCTTGTACTTAAGTCGGCATTGTGCCTTTTGTATTAAATTCGGATGCAATTTCTGTGTTTCATTGTCAATAAGAAGGTCCAAGGTATACAGTAAACCTGAAGTGAAGCATCGGAAACTAAACTGGACTCACAGGGGAGGTTCAAATCGTAGAAAGTAAGAGTGTCAGTCCTCATGTACTGAAGTCGGCATTGTGCCTTTTGTATTAAATTCGGATGCAATTTCTGTGTTTCATCGTCAATAAGAAGGTCCAAGGTATACAGTAAACCTGAATTGAAGCATCGGAATCTAAAACTGGACTCGCAGGAGAGGTTCAAATCATAGAAAGTTAGAGTGTCAGTCCTCTTGTACTTTAGTCGGCATTGTACCTTTTGTATTATACTCGGATGCAATTTCTGTGTTTCATCGTCAGTAAGAAGGTCCAAGGGATACGGTAAACCTGAAGTGTAGCATCGGAAACTAAAACTGGACTCACAGGAGAGGTTCAAATCATAGAACGTTAGAGTGTCAGTCCTCTTGTACTGATGTCGGCATTGAGACTTTTGTATTAAATTCGGATGCAATTTCTGTGTTGCATTGTCAATAAGAAGGTCCAATGTATACAGTAAACCTGAGTTGAAGCATCGGAACCTAAAACTGGACTCACAGGATAGGTTCAAATCATAGAAAGTTAGAGTGTCAGTCCTCTTGTACTTTAGTCGGCATTGTACCTTTTGTATTATATTCGGATGCAATTTCTATGTTTCATCGTCATTAAGAAGGTCCGAGGGATACGGTAAACCAGAAGTGTAGCATCGGAAACTAAAACTGGACTCACAGGAGAGGTTCAAATCATAGAACGTTAGAGTGTCAGTCCTCTAGTACTTAAGTCGGCATTGTTCATTTTGTATTAAATTCGGATGCAATTTCTGTGTCTTATCGTCAATAAGAAGGTCCATAGGGTTACAGTAAACCTGAAGTGAAGCATCAGAACCTAAAACTGGACTAACAGGAGAGGTTCAAATCATAGAAAGTTAGAGTGTCAGTCCTCTTGGACTTAAGTCGGCATTGTGCCTTTTGTATTAAATTCGGATGCAATTTCTGTGTTTCATTGTCAATAAGAAGGTCCAAGGGATACAGTAAACCTGAAGTGAAACATCAGAATATAAAACTGGACTCACAGGAGAGGTTCAAATCATAGAAAGTTAGAGTGTCAGTCCTCTAGTACTTAAGTCGGCATTGTGCCTTTTGTATTAAATTGGGATGCAATTTCTGTGTTTCATCGTCAATAAGAAGGTCCAAGGTATACAGTAAACCTGAAGTGAAGCATCGGAAACTAAAACTGTACTCACAGGAGAGGTTCAAATCGTCGAAAGTTAGAGTGTCAGTCCTCTTGTACTGAAGTCGGCATTGGGCCTTTTGTATTAAATTCGGATGCAATTTCTGTGTTTCATCGTCAATAAGAAGGTCCCAGGGATACAGTAAACCTGAAGTGAAGCATCGGAACCTAAAACTGGACTCACAGGAGAGGTTCAAATCATAGAAAGTTAGAGTGTCAGTCATCTTGTACTTAAGTCGGCATTGTGCCTTTTGTATTAAATTCGGATGCAATTTCTGTGTTTCATTGCCAATAAGAAGGTCCAGGGGATACAGTAAACCTGAAGTGAAACATCAGAATATAAAACTGGACTCACAGGAGAGGTTCAAATCATAGAAAGTTAGAGTGTCAGTCCTCTAGTACTTAAGTCGGCATTGTGCCTTTTGTATTAAATTCGGATGCAATTTCTGTGTTTCATCGTCAATAAGAAGGTCCAAGGTATACAGTAAACCTGAAGTGAAGCATCGGAAACTAAAACTGTACTCACAGGTGAGGTTCAAATCGCCGAAAGTTAGAGTGTCAGTCCTCTTGTACTGAAGTCGGCATTGAGACTTTTGTATTAAATTCGGATGCAATTTCTGTGTTTCATCGTCAATAAGAAGGTCCAAGGGATACGGTAAACCTGAAGTGTAGCATCGGAAACTAAAACTGGACTCACAGGAGAGGTTCAAATCATAGAAAGTTAGAGTGTCAGTCCTCTTGTACTTTAGTCGGCATTGTACCTTTTGTATTATACTCGGATGCAATTTCTATGTTTCTTCGTCAATAAGAAGGTCCAAGGGATACGGTAAACCTGAAGTGTAGCATCGGAAACTAAAACTGGACTCACAGGAGAGGTTCAAATCATAGAACGTTAGAGTGTCAGTCCTCTAGTACTTATGTCAGCATTGTGCCTTGTGTATTAAATTCGGATGCAATTTATGTGTTTCATCGTCAATAAGAAGGTCCAAGGGATACAGTTAACCTGAAGTGAAGCATCGGAATCTAAAACAGGACTCACAGGAGGGGCTCAAATCATAGAAAGTTAGAGTGTCAGTCCTCTTGTACTTATGTCGGCATTGTGCCTTTTGTATTAAATTCGGATGCAATTTTTGTGTTTCATCGTCAATAAGCAGGTCCAAGGGATACAGTAAAGCTGAAGTGAAGCATCGGAATCTAAAACTGGACCCACAGGTGAGGTACAAATCATAGGAAGTTAGAGTGTCAGTCCTCTTGTACTTAAGTCGGCATTGTGCCTTTTGTATTAAATTCGATGCAATTTCTGTGTTTCATCGTCAATAAGAAAGTCCAAGGTATACAGTAAACCTCAAGTGAAGCATCGGAAAGTAAAACCGGACTTACAGGAGAGGTTCAAATCATAGAATGTTAGAGTGACGGTCCTCCTGTACTTAAGTCGGCATTGTGCCTTTTGTATTAAATTCGGATGCAATTTCTGTGTTTCATCGTCATTAAGAAAGCCCAAGGGATACAGTAAACCTGAAGTGAAGCATCGGAAAATAAAACCGGACTCACAGGGAAGGTTCAAATCATAGAATGTTAGAGTGACAGTCCTCCTGTACTTAAGTCGGCATTGTGAATTTTGTATTAAATTCGGATGCAATTTCTGTGTTTCATCGTCAATAAGAAGGTCCAATGTATACAGTAAACCTGAAGTGAAGCATCGGAAACTAAAACTGTACTTACAGTAGAGCTTCAAATCGTCGAAAGTTAGAGTGTCAGTCCTCTTGTACTGAAGTCGGCATTGAGACTTTTGTATTAAATTCGGATGCAATTTCTGTGTTTCATCGTCAATAAGAAGGTCCAATGTATACAGTAAACCTGAATTGAAGCATCGGAATCTAAAACTGGACTCACAGGAGGGGTTCAAATCATAGAAAGTTAGAGTGTCAGTCCTCTTGTACTTTAGTCGGCATTGTACCTTTTGTATTATACTCGGATGCAATTTCTATGTTTCTTCGTCAATAAGAAGGTCCAAGGGATACGGTAAACCTGAAGTGTAGCATCGGAAACTAGAACTGGACTCACAGGAGTGGTTCAAATCACAGAAAGTTAGAGTGTCAGTCCTCTTGTACTTAAGTCGGCATTGTGCCTTTTGTATTAAATTCGGATTCAATTTCTGTGTTTCATTGTCAATAAGAAGGTCCAAGGTATACAGTAAACCTGAAGTGAAGCATCGGAATCTAAAACTGGACTCGCAGGAGAGGTTCAAATCATAGAAAGTTAGAGTGTCAGTCCTCTTGTACTTTAGTCGGCATTGTACCTTTTGTATTATACTCGGATGCAATTTCTGTGTTTCATCGTCAATAAGAAGGTCCAAGGGATACGGTAAACCTGAAGTGTAGCATCGGAAACTAAAACTGGACTCACAGGAGAGGTTCAAATCATAGAACGTTAGAGTGTCAGTCCTCTTGTACTGATGTCGGCATTGAGACTTTTGTATTAAATTCGGATGCAATTTCTGTGTTGCATTGTCAATAAGAAGGTCCAATGTATACAGTAAACCTGAGTTGAAGCATCGGAACCTAAAACTGGACTCACAGGATAGGTTCAAATCATAGAAAGTTAAAGTGTCAGTCCTATTGTACTTTAGTCGGCATTGTACCTTTTGTATTATATTCGGATGCAATTTCTATGTTTTATCGTCATTAAGAAGGTCCGAGGGATACGGTAAACCAGAAGTGTAGCATCGGAAACTAAAACTGGACTCACAGGAGAGGTTCAAATCATAGAATGTTAGAGTGACAGTCCTCCTGTACTTAAGTCGGCATTGTGCCTTTTGTATTAAATTCGGATGCAATTTCTGTGTTTCATCGTCATTAAGAAAGCCCAAGGGATACAGTAAACCTGAAGTGAAGCATCGGAAAATAAAACCGGACTCACAGGGAAGGTTCAAATCATAGAATGTTAGAGTGACAGTCCTCCTGTACTTAAGTCGGCATTGTGAATTTTGTATTAAATTCGGATGCAATTTCTGTGTTTCATCGTCAATAAGAAGGTCCAATGTATACAGTAAACCTGAAGTGAAGCATCGGAAACTAAAACTGTACTTACAGGAGAGCTTCAAATCGTCGAAAGTTAGAGTGTCAGTCCTCTTGTACTGAAGTCGGCATTGAGACTTTTGTATTAAATTCGGATGCAATTTCTGTGTTTCATCGTCAATAAGAAGGTCCTATGTATACAGTAAACCTGAATTGAAGCATCGGAATCTAAAACTGGACTCACAGGAGAGGTTCAAATCATAGAAAGTTAGAGTGTCAGTCCTCTTGTACTTCAGTCGGCATTGTACCTTTTGTATTATACTCGGATGCAATTTCTATGTTTCTTCGTCAATAAGAAGGTCCAAGGGATACGGTAAACCTGAAGTGTAGCATCGGAAACTAAAACTGGACTCACAGGAGAGGTTCAAATCACAGAAAGTTAGAGTGTCAGTCCTCTTGTACTTAAGTCGGCATTGTGACTTTTGTATTAAATTCGGATGCAATTTCTGTGTTTCATTGTCAATAAGAAGGTCCAAGGTATACAGTAAACCTGAAGTGAAGCATCGGAAACTAAACTGGACTCACAGGGGAGGTTCAAATCGTAGAAAGTAAGAGTGTCAGTCCTCATGTACTGAAGTCGGCATTGTGCCTTTTGTATTAAATTCGGATGCAATTTCTGTGTTTCATCGTCAATAAGAAGGTCCAAGGTATACAGTAAACCTGAATTGAAGCATCGGAATCTAAAACTGGACTCGCAGGAGAGGTTCAAATCATAGAAAGTTAGAGTGTCAGTCCTCTTGTACTTTAGTCGGCATTGTACCTTTTGTATTATACTCGGATGCAATTTCTGTGTTTCATCGTCAATAAGAAGGTCCAAGGGATACGGTAAACCTGAAGTGTAGCATCGGAAACTAAAACTGGACTCACAGGAGAGGTTCAAATCATAGAACGTTAGAGTGTCAGTCCTCTTGTACTGATGTCGGCATTGAGACTTTTGTATTAAATTCGGATGCAATTTCTGTGTTGCATTGTCAATAAGAAGGTCCAATGTATACAGTAAACCTGAGTTGAAGCATCGGAACCTAAAACTGGACTCACAGGATAGGTTCAAATCATAGAAAGTTAGAGTGTCAGTCCTCTTGTACTTTAGTCGGCATTGTACCTTTTGTATTATATTCGGATGCAATTTCTATGTTTCATCGTCATTAAGAAGGTCCGAGGGATACGGTAAACCAGAAGTGTAGCATCGCAAACTAAAACTGGACTCACAGGAGAGGTTCAAATCATAGAACGTTAGAGTGTCAGTCCTCTAGTACTTAAGTCGGCATTGTTCATTTTGTATTAAATTCGGATGCAATTTCTGTGTCTTATCGTCAATAAGAAGGTCCATAGGGTTACAGTAAACCTGAAGTGAAGCATCAGAACCTAAAACTGGACTAACAGGAGAGGTTCAAATCATAGAAAGTTAGAGTGTCAGTCCTCTTGGACTTAAGTCGGCATTGTGCCTTTTGTATTAAATTCGGATGCAATTTCTGTGTTTCATTGTCAATAAGAAGGTCCAAGGGATACAGTAAACCTGAAGTGAAACATCAGAATATAAAACTGGACTCACAGGAGAGGTTCAAATCATAGAAAGTTAGAGTGTCAGTCCTCTAGTACTTAAGTCGGCATTGTGCCTTTTGTATTAAATTGGGATGCAATTTCTGTGTTTCATCGTCAATAAGAAGGTCCAAGGTAAACAGTAAACCTGAAGTGAAGCATCGGAAACTAAAACTGTACTCACAGGAGAGGTTCAAATCGTCGAAAGTTAGAGTGTCAGTCCTCTTGTACTGAAGTCGGCATTGGGCCTTTTGTATTAAATTCGGATGCAATTTCTGTGTTTCATCGTCAATAAGAAGGTCCCAGGGATAGAGTAAACCTGAAGTGAAGCATCGGAACCTAAAACTGGACTCACAGGAGAGGTTCAAATCATAGAAATTTAGAGTGTCAGTCATCTTGTACTTAAGTCGGCATTGTGCCTTTTGTATTAAATTCGGATGCAATTTCTGTGTTTCATTGTCAATAAGAAGGTCCAGGGGATACAGTAAACCTGAAGTGAAACATCAGAATATAAAACTGGACTCACAGGAGAGGTTCAAATCATAGAAAGTTAGAGTGTCAGTCCTCTAGTACTTAAGTCGGCATTGTGCCTTTTGTATTAAATTCAGATGCAATTTCTGTGTTTCATCGTCAATAAGAAGGTCCAAGGTATACAGTAAACCTGAAGTGAAGCATCGGAAACTAAAACTGTACTCACAGGTGAGGTTCAAATCGCCGAAAGTTAGAGTGTCAGTCCTCTTGTACTGAAGTCGGCATTGAGACTTTTGTATTAAATTCGGATGCAATTTCTGTGTTTCATCGTCAATAAGAAGGTCCAATGTATACAGTAAACCTGAATTGAAGCATCGGAATCTAAAACTGGACTCACAGGAGAGGTTCAAATCATAGAAAGTTAGAGTGTCAGTCCTCTTGTACTTTAGTCGGCATTGTACCTTTTGTATTATACTCGGATGCAATTTCTATGTTTCTTCGTCAATAAGAAGGTCCAAGGGATACGGTAAACCTGAAGTGTAGCATCGGAAACTAAAACTGGACTCACAGGAGAGGTTCAAATCATAGAACGTTAGAGTGTCAGTCCTCTAGTACTTATGTCAGCATTGTGCCTTGTGTATTAAATTCGGATGCAATTTATGTGTTTCATCGTCAATAAGAAGGTCCAAGGGATACAGTTAACCTGAAGTGAAGCATCGGAATCTAAAACAGGACTCACAGGAGGGGCTCAAATCATAGAAAGTTAGAGTGTCAGTCCTCTTGTACTTATGTCGGCATTGTGCCTTTTGTATTAAATTCGGATGCAATTTTTGTGTTTCATCGTCAATAAGCAGGTCCAAGGGATACAGTAAAGCTGAAGTGAAGCATCGGAATCTAAAACTGGACCCACAGGTGAGGTACAAATCATAGGAAGTTAGAGTGTCAGTCCTCTTGTACTTAAGTCGGCATTGTGCCTTTTGAATTAAATTCGATGCAATTTCTGTGTTTCATCGTCAATAAGAAAGTCCAAGGTATACAGTAAACCTCAAGTGAAGCATCGGAAAGTAAAACCGGACTTACAGGAGAGGTTCAAATCATAGAATGTTAGAGTGACAGTCCTCCTGTACTTAAGTCGGCATTGTGCCTTTTGTATTAAATTCGGATGCAATTTCTGTGTTTCATCGTCATTAAGAAAGCCCAAGGGATACAGTAAACCTGAAGTGAAGCATCGGAAAATAAAACCGGACTCACAGGGAAGGTTCAAATCATAGAATGTTAGAGTGACAGTCCTCCTGTACTTAAGTCGGCATTGTGAATTTTGTATTAAATTCGGATGCAATTTCTGTGTTTCATCGTCAATAAGAAGGTCCAATGTATACAGTAAACCTGAAGTGAAGCATCGGAAACTAAAACTGTACTTACAGTAGAGCTTCAAATCGTCGAAAGTTAGAGTGTCAGTCCTCTTGTACTGAAGTCGGCATTGAGACTTTTGTATTAAATTCGGATGCAATTTCTGTGTTTCATCGTCAATAAGAAGGTCCAATGTATACAGTAAACCTGAATTGAAGCATCGGAATCTAAAACTGGACTCACAGGAGAGGTTCAAATCATAGAAAGTTAGAGTGTCAGTCCTCTTGTACTTTAGTCGGCATTGTACCTTTTGTATTATACTCGGATGCAATTTCTATGTTTCTTCGTCAATAAGAAGGTCCAAGTGATACGGTAAACCTGAAGTGTAGCATCGGAAACTAAAACTGGACTCACAGGAGTGGTTCAAATCACAGAAAGTTAGAGTGTCAGTCCTCTTGTACTTAAGTCGGCATTGTGCCTTTTGTATTAAATTCGGATGCAATTTCTGTGTTTCATTGTCAATAAGAAGGTCCAAGGTATACAGTAAACCTGAAGTGAAGCATCGGAAACTAAACTGGACTCACAGGGGAGGTTCAAATCGTAGAAAGTTAGAGTGTCAGTCCTCATGTACTGATGTCGGCATTGTGCCTTTTGTATTAAATTCGGATGCAATTTCTGTGTTTCATCGTCAATAAGAAGGTCCAAGGTATACAGTAAACCTGAATTGAAGCATCGGAATCTAAAACTGGACTCACAGGAGAGGTTCAAATCATAGAAAGTTAGAGTGTCAGTCCTCTTGTACTTTAGTCGGCATTGTACCTTTTGTATTATACTCGGATGCAATTTCTGTGTTTCATCGTCAATAAGAAGGTCCAAGGGATACGGTAAACCTGAAGTGTAGCATCGGAAACTAAAACTGGACTCACAGGAGAGGTTCAAATCATAGAACGTTAGAGTGTCAGTCCTCTTGTACTGATGTCGGCATTGAGACTTTTGTATTAAATTCGGATGCAATTTCTGTGTTGCATTGTCAATAAGAAGGTCCAATGTATACAGTAAACCTGAGTTGAAGCATCGGAACCTAAAACTGGACTCACAGGATAGGTTCAAATCATAGAAAGTTAGAGTGTCAGTCCTATTGTACTTTAGTCGGCATTGTACCTTTTGTATTATATTCGGATGCAATTTCTATGTTTCATCGTCATTAAGAAGGTCCGAGGGATACGGTAAACCAGAAGTGTAGCATCGGAAACTAAAACTGGACTCACAGGAGAGGTTCAAATCATAGAACGCTAGAGTGTCAGTCCTCTAGTACTTATGTCAGCATTGTGCCTTTTGTATTAAATTCGGATGCAATTTATGTGTTTCATCGTCAATTAGAAGGTCCAAGGGATACAGTAAACCTGAAGTGAAGCATTGGAAACTAAAATGGACTCACAGGTTGGGTTCAAATCATAGAAAGTTAGAGTGTTAGTCCTCTAGTACTTAAGTCGGCATTGTTCATTTTGTATTAAATTCGGATGCAATTTCTGTGTTTCATCGTCAATAAGAAGGTCCATAGGGTTACAGTAAACCTGAAGTGAAGCATCAGAACCTAAAACTGGACTAACAGGAGAGGTTCAAATCATAGAAAGTTAGAGTGTCAGTCCTCTTGTACTTAAGTCGGCATTGTGCCTTTTGTATTAAATTCGGATGCAATTTCTGTGTTTCATTGTCAATAAGAAGGTCCAAGGGATACAGTAAACCTGAAGTGAAACATCAGAATATAAAACTGGACTCACAGGAGAGGTTCAAATCATAGAAAGTTAGAGTGTCAGTCCTCTAGTACTTAAGTCGGCATTATGCCTTTTGTATTAAATTGGGATGCAATTTCTGTGTTTCATCGTCAATAAGAAGGTCCAAGGTATACAGTAAACCTGAAGTGAAGCATCGGAAACTAAAACTGTACTCACAGGAGAGGTTCAAATCGTCGAAAGTTAGAGTGTCAGTCCTCTTGTACTGAAGTCGGCATTGGGCCTTTTGTATTAAATTCGGATGCAATTTCTGTGTTTCATCGTCAATAAGAAGGTCCCAGGGATACAGTAAACCTGAAGTGAAGCATCGGAACCTAAAACTGGACTCACAGGAGAGGTTCAAATCATAGAAAGTTAGAGTGTCAGTCCTCTTGTACTTAAGTCGGCATTGTGCCTTTTGTATTAAATTCGGATGCAATTTCTGTGTTTTATTGTCAATAAGAAGGTCCAAGGTATACAGTAAACCTGAAGTGAAGCATCGGAAACTAAACTGGACTCACAGGGGAGGTTCAAATCGTAGAAAGTTAGAGTGTCAGTCCTCTTGTACTGAAGTCGGCATTGTGCCTTTTGTATTAAATTCGGATGCAATTTCTGTGTTTCATCGTCAATAAGAAGGTCCAAGGTATACAGTAAACCTGAATTGAAGCATCGGAATCTAAAACTGGACTCACAGGAGAGGTTCAAATCATAGAAAGTTAGAGTGTCAGTCCTCTTGTACTTTAGTCGGTATTGTACCTTTTGTATTATACTCGGATGCAATTTCTGTGTTTCATCGTCAATAAGAAGGTCCAAGGGATACGGTAAACCTGAAGTGTAGCATCGGAAACTAAAACTGGACTCACAGGAGAGGTTCAAATCATAGAACGTTAGAGTGTCAGTCCTCTTGTACTGATGTCGGCATTGAGACTTTTGTATTAAATTCGGATGCTATTTCTGTGTTTCATTGTCAATAAGAAGATCCAAGGTAAACAGTAAACCTGAAGTGAAGCATCGGAAACTAAACTGGACTCACAGGAGAGGTTCAAATCGTAGAAAGTTAGAGTGTCAGTCCTCATGTACTGAAGTCGGCATTGTGCCTTTTGTATTAAATTCGGATGCAATTTCTGTGTTTCATCGTCAATAATAAGGTCCCAGGGATACAGTAAACCTGAAGTGAAGCATCGGAATCTTAAACTGGACTCACACGAGAGGTTCAAATCATAGAAAGTTAGAGTGCCAGTCCTCTTGTACTTTAGTCGGCATTGTACCTTTTGTATTATATTCGGATGCAATTTCTATGTTTCATCGTCAATAAGAAGGTCCAAGGGATACGGTAAACCTGAAGTGTAGCATCGGAAACTAAAACTGGACTCACAGGAGAGGTTCAAATCATAGAACTTTAGAGTGTCAGTCCTCTAGTACTTATGTCAGCATTGTGGCTTTTGCATCAAATTCGGATGCAATTTATGTGTTTCATCGTCAATAAGAAGGTCCAAGGGATACAGTAAACCTGAAGTGAAGCACCGGAATCTAAAACTGGACTCACAGGAGGGGCTCAAATCATAGAAAGTTAGAGTGTTAGTCCTCTTGTACTTATGTCGTCATTGTGTCTTTTGTATTAAATTCGGATGAAATTTCTGTGTTTCATCGTCAATAAGAAAGTCCAAGGGATACAGTATACCTGAAGTGAAGCATCGGAATTTAAAACTGGACTCACAGGAGGGGTTCAATTCATAGAAAGTTAGAGTGTCAGTCCTCTAGTACTTAAGTCGGCATTGTGCCTTTTGTATTAAATTCGATGCAATTTCTCTGTTTCATCATCAATAAGAAAGTCCAAGGTATACAGTAAACCTGAAGTGAAGCATCGGAAAATAAAACCGGAGTCACAGGAGAGGTTCAAATCATAGAATGTTAGAGTGATAGTCCTCCTGTACTTAAGTCGGCATTGTGCCTTTTGTATTAAATTCGGATGCAATTTCTGTGTTTCATCGTCAATAAGAAAGTCCAAGGGATACAGTAAACCTGAAGTGAAGCATCGGAAACTAAAACTGGACTCACAGGAGAGGTTCAAATCATAGAAAGTTAGAGTGTCAGTCCTCTTGTACTTTAGTCGGCATTGTACCTTTTGTATTATATTCGGATGCAATTTCTATGTTTCATCGTCAATAAGAAGGTCCAAGCCATACGGTAAACCTGAAGTGTAGCATCGGAGACTAAAACTGGACTCACAGGAGAGGTTCAAATCATTGAACGTTAGAGTGTCAGTCCTCTAGTACTTATGTCAGCATTGTGCCTTTTGTATTAAATTCGGATGCAATTTCTGTGTTTCATTGTCAATAAGAAGGTCCAAGGGATACAGTAAACCTGAAGTGAAACATCAGAATATAAAACTGGACTCACAGGAGAGGTTCAAATCATAGAGAGTTAGAGTGTCAGTCCTCTTTTACTTATGTCGGCATTGTGCCTTTTGTATTAAATTCGGATGCAATTTCTGTGTTTCATCGTCAATAAGAAGGTCCAAGGTATACAGTAAACCTGACGTGAAGCATCGGAAACTAAAACTGTACTCACAGGAGAGGTTCAAATCGTCGAAAGTTAGAGTGCCAGTACTCTTGTAATGAAGTCGGCATTGTGCCTTTTGTATTAAATTCGGATGCAATTTCTATGTTTCATCATCAATAAAAAGGTCCAAGGGATACAGTAAATCTGAAGTGAAACATCGGAAACTACAACTAGACTCACAAAAGAGGTTCACATCATAGAAAGTTAGAGTGTCAGTCCCCTTATACTTAAGTCGGCATTGTGCCTTTTGTATTAAATTCGGATGCAATTTCTGTGTTTCATCGTCCACAAGAAGGTCCAAGGGATACAGTAAACCTGAAGTGAAGGATCGGAAACTAAAAGTGAACTCACAGGAGAGGTTCAAATCATAGAAAGTTAGAGTGTCAGTCCTCTTGTACTTAAGTCGGCATTGTGCATTTTGTATTAAATTCGGATGCAATTTCTGTGTCTCATCGTCAATAAGAAGGTCCAATGTATACAGTAAACCTGAATTGAAGCATCGGAATCTAAAACTGGACTCACAGGAGCTGTTCAAATAATAGAAAGTTAGAGTGTCAGTCCTCTTGTACTTAACTCGGCATTGTGCCTTTTGTATTAAATTCGGATGCAATTTCTATGTTTCATCGTCAATAAGAAGGTCCAAGGGATACAGTAAACCTGAAGTGTAGCATCGCAATCCAAAACTGGACTCACAGGAGAGGTGCATATAATAGAAAGATTGTAAATCCTCTTGTACTTAAGTCGGCATTGTGCCTATTGTATTCAATTCGGATGCAATTTCTGTGTTTCATCGTCAATAAGAAGGTCCAAGGGATACAGTAAGCCTGAAGTGAAGCATCGGAATCGTAAACTTTACTCACAGGAGAGGTTCATATCATAGAAAATTAGAGTGTCAGTCCTCTTGTGTTTTAAGTCGGCATTCTGCTTTTGTATTAAATTCGGATGCAATTTCTGTGTTACATCGTCAATAAGAAGGTCCAAGGGATACAGTAAGCCTGAACTGAAGCATCGGAATCTAAAACTGGACTCACAGGAGAGGTACAAATCATAGACAGTTAGAGTGTCAGTCCTCTAGTACTTAAGTCGGCAATGTGCATTTTGTATTAAATTCGGATGCAATTTCTGTGTTTCATCGTCAATAAGAAAGACCAAGGGATACAGTAAACCTGAAGTGAAGCATCGGAAACTAAAACTGAACTCACAGGAGCGGTTCAAATCATAGAAATTTAGAGTGTCAGTCCTCTTGTACTTAAGTTGGCATTGTGCGTTTTGTATTAAATTCGGATGTAATTTCTGTGTTTCATCGTCAATAAGTAGGTCCAAGGGATACAGTAAACCTAGTTGTGAAGCATCGGAAACTAAAACTGAACTCACAGGAGCGTTTCAAATCATAGAAATTTAGAGTGTCAGTCCTCTTGTACTTAAGTCGGCATTGTGCCTTTTGCATTATATTCGGATCCAATTTCTGTGTTTCATCGTCAATAAGAAGGTCCAAGGTATGCAGTAAATCTGAAGTGAAGTATCCGAATCTAAAACTTGACTCACAAGAGGGGTTCAAATCGTAGAAAGTTAGAGTGTCAGTCCTCTTGTACTTAAGTCGGCATTGTGCCTTTTGTATTAAATTCGGATGCAATTTTTATGTTTCATCGTCAATAAGAAGGTCCAAGGGATACAGTAAACCTGAAGTGAAGCATCGGAAAATAAAACTGGACTCACAGGTGAGGTTCACATCATAGAGAGTTAGAGTGTCAGTCCTCTTGTACTTAAGTCGGCATTGTGCCTTTTGTATAATATTGAGATGGAATTTCTGTGTTTCATCGTCAATATGAAGGTCCAAGGTATACAGAAAATCTGAAGTGAAGTATCCGAATCTAAAACTTGACTCACAGGAGGGGTTCAAATCATAGAAAGTTAGAGTGTCAGTCCTCTTGTACTTAAGTCAGCATTGTGCTTTTTGTATTAAATTCGGATGCAATTTTTATGTTTCATCGTCAATAAGAAGGTCCAAGGGATACAGTAAACCTGAAGTGAAAGATCGGAAACTAAAACTGGACTCACAGGTTGGGTTCAAATCATAGAAAGTTAGAGTGTCAGTCCTCTTGTACTTAAGTCGGCATTGTGCCTTTTGTATTAAATTCGGATGCAATTTCTGTGTTTCATTGTCAATAAGAATGTCCGAGGGATACAGTAAAGCTGAAGTGAAACATTAGAATATAAAACTGGACTCACAGGAGAGGTTCAAATCATAGAAAGTTAGAGTTTCAGTCCTCTTTTACTTAAGTCGGCATTGTGCCTTTTGTATTAAATTCGGATGCAATTTCTGTGTTTCATCGTCAATAAGAAGGTCCAATGTATACAGTATACCTAAAGTGTAGCATCGGAAACTAAAACTGGACTCACAGGAGGGGTTCAAATCATTGAACGTTAGAGTGTCAGTCCTCTAGTACTTATGTCAGCATTGTGCCTTTTGTATTAAATTCGGATGCAATTTATGTGTTTCATCGTCAATAAGAAGGTCCAAGGGATACAGTAAACCTGAAGTGAAGCATCGGAATCTAAAACCGGACCCACAGGAGGGGCTCAAATCATAGAAAGTTAGAGTGTCAGTCCTCTTGTACTTATGTCGTCATTGTGCCTTTTGTATTAAATTCGGATGCAATTTCTGTGTTTCATCGTCAATGAGAAGGTCCAAGGGATACAGTATACCAGAAGTGAAGCATCGGAATTTAAAACTGGACTCACAGGAGGTGTTCAATTCATAGAAAGTTTGAGTGTCAGTCCTCTTGTACTTAAGTCGGCATTGTTCGTTTTGTATCAAATTCGGATGCAATTTCTGTGTTTCATCGTCAATAAGAAGGTCCAAGGGATACAGTAAATCTGAAGTGAAGTATCCGAATCTAAAACTTGACTCTTAGGAGGGGTTCAAATCATAGATAATTAGAGTGTCAGTCCTCTAGTACTTAAGTCGGCATTGTGCCTTTTGTATTATATTCGGATGCAATTTCTATGTTTCATCGTCAATAAGAAGGTCCAAGGGATACAGTAAACCTGAAGTGAAGCATCGGAAACTAAAACTGGACTCACAGGAGAGGTTCCCATCATAGAGATTTAGAGTGTCAGTCCTCTTGTACTTAAGTCGGCGTTGGGCCTTTTGTATTATATTCAGAGGGAATTTCTGTGTTTCCTCGTCAATATGAAGGTTTAAGGGATACAGTAACCCTGAAGTGAAGCATCGGAATCTACAGCTGGACTCACAGGAGAGGTTCAAATCATAGAAATTTAGAGTGTCAGTCCTCTTGTACTTAAGTCAGCATTGTGCGTTTTGTATTAAATTCGGATGTAATTTCTGTGTTTCATCGTCAATAAGTAGGTCCAAGGGATACAGTAAACCTAGTTGTGAAGCATCGGTATCGAAAACTGGACCCACAGGAGAGGTTCAAATCATAGAAAGTTAGAGTGTCAGTCCTCTTGTATTTAAGTCGGCATTGTGCCTTTTGTACTAAATTCGGTTGCAATATCTGTGTTTCATCGTCAATAAGAAGGGCCCAGGGATACAGTAAACCTGAAGTGAAGCATCGAAATCCAAAACTGGACTCACAGGAGAGGTGCAAATAATAGAAAGAGTGTCAGTCTTCTTGTACTTAAGTCGGCATTGTTCGTTTTGTATCAAATTCGGATGCAATTTCTGTGTTTCATCGTCAATAAGATGGTCCAAGGGATACAGTAAATCTGAAGTGAAGTATCCGAATCTAAAACTTGACTCACAGGAGGGGTTCAAATCATAGATAATTAGAGTGTCAGTCCTCTTGTACTTAAGTTGGCATTGTGCGTTTTGTATTAAATTCGGATGTAATTTCTGTGTTTCATCGTCAATAAGTAGGTCCAAGGGATACAGTAAACCTAGTTGTGAAGCATCGGAAACTAAAACTGAACTCACAGGAGCGGTTCAAATCATAGAAATTTAGAGTGTCAGTCCTCTTGTACTTAAGTCGGCATTGTGCCTTTTGCATTATATTCGGATCCAATTTCTGTGTTTCATCGTCAATAAGAAGGTCCAAGGTATGCAGTAAATCTGAAGTGAAGTATCCGAATCTAAAACTTGACTCACAAGAGGGGTTCAAATCGTAGAAAGTTAGAGTGTCAGTCCTCTTGTACTTAAGTCGGCATTGTGCCTTTTGTATTAAATTCGGATGCAATTTTTATGTTTCATCGTCAATAAGAAGGTCCAAGGGATACAGTAAACCTGAAGTGAAGCATCGGAAAATAAAACTGGACTCACAGGTGAGGTTCACATCATAGAGAGTTAGAGTGTCAGTCCTCTTGTACTTAAGTCGGCATTGTGCCTTTTGTATAATATTGAGATGGAATTTCTGTGTTTCATCGTCAATATGAAGGTCCAAGGTATACAGAAAATCTGAAGTGAAGTATCCGAATCTAAAACTTGACTCACAGGAGGGGTTCAAATCATAGAAAGTTAGAGTGTCAGTCCTCTTGTACTTAAGTCAGCATTGTGCTTTTTGTATTAAATTCGGATGCAATTTTTATGTTTCATCGTCAATAAGAAGGTCCAAGGGATACAGTAAACCTGAAGTGAAAGATCGGAAACTAAAACTGGACTCACAGGTTGGGTTCAAATCATAGAAAGTTAGAGTGTCAGTCCTCTTGTACTTAAGTCGGCATTGTGCCTTTTGTATTAAATTCGGATGCAATTTCTGTGTTTCATTGTCAATAAGAATGTCCGAGGGATACAGTAAAGCTGAAGTGAAACATTAGAATATAAAACTGGACTCACAGGAGAGGTTCAAATCATAGAAAGTTAGAGTTTCAGTCCTCTTTTACTTAAGTCGGCATTGTGCCTTTTGTATTAAATTCGGATGCAATTTCTGTGTTTCATCGTCAATAAGAAGGTCCAATGTATACAGTATACCTAAAGTGTAGCATCGGAAACTAAAACTGGACTCACAGGAGGGGTTCAAATCATTGAACGTTAGAGTGTCAGTCCTCTAGTACTTATGTCAGCATTGTGCCTTTTGTATTAAATTCGGATGCAATTTATGTGTTTCATCGTCAATAAGAAGGTCCAAGGGATACAGTAAACCTGAAGTGAAGCATCGGAATCTAAAACCGGACCCACAGGAGGGGCTCAAATCATAGAAAGTTAGAGTGTCAGTCCTCTTGTACTTATGTCGTCATTGTGCCTTTTGTATTAAATTCGGATGCAATTTCTGTGTTTCATCGTCAATGAGAAGGTCCAAGGGATACAGTATACCAGAAGTGAAGCATCGGAATTTAAAACTGGACTCACAGGAGGTGTTCAATTCATAGAAAGTTTGAGTGTCAGTCCTCTTGTACTTAAGTCGGCATTGTTCGTTTTGTATCAAATTCGGATGCAATTTCTGTGTTTCATCGTCAATAAGAAGGTCCAAGGGATACAGTAAATCTGAAGTGAAGTATCCGAATCTAAAACTTGACTCTTAGGAGGGGTTCAAATCATAGATAATTAGAGTGTCAGTCCTCTAGTACTTAAGTCGGCATTGTGCCTTTTGTATTATATTCGGATGCAATTTCTATGTTTCATCGTCAATAAGAAGGTCCAAGGGATACAGTAAACCTGAAGTGAAGCATCGGAAACTAAAACTGGACTCACAGGAGAGGTTCCCATCATAGAGATTTAGAGTGTCAGTCCTCTTGTACTTAAGTCGGCGTTGGGCCTTTTGTATTATATTCAGAGGGAATTTCTGTGTTTCCTCGTCAATATGAAGGTTTAAGGGATACAGTAACCCTGAAGTGAAGCATCGGAATCTACAGCTGGACTCACAGGAGAGGTTCAAATCATAGAAATTTAGAGTGTCAGTCCTCTTGTACTTAAGTCAGCATTGTGCGTTTTGTATTAAATTCGGATGTAATTTCTGTGTTTCATCGTCAATAAGTAGGTCCAAGGGATACAGTAAACCTAGTTGTGAAGCATCGGTATCGAAAACTGGACCCACAGGAGAGGTTCAAATCATAGAAAGTTAGAGTGTCAGTCCTCTTGTATTTAAGTCGGCATTGTGCCTTTTGTACTAAATTCGGTTGCAATATCTGTGTTTCATCGTCAATAAGAAGGGCCCAGGGATACAGTAAACCTGAAGTGAAGCATCGAAATCCAAAACTGGACTCACAGGAGAGGTGCAAATAATAGAAAGAGTGTCAGTCTTCTTGTACTTAAGTCGGCATTGTTCGTTTTGTATCAAATTCGGATGCAATTTCTGTGTTTCATCGTCAATAAGAAGGTCCAAGGGATACAGTAAATCTGAAGTGAAGTATCCGAATCTAAAACTTGACTCACAGGAGGGGTTCAAATCATAGATAATTAGAGTGTCAGTCCTCTCGTACTTAAGTCGACATTGTGCCTTTTGTATTATATTCGGATGCAATTTCTATGTTTCATCGTCAATAAGAAGGTCCAAGGGAAACAGTAAACCTGAAGTGAAGCATCGGAAACTAAAACTGGACTCACAGGAGAGGTTCACATCATAGAGATTTAGAGTGTCAGTCCTCTTGTACTTAAGTCGGCGTTGGGCCTTTTGTATTATATTCAGATGGAATTTCTGTGTTTCCTCGTCAATATGAAGGTTTAAGGGATACAGTAACCCTGAAGTGAAGCATCGGAACCTACAACTGGACTCACAGGAGAGGTTCAAATCATAGAAAGTTAGAGTGTCAGTCCTCTTGTACTTAAGTCAACATTGTGCCTTTTGTATAAATTCGGATGCAATATCTGTGTTTCATCGTCAATAAGAAAGTCCAAGGGATACAGTAAACCTGAAGTGTAGCATCGCAATCCAAAACTGGACTCACAGGAGAGGTGCATATAATAGAAAGATTGTAAATCCTCTTGTACTTAAGTCGGCATTGTGCCTATTGTATTCAATTCGGATGCAATTTCTGTGTTTCATCGTCAATAAGAAGGTCCAAGGGATACAGTAAGCCTGAAGTGAAGCATCGGAATCGTAAACTTTACTCACAGGAGAGGTTCATATCATAGAAAATTAGAGTGTCAGTCCTCTTGTGTTTTAAGTCGGCATTCTGCTTTTGTATTAAATTCGGATGCAATTTCTGTGTTACATCGTCAATAAGAAGGTCCAAGGGATACAGTAAGCCTGAACTGAAGCATCGGAATCTAAAACTGGACTCACAGGAGAGGTACAAATCATAGACAGTTAGAGTGTCAGTCCTCTAGTACTTAAGTCGGCAATGTGCATTTTGTATTAAATTCGGATGCAATTTCTGTGTTTCATCGTCAATAAGAAAGACCAAGGGATACAGTAAACCTGAAGTGAAGCATCGGAAACTAAAACTGAACTCACAGGAGCGGTTCAAATCATAGAAATTTAGAGTGTCAGTCCTCTTGTACTTAAGTTGGCATTGTGCGTTTTGTATTAAATTCGGATGTAATTTCTGTGTTTCATCGTCAATAAGTAGGTCCAAGGGATACAGTAAACCTAGTTGTGAAGCATCGGAAACTAAAACTGAACTCACAGGAGCGGTTCAAATCATAGAAATTTCGAGTGTCAGTCCTCTTGTACTTCTGTCGGCATTGTGCCTTTTGCATTATATTCGGATCCAATTTCTGTGTTTCATCGTCAATAAGAAGGTCCAAGGTATACAGTAAATCTGAAGTGAAGTATCCGAATCTAAAACTTGACTCACAGGAGGGGTTCAAATCGTAGAAAGTTAGAGTGTCAGTCCTCTTGTACTGAAGTCGGCATTGTGCCTTTTGTATTAAATTCGGATGCAATTTTTATGTTTCATCGTCAATAAGAAGGTCCAAGGGATACAGTAAACCTAAAGTGAAGCATCGGAAAATAAAACTGGACTCACAGGAGAGGTTCACATCATAGAGAGTTAGAGTGTCAGTCCTCTTGTACTTAAGTCGGCATTGTGCCTTTTGTATTATATTCAGATGGAATTTCTGTGTTTCATCGTCAATATGAAGGTCCAAGGTATACAGAAAATCTGAAGTGAAGTATCCGAATCTAAAACTTGACTCACAGGAGAGGTTCAAATCATAGATAATTAGAGTGTCAGTCCTCTTGTACTTAAGTCAGCATTGTGCCTTTTGTGCTAAATTCGGTTGCAATTTCTATGTTTCATCGTCAATAAGTAGGTCCAAGGAATACAGTAAACCTGAAATGAAGCATCGGAAACTAAAACTGGACTCACAGGAGAGGTTCACATCATAGAAATTTAGAGTGTCAGTCCTCTTGTACTTAAGTCGGCATTGTGCGTTTTGTATTAAGTTCGGATGTAATTTCTGTGTTTCTTCGTCAATAAGTAGGTCCAAGGGATACAGTAAACCTAGTTGTAAAGCATCGGTATCGAAAACTGGACTCACAGGAGAGGTTCAAATCATAGAAAGTTAGAGTGTCAGGCCTCTTGTACTTAAGTCGGCATTGTGCCATTTGTATTAAATTCGGAAGCAATTTCTGTGTTTCATCGTCAATAAGAAGGTCCAAGGGTTACAGTAAACCTGAAGTGAAGCATCGGAATCTAAAACTGGACTCACAGGAGAATTGCAAATAATAGAAAGAGTGTCAGTCCTCTTGTACTTAAGTCGGCATTGTGCCTTTTGTATTGAATTCGGATGCAATTTCTGTGTTTCATCGTCAATAAGAAGGTCCAAGGGATACAGTAAACCTGAAGTGAAGCATCGGAATCTAAAAGTGGACTCACAGGAAAGGTTCAAATGATAGAAAGTTAAAGTGTCAGGCCTCTTGTACTTAAGTTGGCATTGTGCTTTTTGTATTATATTAAGATTGAATTTGTGTGTTTCATCGTCAATAAGAAGGTCCACGGAATACAGTAAACCTGAAGTGAAGCATCAGAATTGTAAACTGGACTCACAGGAGAGGTTCAAATCATAGAAAGTTAGAATGTGAGTCCTCTTGTACTGAAGTCGGCATTGTGCCTTTTGCATTATATTCGGATGCAATTTCTGTGTTTCATCGTCAATAAGAAGGTCCAAGGTATACAGTAAATCTGAAGTGAAGTATCCGAATCTAAAACTTGACTCACAGGAGGGGTTCAAATCATAGAATATTAGAGTGTCAGTCCTCCTGTACTTAAGTCGGCCATGTGCCTTTTGTATTAAATTCGGATGCAATTTTTATGTTTCATCGTCAATAAGAAGGTCCAAGGGATACAGTAAACCTGAAGTGAAACATCGGAAAATAAAACCTGGACTCACAGGAGAGGTTCACTTCATAGAGAGTTAGAGTGTCAGGCCTCTTGTACTTAAGTCGGCATTGTGCCTTTTGTATTAAATTCAGATGGAATTTCTGTGTTTCATCGTCAATATGAAGGTCCAAGGGATGCAGTAAACCTGAAGTGAATCATCGGAATCTAAACCTGGACTCACAGGAGGGGTTCAAATCATAGAAAGTTAGAGTGTCAGTCCTCTTGTACGTAAGTCGGCATTGTGCCTTTTGTATTAAATTCGGATGCAATTTCTGTGTTTCATCGTCAATAAGAAAGTCCAAGGGATACAGTAAACCTGAAGTGAAGCATCGGAATCTTAAACTGGACTCGCAGGAGAGGTTCAAATCATAGAAAGTTAGAGTGTCAGTCCTGTTGTACTTAAGTCGGCATTGTGCCCTTTGTACTAAATTCGGTTGCAATAACTGTGTTTCATCGTCAATAAGAAGGTCCAAGGGATACAGTAAACCTGAAGTGAAGCATCGAAAACTAAAACTGGACTCACAGGAGAATTGCAAATAATAGAAAGAGTGTCAGTCCTCTTGTACTTAAGTCGGCATTGTGCCTTTTGTATTGAATTCGGATGCAATTTCTGTGTTTCATCGTCAATAAGAAGGTCCAAGGGATACAGTAAACCTGAAGTGAAGCATCGGAATCTAAAACTGGACTCACAGGAGAGGTTCAAATGATAGTAAGTTAAAGTGTCAGGCCTCTTGTACTTAAGTCGGCATTGTGCTTTTTGTATTATATTAACATTGAATTTGTGTGTTTCATCGTCAATAAGAAGGTCCACGGAATACAGTAAACCTGAAGTGAAGCATCAGAATTGTAAACTGGACTCACAGGAGAGGTTCAAATCATAGAAAGTTAGAATGTGAGTCCTCTTGTACTTAAGTCGGCATTGTGCCTTTTGTATTAAATTCGGATGCAATTTCTGTGTTTCGTCGTCAATAAGAAGGTCCAAGGTATACAGTAAACCTGAAGTGAAGCATCGGAAACTAAACCTGGACTCACAGGAGAGGTTCAAATCGTCGAAAGTTAGAGTGTCAGTCCTCTTGTACTGAAGTCGGCATTGAGCCTTTTGTATTAAATTCGGATGCAATTTCTGTGTTTCATCGTCAATAAGAAGGTCCAATGTATGCAGTAAACCTGAATTGAAGCATCGGAATCTAAAACTGGACTCACAGGAGAGGTTCAAATCATAGAATGTTAGAGTGTCAGTCCTCTTGTACTTTAGTCGGCATTGTACCTTTTGTATTATATTTGGAAGCAATTTCTATGTTTCATCGTCAATAAGAAGGTCCAAGGGATACGGTAAACCTGAAGTGTAGCATCGGAAACTTAAACTGGACTCACAGGAGAGGTTCAAATCATAGAACGCTAGAGTGTCAGTTATCTAGTACTTATGTCAGCATTGTGCATTGTGTATTAAATTCGGATGCAATTTATGTGTTTCATCGTCAATAAGAAGGTCCAAGGTGTACAGTAAACCTGAAGTGAAGCATCGGAATCTAAAACTGTATTCACAGGAGAGGCTCAAATTGTCGAAAGTTAGAGTGTCAGTCCTCTTGTACTGAAGTCGGCATTGAGCCTTTTGTATTAAATTCGGATGCAATTTCTGTGTTTCATCGTCAATAAGATGGTTCAATGTATACAGTAAACCTGAATTGAAGCATCGGAATCTAAAACTGGACTCACAGGAGAGGTTCAAATCATAGAAAGTTAGAGTGTCAGTCCTCTTGTACTTTAGTCGGCATTGTACCTTTTGTATTATATTCGGATGCAATTTCTATGTTTCATCGTCATTAAGAAGGTCCGAGGGATACGGTAAACCTGAAGTGTAGCATTGGAAACTAAAACTGGAATCACAGGAGAGGTTCAAATCATAGAACGTTAGAGTGTCAGTCCTCTAGTACTTATGTCAGCATTGTGCATTTTGTATTAAATTCGGATGCAATTTATGCGTTTCATCGTCAATAAGAAGGTCCAAGGGATACAGTAAACCTGAAGTGAAGCATTGGAAACTAAAATGGACTCACAGGTTGGGTTCAAATCATAGAAAGTTAGAGTGTTAGTCCTCTAGTACTTATGTCAGCATTGTGCATTGTGTATTAAATTCGGATGCAATTTCTGTGTTTCACTGTCAATAAGAAGGTCCAAGGGATACAGTAAACCTGAAGTGAAACATCAGAATATAAAACTGGACTCACAGGAGAGGTTCAAATCATAGAAAGTTAGAGTGTCAGTCCTCTAGTACTTAAGTCGGCATTGTGCCTTTTGTATTAAATTGGGATGCAATTTCTGTGTTTCATCGTCAATAAGAAGGTCCAAGGTATACAGTAAACCTGAAGTGAAGCATCGGAAACTAAAACTGTACTCACAGGAGAGGTTCAAATCGTCGAAAGTTAGAGTGTCAGTCCTCTTGTACTGAAGTCGGCATTGGGCCTTTTGTATTAAATTCGGATGCAATTTCTGTGTTTCATCGTCAATAAGAAGGTCCCAGGGATACAGTAAACCTGAAGTGAAGCATCGGAACCTAAAACTGGACTCACAGGAGAGGTTCAAATCATAGAAAGTTAGAGTGTCAGTCCTCTTGTACTTAAGTCGGCATTGTGCCTTTTGTATTAAATTCGAATGCAATTTCTGTGTTTCATTGTCAATAAGAAGGTCCAAGGGATACAGTAAACTTGAAGTGAAACATCAGAATATAAAACTGGACTCACAGGAGAGGTTCAAATCACAGAAAGTTAGAGTGTCAGTCCTCTAGTACTTATGTCAGCATTGTGCCTTGTGTATTAAATTCGGATGCAATTTATGTGTTTTATCGTCAATAAGAAGGTCCAAGGGATACAGTAAACCTGAAGTGAAGCATCGGAATCTAAAACAGGACTCACAGGAGGGGCTCAAATCATAGAAAGTTAGAATGTCAGTCCTCTTGTACTTATGTCGGCATTGTGCCTTTTGTATTAAATTCGGATGCCATTTTTGTGTTTCATCGTCAATAAGCAGGTCCAAGGGATACAGTAAAGCTGAAGTGAAGCATCGGAATCTAAAACTGGACCCACAGGTGAGGTACAAATCATAGGAAGTTAGAGTGTCAGTCCTCTTGTACTTAAGTCGGCATTGTGCTTTTTGTATTAAATTCGATGCAATTTCTGTGTTTCATCGTCAATAAGAAAGTCCAAGGTATACAGTAAACCTGAAGTGAAGCATCGCAAAATAAAACCGGACTTACAGGAGAGGTTCAAATCATAGAATGTTAGAGTGCCAGTCCTCCTGTACTTAAGTCGGCATTGTGCCTTTTGTATTAAATTCGGATGCAATTTCTGTGTTTCATCGTCATTAAGAAAGCCCAAGGGATACAGTAAACCTGAAGTGAAGCATCGGAAAATAAAACCGGACTCACAGGGAAGGTACAAATCATAGAATGTTAGAGTGACAGTTCTCCTGTACTTAAGTCGGCATTGTGCCATTTGTATTAAATTCGGATGCAATTTCTGTGTTTCATCGTCAATAAGAAAGTCCAAGGGATACAGTTAACCTGAGGTGAAGCATCGGAAACTAAAACTGGACCCACAGGTTGGGCTGAAATCATAGAAAGATAGAGTGTTAGTCCTCTAGTACTTAAGTCGGCGTTGTTCATTTTGTATTAAATTCGGATGCAATTTCTGTGTTTCATCGTCAATAAGAAGGTCCCAGGGATACAGTAAACCTGAAGTGAAGCATCGGAATCTAAAACTGGACTCACAGGAGAGGTTCAAATCATAGAAAGTTAGAGTGTCAGTCCTCTTTTACTTATGTCGGCATTGTGCCTTTTGTATTAAATTCGGATGCAATTTCTGTGTTTCATCGTCAATAAGAAGGTCCAAGGTATACAGTAAACCTGAAGTGAAGCATCGGAAACTAAAACTGTACTTACAGGAGAGGTTCAAATCGTCGAAAGTTAGAGTGTCAGTCCTCTTGTACTGAAGTCGGCATTGAGACTTTTGTATTAAATTCGGATGCAATTTCTGTGTTTCATCGTCAATAAGAAGGTCCAATGTATACAGTAAACCTGAATTGAAGCATCGGAATCTAAAACTGGACTCACAGGAGAGGTTCAAATCATAGAAAGTTAGAGTGTCAGTCCTCTTGTACTTTAGTCGGCATTGTACCTTTTGTATTATACTCGAATGCAATCTCTATGTTTCTTCGTCAATAAGAAGGTCCAAGGGATACGGTAAAATTGAAGTGTAGCATCGGAAACTAAAACTGGACTCACAGGAGAGGTTCAAATCATAGAACGTTAGAGTGTCAGTCCTCTAGTACTTATGTCGGCATTGTGCCTTTTGTATTAAATTCGGATGCAATTTATGTGTTTCATCGTCAATAAGAAGGTCCCAGGGATACAGTAAACCTGAAGTGAAGCATCGGAATCTAAAACTGGACTTACAGCAGAGGTTCAAATCATAGAAAGTTAGAGTGTCAGTCCTCTTGTACTTAAGTCGGCATTGTGCCTTTTGTATTAAATTCGGATGCAATTTCTGTGTGTCATTGTCAATAAGAAGGTCCAAGGTATACAGTAAACCTGAAGTGAAGCATCGGAAACTAAACTGGACTCACAGGAGAGGTTCAAATCTTAGAAAGTTAGAGTGTCATTCCTCATGTACTGAAGTCGGCATTGTGCCTTTTGTATTAAATTCGGATGCAATTTCTGTGTTTCATTGTCAATAAGAAGGTCCAAGGTATACAGTAAACCTGAATTGAAGCATCGGAATCTAAAACTGGACTCACAGGAGAGGTTGAAATCATAGAAAGTTAGAGTGTCAGTCCTCTTGTACTTTAGTCGGCATTGTACCTTTTGTATTATACTCGGATGCAATTTCTGTGTTTCATCGTCAATAAGAAGGTCGAAGGGATACGGTAAACCTGAAGTGTAGCATCGGAAACTAAAACTGGACTCACAAGAGCGGTTCAAATCATAGAACGTTAGAGTTTCAGCCCTCATGTACTGATGTCGGCATTGAGACTTTTGTATTAAATTCGGATGCAATTTCTGTGTTGCATTGTCAATAAGAAGGTCCAATGTATACAGTAAACCTGAGTTGAAGCATCGGAATCTAAAACTGGACTCACAGGATAGGTTCAAATCATAGAAAGTTAGAGTGTCAGTCCTCTTGTACTTTAGTCGTCATTGTACCTTTTGTATTATATTCGGATGCAATTTCTAAGTTCCTTCGTCAATAAGAAGGTCCAAGGGATACGGTAAACCTGAAGTGTAGCATCGGAAACTAAAACTGGACTCACAGGAGAGGTTCAAATCATAGAACGTTAGAGTGTCATACCTTTAGTACTTATGTCAGCATTGTGCTTTTGGATTAAATTCGGATGCAATTTCTGTGTTTAATCGTCAATAAGAAGGTCCAAGGTATACAGTAAACCTGACGTAAAGCATCAAAAACTAAAACTAAACTCACAGGAGAGGTTAAAATCGTAGAAAGTTAAAGTGTCAGTACTCTTGTACTTATGTCGGCATTGTGCCTTTTGTAATAAATTCGGATGCAATTTCTGTGTTTCATTGTCAATAAGAAGATCCAAGGTATACAGTAAACCTGAAGTGAAGCATCGGAAACTAAACTGGACTCACAGGAGAGGTTCAAATCGTAGAAAGTTAGAGTGTCAGTCCTCATGTACTGAAGTAGGCATTGTGCCTTTTGTATTAAATTCGGATGCAATTTCTGTGTTTCATCGTCAATAATAAGGTCCAATGTATGCAGACACCTGAATTGAAGCATCGGAATCTAAAACTGGACTTACAGGAGCTGTTCAAATCATAGAAAGTTAGAGTGTCAGTCCTCTTTTACTTAAGTCGGCATTGTGCCTTTTGTATTAAATTCGGATGCAATTACTGTGTTTCATCGTCAATAAGAAGGTCCCAGGGATACAGTAAACCTGAAGTGAAGCATCGGAATCTTAAAAAGGACTCACACGAGAGGTTCAAATCATAGAAAGTTAGAGTGCCAGTCCTCTTGTACTTTAGTCGGCATTGTACCTTTTGTATTATATTCGGATGCAATTTCTATGTTTCATCGTCAATAAGAAGGTCCAAGGGATACGGTAAACCTGAAGTGTAGCATCGGAAACTAAAACTGGACTCACAGGAGAGGTTCAAATCATAGAACTTTAGAGTGTCAGTCCTCTAGTACTTATGTCAGCATTGTGCCTTTTGTATCAAATTCGGATGCAATTTATGTGTTTCATCGTCAATAAGAAGGTCCAAAGGGATACAGTAAACCTGAAGTGAAGCACCGGAATCTAAAACTGGACTCACAGGAGGGGCTTAAATCATAGAAAGTTAGAGTGTCAGTCCTCTTGTACTTATGTCGTCATTGTGTCTTTTGTATTAAATTCGGATGAAATTTCTGTGTTTCATCGTCAATAAGAAAGTCCAAGGGATACAGTATACCTGAAGTGAAGCATCGGAATTTAAAACTGGGCTCACAGGAGGGGTTCAATTCTTAGAAAGTTAGAGTGTCAGTCCTCTAGTACTTAAGTCGGCATTGTGCCTTTTGTATTAAATTCGATGCAATTTCTCTGTTTCATCATCAATAAGAAAGTCCAAGGTATCCAGTAAACCTGAAGTGAAGCATCGGAAAATAAAACCGGAGTCACAGGAGAGGTTCAAATCATAGAATGTTAGAGTGATAGTCCTCCTGTACTTAAGTCGGCATTGTGCCTTTTGTATTAAATTCGGATGCAATTTCTGTGTTTCATCGTCAATAAGAAAGTCCAAGGGATACAGTAAACCTGAAGTGAAGCATCGGAAACTAAAACTGGACTCACAGGAGAGGTTCAAATCATAGAAAGTTAGGGTGTCAGTCCTCTTATACTTTAGTCGGCATTGTACCTTTTGTATTATATTCGGATGCAATTTCTATGTTTCATCGTCAATAAGAAGGTCCAAGCGATACGGTAAACCTGAAGTGTAGCATCGGAGACTAAAACTGGACTCACAGGAGAGGTTCAAATCATTGAACGTTAGAGTGTCAGTCCTCTAGTACTTATGTCAGCATTGTGCCTTTTGTATTAAATTCGGATGCAATTTCGTTGTTTCATTGTCAATAAGAAGGTCCAAGGGATACAGTAAACCTGAAGTGAAACATCAGAATATAAAACTGGACTCACAGGAGAGGTTCAAATCATAGAGAGTTAGAGTGTCAGTCCTCTTTTACTTATTTCGGCATTGTGCCTTTTGTATTAAATTCGGATGCAATTTCTGTGTTTCATCGTCAATAAGAAGGTCCAAGGTATACAGTAAACCTGACGTGAAGCATCGGAAACTAAAACTGTACTCACAGGAGAGGTTCAAATCGTCGAAAGTTAGAGTGTCAGTACTCTTGTAATGAAGTCGGCATTGTTCCTTTTGTATTAAATTCGGATGCAATTTCTGTGTTTCATCGTCAATAAGAAGGTCCAAGGTATACAGTAAACCTGAAGTGAAGCATCGGAAACTAAAACTGGACTCACAGGAGAGGTTCAAATCGTAGAATGTTAGAGTGTCAGTCCTCATGTACTGAAGTCGGCATTGTGCCTTTTGTATTAAATTCGGATGCAATTTCTGTGTCTCATCGTCAATAAGAATGTCCAATGTATACCGTAAACCTGATTTGAAGCATCGGAATCTAAAACTGGACTCACAGGAGCTGTTCAAATCATAGAAAGTTAGAGTGTCAGTCCTCTTGTACTTAACTCGGCATTGTGCCTTTTGTATTAAATTCGGATGCAATTTCTATGTTTCATCGTCAATAAGAAGGTCCCAGGGATACAGTAAACCTGAAGTGAAGCATCGGAAACTAAAACTGGACTCACAGGAGAGGTTCAAATCATAGAAAGTTAGAGTGTCAGTCCTCTTGTACTTTAGTCGGCATTGTACCTTTTGTATTATATTCGGATGCAATTTCTATGTTTCATCGTCAATAAGAAGGTCCAAGCGATACGGTAAACCTGAAGTGTAGCATCGGAGACTAAAACTGGACTCACAGGAGAGGTTCAAATCATTGAACGTTAGAGTGTCAGTCCTCTAGTATTTATGTCAGCATTGTGCCTTTTGTATTAAATTCGGATGCAATTTCTGTGTTTCATTGTCAATAAGAAGGTCCAAGGGATACAGTAAACCTGAAGTGAAACATCAGAATATAAAACTGGACTCACAGGAGAGGTTCAAATCATAGAGAGTTAGAGTGTCAGTCCTCTTTTACTTATGTCGGCATTGTGCCTTTTGTATTAAATTCGGATGCAATTTCTGTGTTTCATCGTCAATAAGAAGGTCCAAGGTATACAGTAAACCTGACGTGAAGCATCGGAAACTAAAACTGTACTCACAGGAGAGGTTCAAATCGTCGAAAGTTAGAGTGTCAGTACTCTTGTAATGAAGTCGGCATTGTTCCTTTTGTATTAAATTCGGATGCAATTTCTGTGTTTCATCGTCAATAAGAAGGTCCCAGGGATACAGTAAACCTGAAGTGAAGCATCGGAATCTAAAACCGGAGTCACAGGAGAGGTTCAAATCATAGAATGTTAGAGTGATAGTCCTCCTGTACTTACGTCGGCATTGTGCCTTTTGTATTAAATTCAGATGCAATTTCTGTGTTTCATCGTCAATAAGAAAGTCCAAGGGATACAGTAAACCTGAAGTGAAGCATCGGAAACTAAAACTGGACTCACAGGAGAGGTTAAAATCATAGAAAGTTAGAGTGACAGTCCTCTTGTACTTTAGTCGGCATTGTACCTTTTGTATTATATTCGGATGCAATTTCAATGTTTCATCGTCAATAAGAAGGTCCTAGGGATGCGGTAAACCTGAAGTGTAGCATCGGAAACTAAAACTGGACTCACAGGAGAGGTTCAAATCATAGAACGTTAGAGTGTCAGTCCTCTAGTACTTATGTCAGCATTGTGCCTTTTGTATTAAATTCGGATGCAATTTATGTGTTTCATCGTCAATAAGAAGGTCCAAGGGATACAGTAAACCTGAAGTGAAGCACGGGAATCTAAAACTGGACTCACAGGAGGGGTTCAAATCATAGAAAGTTAGTCAGTCCTCTTGTACTTATGTCGTCATTGTGCCTTTTGTATTAAATTCGGATGCAATTTCTGTGTTTCATCGTCAATAAGAAGGTCCAAGGGATACAATATAACTGAAGTGAAGCATCGGAATTTAAAACTGGACTCACAGGAGGGGTTCAATTCATAGAAAGTTAGAGTGTCAGTCCTCTAGTACTTATGTCAGCATTGTGCCTTTTGTATTAAATTCGGATGCAATTTATGTGTTTCATCGTCAATAAGAAGGTCCAAGGGATACAGTAAACCTGAAGAGAAGCACCGGAATCTAAAACTGGACTCACAGGAGGGGTTCAAATCATAGAAAGTTAGTCAGTCCTCTTGTACTTATGTCGTCATTGTGCCTTTTGTATTAAATTCGGATGCAATTTCTGTGTTTCATCGTCAATAAGAAGGTCCAAGGGATACAGTATAACTGAAGTGAAGCATCGGAATTTAAAACTGGACTCACAGGAGGGGTTCAATTCATAGAAAGTTAGAGTGTCAGTCATCTAGTACTTAAGTCGGCATTGTGCCTTTTGTATTATATTCGATGCAATTTCTGTGTTTCATCATCAATAAGAAAGTCCAAGGTATACAGTAAACCTGAAGTGAAGCATCGGAAAATAAAACCGGACTCACAGGAGAGGTTCAAATCATAGAATGATAGAGTGACAGTCCTCCTGTACTTAAGTCGGCATTGTGCCTTTTGTATTAAATTCGGATGCAATTTCTGTGTTCCATCGTCAATAAGAAAGTCCAAGGGATATAGTAAACCTGAAGTGAAGCATCGGAATCTAAAACTGGACTCACAGGAGAGGTTCAAATCATAGAAAGTTAGAGTGTCAGTCCTCTTGTACTTAAGTCGGCATTGTGCCTTTTGTATTAAATTCGGATGCAATTTCTATGTTTAATCATCAATAAAAAGGTCCAAGGGATACAGTAAACCTGAAGTGAAACATCGGAAACTAAAACTGGACTCACAAAAGAGGTTCACATCATAGAAAGTTAGAGTGTCAGTCCTCTTATACTTAAGTCGGCATTGTGCCTTTTGTATTAAATTCGGATGCAATTTCTGTGTTTCATCGTCCACAAGAAGGTCCAAGGGATACAGTAAACCTGAAGTGAAGCATCGGAAACTAAAACTGGACTCACAGGAGAGGTTCAAATCATAGAAAGTTAGAGTGTCAGTCCTCTAGTACTTAAGTCGGCATTGTGCCTTTTGTATTAAATTCGGATGCAATTTTTGTGTTTCATCGTCAATAAGAAGGTCCAAGGGACACAGTAAAGCTGAAGTGAAGCATCCGAATCTAAAACTGGACTCACAGGTGAGGTACAAATCATGGCAAGTTAGAGTGTCAGACCTCTTTTACTTAAGTCGGCATTGTGCCTTTTGTATTAATTTCGATGCAATTTCTGAGTTTCATCGTCAATAAGAAAGTCCAAGGTATACAGTAAACCTAAAGTGAAGCTTTGGAAAATAAAAATTGGACTCACAGGAGAGGTTCAAATCATAGAATGTTAAAGTGACAGTCCTCTTGTACTTAAGTCGGCATTGTGCTTTTTGTATAAAATTCGGATGCAATTTCTGTGTTTCATCGTCAATTAGAAAGTCCAAGGGATACAGTAATCCTGAAGTGAAGCATCGGAAACTAAAACTGGACTCACAGGTTGGGTTCAAATCATATAAAGTTAGAGTGTCAGTCCTCTTGTACTTAAGTCGGCATTGTGCCTTTTGTATTAAATTCGGATGCAATTTCTGTGTTCCATTGTCAATAAGAATGTCCGAGGGATACAGTAAAGCTGAAGTGAAACATTAGAATATAAAACTGGACTCACAGGAGAGGTTCAAATCATAGAAAGTTAGAGTTTCAGTCCTCTTTTACTTAAGTCGGCATTGTGCCTTTTGTATTAAATTCGGATGCAATTTCTGTGTTTCATCGTCAATAAGAAGGTCCAATGTATACAGTATACCTGAAGTGTAGCATCGGAAACTAAAACTGGACTCACAGGAGGGGTTCAAATCATTGAACGTTAGAGTGTCAGTCCTCTAGTACTTATGTCAGCACTGTGCCTTTTGTATTAAATTCGGATGCAATTTATGTGTTTCATCGTCAATAAGAAGGTCCAAGGGATACAGTAAACCTGAAGTGAAGCATCGGAATCTAAAACCGGACCCACAGGAGGGGCTCAAATCATAGAAAGTTAGAGTGTCAGTCCTCTTGTACTTATGTCGTCATTGTGCCTTTTGTATTAAATTCGGATGCAATTTCTGTGTTTCATCGTCAATGAGAAGGTCCAAGGGATACAGTATACCTGAAGTGAAGCATCGGAATTTAAAACTGGACTCACAGGAGGGGTTCAATTCATAGAAAGTTTGAGTATCAGTCCTCTTGTACTTAAGTCGGCATTGTTCGTTTTGTATCAAATTCGGATGCAATATATGTGTTTCATCGTCAATAAGAAGGTCCAAGGGATACAGTAAATATGAAGTGAAGTATCCGAATCTAAAACTTGACTCACAGGAGGGGTTCAAATCATAGATAATTAGAGTGTCAGTCCTCTAGTACTTAAGTCGGCATTGTGCCTTTTGTATTATATTCGGATGCAATTTCTGTGTTTCATCGTCAATAAGAAGGTGCAAGGGATACAGTAAACCTGAAGTGAAGCATCGGAAACTAAAACTGGACTCACAGGAGAGGTTCACATCATAGAGATTTAGAGTGTCAGTCCTCTTGTACTTAAGTCGGCGTTGGGCCTTTTGTATTATATTCAGATGGAATTTCTGTGTTTCCTCGTCAATATGAAGGTTTAAGGGATACAGTAACCCTGAAGTGAAGCATCGGAATCTACAACTGGACTCACAGGAGAGGTTCAAATCATAGAAATTTAGAGTGTCAGTCCTCTTGTACTTAAGTCGGCATTGTGCGTTTTGTATTAAATTCGGATGTAATTTCTGTGTTTCATCGTCAATAAGAAGGTCCAAGGGATACAGTAAACCTGAAGTGAAGCATCGGAATCTAAAACTGGACTCACAGGAGAGGTTCAAATGATAGAAAGTTAAAGTGTCAGGCCTCTTGTACTTAAGTCGGCATTGTGCTTTTTGTATTAAATTCGGAAGCAATTTCTGTGTTTCATCGTCAATAAGAAGGTCCAAGGGTTACAGTAAACCTAGTTGTGAAGCATCGGTATCGAAAACTGGACTCACAGGAGAGGTTCAAATCGTAGAAAGTTAGAGTGTCAGTCCTCTTGTATTTAAGTCGGCATTGTGCCTTTTGTACTAAATTCGGTTGCAATATCTGTGTTTCATCGTCAATAAGAAGGGCCCAGGGATACAGTAAACCTGAAGTGAAGCATCGAAATCTAAAACTGGACTCACAGGAGAGGTTCAAATCATAGAAAGTTAGAGTGTCAGGCCTCTTGTACTTAAGTCGGCATTGTGCCTTTTGTATTAAATTCGGAAGCAATTTCTGTGTTTCATCGTCAATAAGAAGGTCCAAGGGTTACAGTAAACCTGAAGTGAAGCATCGGAATCTAAAACTGGACTCACAGGAGAATTGCAAATAATAGAAAGAGTGTCAGTCCTCTTGTACTTAAGTCGGCATTGTGCCTTTTGTATTGAATTCGGATGCAATTTCTGTGTTTCATCGTCAATAAGAAGGTCCAAGGGATACAGTAAACCTGAAGTGAAGCATCGGAATCTAAAACTGGACTCACAGGAGAGGTTCAAATGATAGAAAGTTGAAGTGTCAGGCCTCTTGTACTTAAGTCGGCATTGTGCTTTTTGTATTATATTAAGATTGAATTTGTGTGTTTCATCGTCAATAAGAAGGTCCACGGAATACAGTAAACCTGAAGTGAAGCATCAGAATTGTAAACTGGACTCACAGGAGAGGTTCAAATCATAGAAAGTTAGAATGTGAGTCCTCTTGTACTTAAGTCGGCATTGTGCCTTTTGCATTATATTCGGATGCAATTTCTGTGTTTCATCGTCAATAAGAAGGTCCAAGGTATACAGTAAATCTGAAGTGAAGTATCCGAATCTAAAACTTGACTCACAGGAGGGGTTCAAATCATAGAAAGTTAGAGTGTCAGTCCTCTTGTACTTAAGTCGGCCATGTGCCTTTTGTATTAAATTCGGATGCAATTTTTATGTTTCATCGTCAATAAGAAGGTACAAGGGATAAAGTAAACCTGAAGTGAAGCATCGGAAAATAAAACCTGGACTAACAGGAGAGGTTCACATCATAGAGAGTTAGAGTGTCAGGCCTCTTGTACTTAAGTCGGCATTGTGCCTTTTGTATTAAATTCAGATGGAATTTCTGTGTTTCATCGTCAATATGAAGGTCCAAGGGATGCAGTAAACCTGAAGTGAAGCATCGGAATCTAAACCTGGACTCACAGGAGAGGTTCAAATCATAGAAAGTTAGAGTGTCAGTCCTCTTGTACGTAAGTCGGCATTGTGCCTTTTGTATTAAATTCGGATGCAATTTCTGTGTTTCATCGTCAATAAGAAAGTCCAAGGGATACAGTAAACCTGAAGTGAAGCATCGGAATCTTAAACTGGACTCGCAGGAGAGGTTCAAATCATAGAAAGTTAGAGTGTCAGTCCTCTTGTACTTAAGTCGGCATTGTGCCTTTTCTATTAAATTCGGATGCAATTTCTGTGTTTCATCGTCAATAAGAAGGTCCAATTGATACAATAAACCTGAAGTGAAACATCGGAATAAAAAACTGGATTCACAGGAGAGGTTCAAATCATAGAAAGTTACAGAGTCAGTCCTCTTTTACTTAAGTCGGCATTGTGCTTTTGTATTAAATTCGGATGCAATTTCTGTGTTTCATCGTCAATAAGATGGTCCAAGGTATACAGTAAACCTAAAGTGAAGCTTTGGAAAATAAAAATTGGACTCACAGGAGAGGTTCAAATCATAGAATGTTAAAGTGACAGTCCTCTTGTACTTAAGTCGGCATTGTGCTTTTTGTATAAAATTCGGATGCAATTTCTGTGTTTCATCGTCAATTAGAAAGTCCAAGGGATACAGTAATCCTGAAGTGAAGCATCGGAAACTAAAACTGGACTCACAGGTTGGGTTCAAATCATAGAAAGTTAGAGTGTCAGTCCTCTTGTACTTAAGTCGGCATTGTGCCTTTTGTATTAAATTCGGATGCAATTTCTGTGTTCCATTGTCAATAAGAATGTCCGAGGGATACAGTAAAGCGGAAGTGAAACATTAGAATATAAAACTGGACTCACAGGAGAGGTTCAAATCATAGAAAGTTAGAGTTTCAGTCCTCTTTTACTTAAGTCGGCATTGTGCCTTTTGTATTAAATTCGGATGCAATTTCTGTGTTTCATCGTCAATAAGAAGGTCCAATGTATACAGTATACCTGAAGTGTAGCATCGGAAACTAAAACTGGACTCACAGGAGGGGTTCAAATCATTGAACGTTAGAGTGTCAGTCCTCTAGTACTTATGTCAGCACTGTGCCTTTTGTATTAAATTCGGATGCAATTTATGTGTTTCATCGTCAATAAGAAGGTCCAAGGGATACAGTAAACCTGAAGTGAAGCATCGGAATCTAAAACCGGACCCACAGGAGGGGCTCAAATCATAGAAAGTTAGAGTGTCAGTCCTCTTGTACTTATGTCGTCATTGTGCCTTTTGTATTAAATTCGGATGCAATTTCTGTGTTTCATCGTCAATGAGAAGGTCCAAGGGATACAGTATACCTGAAGTGAAGCATCGGAATTTAAAACTGGACTCACAGGAGGGGTTCAATTCATAGAAAGTTTGAGTATCAGTCCTCTTGTACTTAAGTCGGCATTGTTCGTTTTGTATCAAATTCGGATGCAATATATGTGTTTCATCGTCAATAAGAAGGTCCAAGGGATACAGTAAATATGAAGTGAAGTATCCGAATCTAAAACTTGACTCACAGGAGGGGTTCAAATCATAGATAATTAGAGTGTCAGTCCTCTAGTACTTAAGTCGGCATTGTGCCTTTTGTATTATATTCGGATGCAATTTCTATGTTTCATCGTCAATAAGAAGGTGCAAGGGATACAGTAAACCTGAAGTGAAGCATCGGAAACTAAAACTGGACTCACAGGAGAGGTTCACATCATAGAGATTTAGAGTGTCAGTCCTCTTGTACTTAAGTCGGCGTTGGGCCTTTTGTATTATATTCAGATGGAATTTCTGTGTTTCCTCGTCAATATGAAGGTTTAAGGGATACAGTAACCCTGAAGTGAAGCATCGGAATCTACAACTGGACTCACAGGAGAGGTTCAAATCATAGAAATTTAGAGTGTCAGTCCTCTTGTACTTAAGTCGGCATTGTGCGTTTTGTATTAAATTCGGATGTAATTTCTGTGTTTCATCGTCAATAAGTAGGTCCAAGGGATACAGTAAACCTAGTTGTGAAGCATCGGTATCGAAAACTGGACTCACAGGAGAGGTTCAAATCGTAGAAAGTTAGAGTGTCAGTCCTCTTGTATTTAAGTCGGCATTGTGCCTTTTGTACTAAATTCGGTTGCAATATCTGTGTTTCATCGTCAATAAGAAGGGCCCAGGGATACAGTAAACCTGAAGTGAAGCATCGAAATCTAAAACTGGACTCACAGGAGAGGTTCAAATCATAGAAAGTTAGAGTGTCAGGCCTCTTGTACTTAAGTCGGCATTGTGCCTTTTGTATTAAATTCGGAAGCAATTTCTGTGTTTCATCGTCAATAAGAAGGTCCAAGGGTTACAGTAAACCTGAAGTGAAGCATCGGAATCTAAAACTGGACTCACAGGAGAATTGCAAATAATAGAAAGAGTGTCAGTCCTCTTGTACTTAAGTCGGCATTGTGCCTTTTGTATTGAATTCGGATGCAATTTCTGTGTTTCATCGTCAATAAGAAGGTCCAAGGGATACAGTAAACCTGAAGTGAAGCATCGGAATCTAAAACTGGACTCACAGGAGAGGTTCAAATGATAGAAAGTTAAAGTGTCAGGCCTCTTGTACTTAAGTCGGCATTGTGCTTTTTGTATTATATTAAGATTGAATTTGTGTGTTTCATCGTCAATAAGAAGGTCCACGGAATACAGTAAACCTGAAGTGAAGCATCAGAATTGTAAACTGGACTCACAGGAGAGGTTCAAATCATAGAAAGTTAGAATGTGAGTCCTCTTGTACTTAAGTCGGCATTGTGCCTTTTGCATTATATTCGGATGCAATTTCTGTGTTTCATCGTCAATAAGAAGGTCCAAGGTATACAGTAAATCTGAAGTGAAGTATCCGAATCTAAAACTTGACTCACAGGAGGGGTTCAAATCATAGAAAGTTAGAGTGTCAGTCCTCTTGTACTTAAGTCGGCCATGTGCCTTTTGTATTAAATTCGGATGCAATTTTTATGTTTCATCGTCAATAAGAAGGTCCAAGGGATACAGTAAACCTGAAGTGAAGCATCGGAAAATAAAACCTGGACTAACAGGAGAGGTTCACATCATAGAGAGTTAGAGTGTCAGGCCTCTTGTACTTAAGTCGGCATTGTGCCTTTTGTATTAAATTCAGATGGAATTTCTGTGTTTCATCGTCAATATGAAGGTCCAAGGGATGCAGTAAACCTGAAGTGAAGCATCGGAATCTAAACCTGGACTCACAGGAGAGGTTCAAATCATAGAAAGTTAGAGTGTCAGTCCTCTTGTACGTAAGTCGGCATTGTGCCTTTTGTATTAAATTCGGATGCAATTTCTGTGTTTCATCGTCAATAAGAAAGTCCAAGGGATACAGTAAACCTGAAGTGAAGCATCGGAATCTTAAACTGGACTCGCAGGAGAGGTTCAAATCATAGAAAGTTAGAGTGTCAGTCCTCTTGTACTTAAGTCGGCATTGTGCCTTTTCTATTAAATTCGGATGCAATTTCTGTGTTTCATCGTCAATAAGAAGGTCCAATTGATACAATAAACCTGAAGTGAAACATCGGAATAAAAAACTGGATTCACAGGAGAGGTTCAAATCATAGAAAGTTACAGAGTCAGTCCTCTTTTACTTAAGTCGGCATTGTGCCTTTTGTATTAAATTCGGATGCAATTTCTGTGTTTCATCGTCAATAAGATGGTCCAAGGTATACAGTAAACCTGAAGTGAAGCATTGGAAACTATAACTGGACTCACAGGAGAGGTTCAAATCGTAGAAAGTTAGAGTGTGTGATATTCGCTATTTTTGGCTTAATTAAAACAGCAAATTCAGCCAGAAGGCAAATACTTGTTTATAATGAATGGTTAATATATAATAAGGCGTCGCATGGCGACGGTGGAATTTTCTAGATAATGTAATTCGTCGTCTTTGGGCGGCAATATAAACAGAAAAGTACGGATGGATATGCGATCCTTCACTATTTTGTTCGCTGGAGAACAAATGAAGCCTTGAGCGCTAAAAAGACTTTTACTGTTTTTCTCGAGTAAGACGGACGCAGATTTGTGGCGGTCTGATCTAATTATTTTTACTAAATAAACAAAAACGTGGTCCGTCTAAGTTTTGAGTGAAGTGTAGGAAGAAGAACTGTTGTAACTTACCGTGACGAAGCACGAGCGACTCAAGAGGACAATGGCTATATAAAAGAGCGCTCAATGGACATGATATGGACATAAAAATCTACCGTCATTGTAGTATTAGGCTTAAGGTACGATATATGTTTTAGCTATAATAAATATTTGTTCTGGGAATACTGAATCATTTAGCAGTGCTCATTTCTATTATCTCCTCAGTATTATTTTCATTTTAATTATGCATTTTGCTAATATTACAGACTCCAAGATCAGCAGTCCAATGTGCGTGTTACATTGATAAAAAGAAAACTGTTTTATCGTCTTCTTGCATCAGCTTTAATATTGAATTTCTCTTTTGTGTGATGTTACAGTTGTTTTGCGCCCTTAAGAACTTTCTGGTCCATTAGGAAATTTTTTTGTCATAACAATAACTTCACAACCGGGTATGATAGTATCTACGATCATGAAGTAGTTAGAAAGACGATAACGCAACTTCTTAATCAATAGCACGCTAGTTGTGACTGCCTCAAGCCACGCGAAACCGCAAGTAAAAACTATTCACATCTCATAATGCAATATTTTATGACAATGGTCAATCCATGATTTTTACGCCAATTGTGATTGATAAAACAGTTAGTTAAATCTCAATTTCCAACTTTCCATTGAATAGCAACATCACTTCTATTTTGTAACATCACAGGGTGCAAAGGTCGGCTATGGATATGTTGGATACCGCTGCCTGACAGAAGTCATGGAAGGAGGATGCTGTGAATTGGGGGCCATTATCAGAAATCAATGAATGAGGCCATCCCTCAATGGCGACACCCTGGGCCAGGGCCATGAGTGTGGCCACTGTGGTGGTGGATGCCATATGTGTATTTGGAGTAGGCATCAATGATAAATAACCACCGTGAGAAAATGCTCCCTCTGTCTACCACCTTTCTCGATCAATGTCCGGCAAATACAGTGAGTGGTATAGGACTTCCCATTTCAACGTTTCCAAGTCTGTTTTGACGGGTTTTGCGACAGTTGGCGGAAGCTTGGTACGTTTGAGCCGAACACTGGAAATCAAATAGCCACAGTACAGCGAAGGACATGAAAACGTGATTTTGCAGCATGGCTGTTCTCGACCAAGTATCTTCTGTGATTGTTCCTGTCGGTGTCAGTCACTTCGAAAAGCTTCCCACTTCCACCGCCATGCCGGTCTTCTACGTCAAAATCACCGTTCTTGAAGCACTGAAACAATTCTCTACAAGTACTTCCAGTAATAGGTACGTCCCCATAAATCTTACTTACTTGCTTACTCCCTGGCGTTACAGCCCGTGTAGGGCCTTGGCCTCATGGACAATATCCATCCACTCCTCTCTGCTGGCTGCCTCTGCTCTCCATCTTCTGACTACCACTCCTCTCAATTTCTCCTCCACGTTGTATAGCGATCTGGTCCTTGGTCTGCCCCTTACACGGCGTACACCTGGTTTTCCTTTGAAAATTTTGTTGACTATTCTGTTCTCCACCATTCTTTCTACACGTACAAACCAACATAATCTATTACTCTTTACTTCCGTCGCTATATCTGGTTTGTTACCCAACTCTCTGATCTCCTTATTATTTCTGTTTTGCCAAAGCCCCCTATCATTCTGTGGCCCGTAGATTTTCGTAAGTATCTTCCTTTCTCGTCACTGGAAGAATTCTTCCTCATTTTGTGTCATTGTCATCGCCAGAGGTCTCACTACTGCACGACACGCAGTCAGCTTAAGATTGCACTGATTAAAGTATTTAAAGCAATAATCCTTAGTATGAAAGTATCTCGGCCCAACAGCTGCAATCCTTTTGTGTATTTCTTCGCTCATATCCGTATTCTCAGTTATCAGTGGTCCAGGATATTTAAAGCTCTCACAGTGATCATATTCATTCCCGTTCAAAGTCATGCTTCTTTCTCCTTCACCATACTTTTTCCTAGATGTTGACATATGCTTGGTCTTTGACTGATTACTTGTCAGCCCCACCTCCATTCGATATTTTTCTATGTTTTCAAGCTTTTCTCCCAGGTCCTGTTTCCTCCTGTATAAGAACTCAATATATCTGCATATGCAAGATCGTGCGTCACTCTATTAAACAGCGTTCCCACAGGGTTGCCGCTTTGTGTCTTTCGCATTATCCTCTCCAAGGTGTCATTAAACAGAATACTGGACAGCGCATCACCATGCTGCAATCCTCGGTTAACTTCAAATGGCTTTAGCAATGTGCCCTCAACCTTCGCTTTGGATACTTTCTTCTCAAGTCATATGAACTAGCCTTATTAGTTTGTTGGGTACTTCTGCCTCTTTCATTGCCTTCTGGAGTTGATTCCTTTCGATATTATCGTAAGCTTGTTTGAAATCAATAAACAGCTAGTGGAAATCTCGTCGCTTTTACTCAAGTTATTAGTCGGCCAGCAATGATTTTTCCTAATACTTTATATACTATGCAGAGCAGTGCAATTCCTCTACAATCCGCACAGTCAGCTTTGTCATGTTTCTTATGAGTAGGGCGGAGTGTTGCTGTATTCCATTATTCCGCCATATTTTCCTTCCGCTATATTTCCACTATAATCTCATGTAAAACCCTTATCAGTTTTTCTCCGCCATATTTTATCATTTCTGCTGTAATATTGTCTTCTCCTGGAGCTTTGTTTTTAAGAGCCATGATACTACCTTTAACTTCTTCCATTGTAGGTTCTCGACTGATTTCTGATACTCCTCTGTTTAACTCCTGCTCCACCTCTTTTACGATACCAGCATCAACATCACCTTCGTTTTCCGTTTCTGTATTCAGTAGTTCACTGAAATACTTTACCCATATGATTAAAATCTGATCTTTTCCTCTAATCAGGTTTCCCTCTTTATCATTACGGGAAACTGCTCTGAGATAAAATCCTTTCTTTATATCGTTCACCCTCATAGATTTTCCTTGTTTCGTGAGCAGTTTTTTCCTCTTCTAACTCATCAATCCACTGTTTTTGAAATTCTCTCTGTTTCCTCTTGCATTACTTACGTGCTTCCCTTCTCTTGCCCTGGGGTTCTTTTACAGTAATTCTTGTTCCCCTCTCGAGCATTCTTCTTATTGTCTCATTCCTTTCTTCTGTCTTCCATTTCAGCTGTCTCATGTGGTGTACATTTGGATATTGCAGAAAGATGTGAAATGGTCACTCTTGTCTGATCTTTGGTTTCATTAAGTCTATTTGTCAAAATAGTTTTATACTATTGTTTTGTATTTTCATCATTTCTGAACTTGGCATCATAAAAACTTGGCACAGTGAAGCGGCAAAATACGTTTCGCTGACTGTCGCTGCATTGTGGCCATTTGTCTGCCAGGGTTGGGTTCAAACGCATCAATTGCTTTCGATAACTGTCTCCTGTGAGTGTTCCGTCGGTTCCAGTAGCTACGAAAAGCTTCTCTCTTCCATCGCCGTCCTGGTAATCGACGTCAAAATCACCGTTTCTGAAGCGCTGAAACCATTCTCTGCAAGTTGTTTCACTAATAGGTAACTCGACATAGATCAGGACAAGGATTTGTTCGCTATGTTTGTAAGAAGGCGTGTTTTTCAAAGAGTAGTTTTGTAGGAAAAACGGAAACGTTTGTAACTCAAAATGTGATGATAGTCCGCAGCTCGTGGTCGCGCGGTAGCGTTCTCGCTTCCCGCGCCCGGGTTCCCGTGTTCGATTCCCGGCGGGTCAGGGATTTTCTCTGCCTCGTGATGACTGGGTGTTGTGTGATGTCCTTAGGTTAGTTAGGTTTAAGTAGTTCTAAGTTCTAGGGGACTGATGACCTCAGATGTTAAGTCCCGTAGTGCTCAGAGCCATTTGAACCAGTTGTGATGACAGTTGTGATGACAGCTTGCCTTGCTATAACAAATAATAAAAATTTAATTGTTAAATTTTTTGGTAAGTTTTTCTTTTATTAAGATTGTAGCGACTTTTCTCAAATGTCTAATTAATATACTTTCACTGTATGATTATTTTCTTTCCATTTTCGTACCTAAACTGTTAATATGGCTCTGTAATGTACCTTAAAATATTTCTTCAGTGTATGGATATTTTTGTATTGCTGTAGTTAATATTAATGACTTAGATGTATGATCAATATTCTCAATAAATATAGCATTGCACAATTCAAAAATGCTGTTTTTTAATTTCTGTCAACTCGTAGTTGCTCTTAATTTTTATATTTGCCCCTAAATATATTTACTGAAAACTAGTTCTGCGTAGTTTAGTTAGAACGCGTTCTTACTAGTTGAAACTAGTTGATACTTACAGCCTTAGTTACAACTAGAATTTACTAGTTGAAACTAGTTGATACTTATTGCCTTAGTTACAACTAGAATTTACTACTGGTCAAAGGCGAAAGTCATTCAAAACTAGTTTTAACTAGGCAAAACGCGTTTTGACGAAGTGGCTCAGTATAAACTAGTAAGATGCGTTGTAATTAAAAACCACTTTATACCGTAACATATATATATATATATATTCTGATGACTCTGAGCTATATATATATATATATATATATATATATATATATATATATATATATATATATATATAGCTCAGAGTCATCAGAATTGTTACTGTAAAAATCTTTGCTATTGGGGCTGTTGACTATAGGTTCTAAGTGCGCGTATTCGATCAGAATTACTGGAAAAGCTATGCTACCGGGACTGTGGAATTTAGTGTGGAGGTACTTTTTTACTATAACTCGTTTTTAGCGTAGATTAAAAAAAAGGTTCCAATGTTACTGTTGTAGCATGTAAATCTGCACCGGAATAGAAGAGTCAAGTTGTACCTCACGAATACTATATTGTACCTCAAAAACTACTTTGTACCTCAGGAAATATATTGTACCTCAACAACTATGTTGTATTTGTGTCAATTGAATAAACGAAAAAAATGCGTCCCCATACATCTTTATTGTTATTATTTACAAAACAAAACCCTGTTGCCTATTGCGTTATATATATATATAACGGCTGTCTGGCCACAAATTACATAAGTTTTGCTGAATATGAGTGTTATTAAAGAGGAAGTTTAAGGCGGAAGATAACGAAATATATAGAATGTCTGCTTGGAATTATGCCTATCACGCAGCACGAATCGGGTTATGGGAGCAGGAGGCACGTAAACGTGTCCAATTCCAAAGGCATACAGCAGACATGTCTAAAATTATATCTCTGCTGCTTGAAGAAACTCGCAGACGTAGTATCTGGTTAAAAATGTACAATGTCAAAGCGGGAACAGTGTTGAAAAAAGAACAAAATTGATTCTTTACTTTACAGCCTCTATTTCTCATCCAACTTAAATGTAATTTTTACATTTTCATAAGCAAACACATCGTCTTGTACTCCTTGAGTCGTTGGAATTCTACGGGTGTCCTGATCTCCATGTCCTGAATAGCAACAAACTTGAGGATCGTATCCTACCCCTTCACGAAGATGATGGTATCTGTGTGGCTGAATAACCGAAGCGACATCACCATATCTTTATAGGTTATGCCAGGATCATAGCAATGAATTCCAATGGTAGAAACGTGTTAACTACTTTGCACTGTTCTGTGTCTTGGCGCACTTCACATCCTTGAAAGACCTCGGTGACGCTTTATTTGCTGAGAATGTCTCTATTTTCCGGCATCTTCTCTGTACGCTACGAATGCAACATCTTTAAATATGAACTGTCTACGCTCACCGTCATAGAAACCCTGAGCGTCTCCAATGATGTTCACGCCTTCAGATGCCATTTTGGAATGCTCTAGCTATGGCGCAGCACCTGTTCATTTATACAGCTCGTTGCACAACGCCTGTGAGCGGGCAGTAGTTGATCACACGGTCATGTGGAACTAGAGCATACATTGCAGTGTGTTCTGGGAAATCTGCTGAAGATTTAAATTCAATACATACATCTGGTCGAAATGTAATTGTCTTGTTCTGTTTCGAGCGGTCTATTACGATGATCGGTGATAGGTTTCTTACTATGAAAAGAAGGGGATGTCTACTCAGTCCACAGAAGTTCAAAGTGCTAACATACATGTGATATGCTAGACTGTATAAATTTCATCCCACTGCAGGTGTAAATTGTCATATGGTTAGAATTCTGAATTCAGGTAGACTCTGGCATTATTTAAACCGCAGTTGTCGAATGCAGTGAAATCATTTGATATATTCCCTCTCCTGTCAGTCTGAAAATCAAGGTGTCTGTAGATGTGAACAGGTTTTAATACCCCATGTTTGTCTGCTTGCAGTCGGTAACACTGGCTACTCGAAAACCTCCGAAGAGAGAAATGTTGATAATAGAAATGTACCGGAATTCAGGTCTTTTAAAAGCTTCAAACGCTCCTCGTCTGATACACTGATGTGGGGTATTTTCCATATTATCTTGCTAATTGTGATCATATTCTCCTCTTGACCTCCTTTAATGTATGAGTTATTATCCGATGCACTCCGTACCAGAATGTGTTCCTGTTTAGCATTTATAATAGTCTGCCTCATGTCCTAAAAGTAGCCCATAAGCGTTTTTAGAGGAATGCATGCAGAAAATCGCTTGTACTCTGCAGCTGGTCTACCCTCCAGATCGTCTATGAATCATCCCACATTTTCTAAAGCATTGACGCAGTCCTTCCCTGTAGTTAATCCATTTATTATTCAGAGAACCTTTGATGGCATTGCTGGCCCTGTGAAATCCTGGTTTCGTCTGCATAATGGTACTTTGCTTTTGGAAACCAATAGTGATTTTCAAGCTCAACAACTGTTCATAGATTCTCTCCTCCATGTCTATCCTGTTTATGTTGAGGCCCATCGAACACTGAATTCTTCGTATGGTGCTATATACACCTCGCTGCTTGATGATCTGACCGAGGGAGAAATCTAACTTACGTCTCTGATCAGGACTTCACTGCAGTGCATCGAGTAAAGAAAGAGATTGATGCCACCTTAGTTCCAATGTGCATCCCCTTTTCTCGCTTTTGGTCGAGTATTGCTTCCATTTCAAAGTAGGCTATAAGGTCATTACAATCAGACAGTACATTCCAAACCCGATGCTTTGCTACCAATGTCAACGTTACAAACACGCTCGAATTTCCTGTAAAAACACAGCCAAATGTGTTACTTGTGGTAGGGATACACACGAAAGCAGTTGCTCGCCTCCTTCTCCCTACTGCATCAATGGTAACAGAGACCGTGTCGCCTCATCCCGAGAATTTTACATATATCTCGATGAGCGGGCAACTCAGGAGATAAGGGTGGAGTTTACCCTATGACATGCAAGATGTTTGCTACTCGAAAGCCCTGTGTTTTAGCATCTAGCACTTACAGTACTGTTCTTGCTACACCTCGTTGCATGAAGGATATCCTATGCGGCCTTGCGACCTCAAATTCAGCAGTGCGGTTACCAAGTCGCCCAGTGTCGCGGTAGCGTCCTAGTCTCCTTCTCTTCCAGCTGTGCACCAAGTCACCAAAACTTCGCCCACGGCAGTGAAAACGCACGCCTCATAACCAGCACGCCAGAAAGAACAAAAGGAACATTCCAGCAAAGACTTCTTACCTCCTTCCAGCCACACAACCGATTCATCTACGCATCGCAAAGGCTCTAAAAAAAAAATCAAACAACGGTCTTCCCTAAGATCGTCTTCAAAGGTGTCGGCGCGAGATAGCGTCGCCAGGCCGACCTCTGTTTCGCCGGTGCGCACCACCAAAAGTTTTTCTGTCCTGGAATCAGCAGGCCGACCCAGAGAGAATGCCGATGACTCTGCACCCTGCAGGAGTGAGTCTTCTGAGACGTGGTGAGCCTTTTATCGCACACCAGCTCTTTGGCGCCACATTATCGATTACCTGGCTGTACTAGGATCTTCGGTTCTGTAGTGATCTCGCGGGTGTTTCTCACGCTCGTGGCAGGTGGTATTGGACTCGCGGCGAGGTGGAAGGACGTGCTTGCGTGAACGAAAGAGGAAGACATGCGTGCTCGGCCAGCAGCGGGACGGCGGGTCTACCTCGTAAGGCGTCCCGAGTTTGTGGCGGACCTGCCTGATGTCAACTCCGGGCGCTGTTCGTCGCATTGCGTTGATGCCTGTTTTCTCGGAGAGACCCATCCCTGGAGACCATCTCGAACAACGCTCTCCATCGAAGGTGTAAGTGATTTTGGTGCCTTCGTTTTGTTGAACGATCTGCGTCGCAGAGAGTGTATTGTTGCTTGGTTGTCCTCGTGTACGTCTTGTTGAAGTACGACCAGCCGGCAGAGTGTGTAACTGCATGGGGACCAGCAGCTACTATTTCCTTTTAAAAATCCGTTGGCTGGATTACTATTAAGAAGGTGTGTATATTTTTTTTGGGGGACGGTATCCAGAAGTTTATGTATAGTCTGTATGAGATTTTCACTGTATTTTGGTTGCCATCAAATCGACGTACCTTGTGTATTGCTGCAAAATTTGAGTCACTTCTATTGAAAGCGCCTACTCAGTTATCAGTAAAGACTCGTATCTTGTAAAGCTAGTCATTTGTACGTTGTTCCTTCATATACGTGCATTTATTTGAAAGCACTCCGTTATTAGTACACCTATAACTACATCTACTTAGTTACTCTGCTATTCAGAATAAAGTGCCTGCCAGAGGATTCAATGAACCAGCCTCAAGCTGTCTCTCTACCGTTCTACTTTCGAACGGCACGCGGGAAAAACGAGCACTTAAAATTTCCTGTGCGAGCCCTGATTTTTCTTATTTTATCGTGATGATCATTTCTCCGTATGAAGGTGGGTGCCAGCAGAATGTTTTCGCAATCGGAGGAAAAAACTGGTGATTGCAATTTCATGAGAAGACCCCGTCACAACGAAAAACGCCTTTGTTTTAATGATTGCCACTCCAATTCACTTATCATATCTGCTGCACTCTCTCACCTATTTCGAGATAATACAAAAAGAACTGCCCTTCTTTGTACTTTCTCGATGTCATCCGTCAGTCCCACCTGATGCGGATCCCACACCGCACAGTAATACTCCAGAATAGGGCTGACAAGCGTAGTGTAAGCAGCCTCTTTAGTAGACCTGTTGCACCTTCTAAGTGTTCTGCCAATGAATCGCAGTCTTTGGTTTGGCCTACCCATAATATTATTTATGTGATTGTTCCAATTTAGGTTATTTGTAACTGTAAATTCAACTAAATACTGACGGATTACAGCCTTCAGATTTGTGTGACTTATCGCGTATTCGAAATTTAGCTGGTTTCTTTTAGTACTCATGTGGATAACTTCACACTTTTGCTTATTCAGGGTGATTTGCCACTTATCGCACCATATAGGTATCGTATCTTAAACATTTAGCAAGTCGTTTTGATCATATGATGACTTTACAAGACGGTAAATGACAGCATCATCTGCAAACTATCTGTGATGGCTACTCAGATTGTCTCCTATGTCGTTAATATAGAACAGGAACAATAGAGGGCCTATAACACTTCCTTGGAGAACGCCAGATATTACTTCAGTAAGGAGAAACACCCCGCTTCTAGATACCACCCAATTTTCCTCACCAGCTGTGTTTCCAAGGTGATGGAACGTATACTTCATGCCCAGTTGGTGTGGTGGCTGGAGCCTCGCAATTTACTAACAACTGCAAAATGTGGATTTCGAGCGCGCCGTTCTGCAGTTGAGGATCTCATCAAGTTGTCAACCTATGTTATGACTGATTTTCTGTGGAAATACCAGACTGGCTGAGTTTTTTTTGTTTAATTTTTTATTTGGAGAAAGCCCACGACAGTTTACGGAAGACTGGTACCTCCTTACTTTATACACATGGGGCCTCCGAGGTTGCCTGCCCCATTTTCTTTGGGAATTTTTAAAAGATAGAGTTCTCAAGGTCCGTGTGGGTTCTGGCCCGTCGGGTACGTTTATCCAGGAAAAAGCAGTACCTCAGGGCTCCTCCTGAACGTCGTCCTCTTTACTACAGCCATTGATCTTAACATGGCCTGTCTCCTGCCCTGCATTTCTGGCTCCATTTTCGTGAACGACTTTGCGATCTGTAGCAGTTCTCCACCCACCTGCCTCCTTGAGCGGCGTCTTCAGCGGTGATTCGATCGTGGAGCGTCGACAGTGGCTTTCGCTTTTCCACTGACAAACCCGTTTGTACGAATTTCTGGCGGCGCAACGCGTTTCTTCCACCGTCTTCACATCTTGAGCCAGTTTCTCTTCCATTCGCTGAAACTACCAAATTCCTGGGACTCATACGTGATAGAAAACTTTCCTGGTCCTCCGACACGTCTTACCTGGATGCTTGCTGCCCCTCATTGTCCTGGGTGTCCTCAGCACTACTTCCTGGGGAGCGGATCGGACGACCCTACTCGATTTGTGCCGCTCCCTTTGTCCGTTCGAAACGGGTGGTTATGCATCTGCACATCAATTCAACTTACGCCGCCTAAATACAATCGACCATCATGGTATCCGTTTGATCAATGGCATCTTTTACACTAGTCCCGTTGAGTGTCTCTGTGCAGAAGCTGGCGAACTACTGCTGTCATCCGGCGTGATCTGCTACTCAGCAGATACAGTTGCTCTTTGTCTACCATGTACGTCCACCCTTTCTATGCCGCCTCCTTCGATGACTCCTTCGACTGCTGGTATGGGGAGCATCCCACTTCTCTTACCTCCTCAAAACTTTCGGCTAGTGCTCCGGCAGATTAACTTCACGCTCTCTGCCACGTTCTCGATGGGTGTGATCCCGTAACCACTTTTGTGTCATATGGCGTCTCGTGTTCAACTTCATTCGCTTTCTAAGGAAACCACTCTGGATTCGCTGCAAGTTCCTCGACTTTCGCACAGAACATTGTGTACACTGATGTCTCTCGAACAGACCATGGTGTACGGTGTGCCTTCGTAATGGCCACCGACGATTTTCGGTATCAGCTTCTGGAACACTCCTTAGCATTCACAGCAGCGCCCCGAATCGGGCCATGCAGTACATCCGGTGACACAGGCTTTTAATTGTGTCATCTCCTCAGACTCTCTGTGCCCTTCAGAGCCTGTGTGTGCTGTACACAGTCCATCCCTTAGCGCAGTAGGTCCAAGAAAGCCTCTAGTTGCTCACTCTAGATGGGGCCACTGCGAAGTTTATGTGGGTTCCTGGTCACGTCGGTCTGACGAAAACGAGCCTGCTGACACTGCTGCCAAGGATGCAGTCCTCCTACCTGGGCCCGCTGACTCTTCCATTCCTCCTGATGGTCTCCGTGTTGCCATCTGCGAGCAGGTGGTGTCCCTGCGGCGTCACCGTTGGTCTTCACTTCACGGGAACAAGCTTCGGGGTATTAAGCCTCTCCCAGCGGCTTGGGCGACCTCTTCTCGGTACCCTCTTCGTGAGATCATTTTAGCTGGGTTGCGTATCAGGCTCTGTCTTTTGAGGTATGGCTATTTGTTAAGTGGTGCTCCCCCACCACTTCGGTCAGGAAATGAGCACGAATGTCCTTTTTTAAGCACTTACGTTCTACCGTATGTTTGCCATCTGAGTTATCGGCCGTTTTAGCGAAGGACGCACTGGCTGTCGACTGCGTTTTATTTTTTATCCGTCGTAGCGTTACGCTGAAGGACATTTAATCTTTAGTTCAGCACCTCCCTTGTCTCTATGGCATATTATGTGGACCTTTCACCAAAAGAAAGGTCTTGTTCTTAGCTCTCTTTCCTTCCATCGATTGGGCTTGACGTGGAATCGTTTTTAACTTTTTTTTTATTAGTATTCTAAGGTTTTCAGATGGGTGGATATGACCTTCGTTTGTAATACTGATACTTTTTTTGCGGCATGAAACAAAACGCAATCAGCTGTCACATCGCCTACCCCTACAATCAAGTTGATTTGCATCAGCTCTATCTCGTTACAAAACACACATCTGCACCGACACACATCATCTGAAAATATTACATTGACTTTACACAAGATAACTGCAGCTTCTAAAACTTGCCAATTATTACAGCCAGTGTGTGATTCTGGAATATGTCATGTCAAAATTTCACTGGTTATTCTCCATGAGCGTGATTCACATTGTAGTTCCCCACAGATACTGGTAATCCACCGTTATATATAGTTACCAAAATCAATTTGTCACAACACCCTCCTGTGAATGCCACAACACTGTCTAGAAAGCAGTCCAGTATGCTAATATTGACATAGTAGTACTTAATTCTCGGACTGTAATCCTTTGAAAATTACGGAATGCAAAGTGCTGCCACACAAGTCGAGTCTAGTCACAATTTCAGCTGATCCCATAACGTGTCGAAGAGAAAGGGTTGACCAAAGTCAACATGAAATATTCATGTTACATACGCATAAGCTCTGCCACAAAAGCACATAGGGAGCCATTCAACTCACAAGACGCTACCCAGCTTCAAAGTGTCAGCAAAGGGAACAAACATCACGAACTACCATTTCTTCCACATGGCAGCAGTGAGCATTCAGGTTTAGAATTTGAAAGCGGTTAATAAATATCTGTTCTAGTTTTGCACTACAGTATCTCCCTATCTGTGTGACAACTGATCAGCATATCACTGGCAAACAACTATAGTTACCAACACACAAGCTAACCTGCTTCCTCTATTCATATAGTCCCTGAATACGGTTTTTCTCGTGATCATTCATTCATACATCTACATCACAGTATAGCACTAATGTCAAGTAAAGCTGTCCTGTGTACCCATGGATCAGTCACAGCTCTAACACTGGCTACTGTACTGAAAGTGGCGCAATGTCAACTCTGCAAAACCATCCATGCCTGATATGGAACTACACTGGTGTGTTTCAAAGTGTACAATACGAATGCTCTACTTGATCGTTTATGAGGCGATAATGTATATTCACGCAATTAATATTCTCTTCTATTCTGGTGGAGTTACATCAAGTACACCACATGTAAATTCTTGAGTATCAGATAAAAAGTGTCCTACATAGAACACCACACATTCTCCGCTCAAAGACTGAATCGTGCAGTATCGTTTACAAAGTACCATTGCAATAGTAATGAAACTTGTGTTAGCGTTACTGATGGCTCTGCAAAATTATTCAACAGTTTAGAAAGTGTTCAAAATCTGACACCAGCCACAAACAGGTTCATTCATTTCACATACTGGAGAAGTGTGTTTCGTAGGCATGCATATGACACTAAGGTGCAGATGTGAGCACTATGCCAATGTTGGTGCTGCCACCCATTGGCAGCTTTGTGAAACTGCAGCTGCTCTGGGCGGATGCTGAGAGTATGCTGCACTACAATCTAAGTTTGGCGTCACCACTTATTAACAATCATATTTCACAGTAGTTGATTGACAGATTAGCGCTTGGTAAGTCTTGTGCCCCTTGTCACGGCACAGCAAAGCTAAGCCAGAGTCGAGACATGTTTGAATTTTAGTATACGTACCGCCGAAGCAAGTACATTCCAAGTACACTGAGAAGCTGCATCTGCCGTTATCATATAGCTTCAAAGGATACAGAGAAGATTAGTATGGCCCCCACACGGGGCGCAAAATCGTGAACCGTTACACAATGTTTTCGCAACGTCACTCTCTGACGTTAAGATGTCTGAGGATATAAGTAGGTGACGAGAGACAAGTTTAGCTTCATATTTGCACTCATTTGTGACTACCTACGCCCAAAATTTACGCAGATCTCGTCTACTTACCTTTATTGACAATATATCATGACAATACTGCCAGCCAACCTTTCACTCACCATGGTGTGCATTACAAACTTGTACTCTAATGGCAAGACAGGAAGCGCTACAAAACCGCAGTTACGCTGTGCACACCGACACAGCTACTCGTCACTGGCTGCACCGAGCTGTGTGGGGGCAGTCGTCCCGGGTTTATCTCTCAACAGGTTCGATTTTTCGGGTGGTGGAGAGGCGCACACAGTGCGTTTGTGGTAAAGAGGTGTACAAAACAGGTTTTGGTAGTGTTGATAGAGCAACATATTGAAAAGGTTCTCCTGTCATTTGTCTTTATGTAGGGGGCTGCGGTCTAGGGGCTGGTGTCAGCTGACAGGTAACCATGGTACTGAGTTTAAGAATTATTCGACAGAGACATGAACATACGACTGAGGAATACTGGGTGAGCCAATAGAGCTGTTATGGGGCGGGGGAAAAGGCCCACTTCGAATCAGCAGTTTCGTCTTGAGTACTGTTGAAGTGGAAGCGTACCTGATGGCTATTTTTATGTGATGTGTGGTGTTTCTTCATGTGGATATAGGGGTGTGGTTTGTTGGGGAAGGGGGGTGGTTGTGGTGTTGCGTGAGGTAGTTTGTGTGTATTTTTGTTTGTTTGTTTCTTTGTTTGTGGTTTTATGGGTCTGTATGCACTGCTTTCTGGACGGGAAGGCGTGCCGGTCCCTTGCACGAATCCTCCCGGCAGATTAGTATCGAGGTCCGCTGTGCCGGCTAGCCTGTGGATGGTTTTTAAGGCGGTTTTCCATCTGCCTCGGCGAATGCGGGCTGGTTCCGCGTATTCCGATTCAGTTACACTGTGTCGGCGATCGCTGCGCAAACACTGTCTCCAAGTACGCGTACACCATAATTACTCTCCCACGAACACATTGGGGTTACACTCATCTGGTGTGAGACGTTCCTGGGGGGTCCACTGGGGGACAAACCGCACAATCACCCTGGGTTCATTGTGGGGCGGCGGTGGGGTGAGTGGACTGCTGTAGCCTGTTGTGGGGTTGTGTACCACTGAGGGCTCGGCGGGGACGGAGCCTCTCCGTCGTTTCTAGGTCCCCAGTTCGATACAACACAATGCGTCTGTATATGTGTGTATTTGTGAGAGTGTGAGTGAGGGGGGGGGCAGGAGGGAGGGGGGGGGTGAGAGGGGGAGAGAGAGAGAGAGAGAGAGAGAGAGAGAGAGAGAGAGAGAGAGAGAGAGAGAGAGAGAGATATGGGGAATCAGTCTAGGTGTAGGCAAGAGTTCATTCTTTTATTGTAAGTGTAGTAAGTCTTGGGTTTTTTTATGTATATTTTATTGATTTTAATTGTGGGATTTTTGTTTACTGTTCCTTTCAGTATTTTAAGTTTGTTGGTGTTTGGGATACCAGCTGTTGTTATTTTGGGGGAAGGATTATTCCGATCCCGGTACCGAACTGAGTTGCTCACGTCAACTGGATATGGGAATATAGGCTCCTGTAGATGAGAGGGAGGGGGGGAGGGGGGGAGGGCTTTATTGATATCCTGGTCCAAGGATCAAAGGTGCTGTTCTATTTTTAATAAACATTGATCCACGTTCCTCCTCCCATGATCTAATTAAGAAACATAAATCACAGCAAGAGATAGATCTAATTAATTTACTTTGATCCACTTACGCAATGTTCTTGTGCAGATCGATTAGTTTTTATGGTGTTGTGAGGTTTTAGTTTTGGCAGTTTTGAGTGGTCTTTCCAGATGTTGTGTACTAATCGGTATTGTTTTTATTAGTGAATTTTTAATTTCTCCCCGCCCAAAGCCTCCTGTTTCCCGCATTTGTTTTACTAGTTTTATTAGGTTTTGTGAATGTTGTGGACCGGGTTTTATTTGTAATTTCCCATGTGTTGTGGTAAATAATGGGTCGCCATCTTGGATACGCTCGAAATGGGTGTTTCCAGCATGATGATGACGTCTATGGTCATAGCACATGGATGCTATCCCTGTCTGTAGTAATATCACTTAAGCATACCTGCCTGTGTCTTCACTCATTACCCTTCACCTAAAACCGGCTGTTACACTAAATCCGTTGTGCAGGAGCATATTAAAGTGTCCCAGCTTGGGTCACTTCCACATGTAACGTTCCCTGGCAAACTCACACTATTAATAAACTAAAATTTAATTGTACCATATACGCCGCTCTGAACAATTTGTATATACTGTAATTATTTAGCAAAAAATATTATTGAATTTTGTGTAAAAGACATTTGGTATTATTGTAATATTTTTTGTAGTAATATTCTCTCTGTATTTAGGATGGTAACATTTCTATATTCATAATGTAATTGCGAAATGTGTCAATATCTGGGATAACAGAGATGTGAAATTCAGCCAGAGGAAAATAATGTTGTGAGATTACAAAGAAATGTTAATAGTCAGCAGTAGTATAAAAGCACAATGTACTATGTATTCTTCGGTCATCCTCCTTTAGAGCTGAAAGCGATAGGAAGCTGTGACGAAGCGTTTTATGAATGGGTAGACTTCTTTTGTCTGTATCGAGATTTAGCCGCCATTAGAGCAGAAATTACAAACTAGTGTAAGTTGAATTATTGTTGTGGTATAAATACATCATAATTTATCAAAAGTGTGTATTATTAATGTAAATTAGCTTGCCCATGTCATCTATAATATTTCTTTAAATAATTTTCAGCATTTTTAGCGATGTTGCTGGGCTGTGCCGCGACCGATCGATTTGCAGCGGCGAAACATTTAAAATATTGTTCCGCTAAGAAAAATTAACCAAACCCGTAAATCGGGAACAGATAAAAATTAGCAGTGAATGAAGAAAATATTCTTCTTTTACAGTGATCCTGAGACTTACGGATTTTAAATTAGTTCACATTTGTGCATTCATAGGCGGACAGTTAATGTTGAAATTTAACAGTTTTGGTTCTTTCAAATAACTTAAATGTATAGGGATGTGTGTTTTATCAGTGATAATCAAACGTCGGCTTGGCAATATTTAACCGTTTTCTGCTAATAGAGACAGTCTTGTGTTCCATAGCTAACGCCGGGAAAGAATTCAGTAAATATTAAAAAAAAAACCACTGCATTTAGAAAATTTGTGCCAAGGCCGAATTATGTGAAGGATTTAATTCGCAACTAAATATTCTTAATCAGTTAATATGAGTTCACGTAATTTTAAATGTACTTAGTTCCGTGTAAATGAATTTTTTATTACCACACGTAAATGAGAGGTTCTACAACAAAGTTCGTTCGTACGTACAGAAAGAAAGAAAGGCAAATCAATTAAACGCAAAAAATTTAAAAAAGGTAACTGATTATTTACTTTTATTCTTTAATGAAATTCCATTTAAATTTGAAAAGGCAAATTTCATTAAATTGGCGCCCAACGTGGGGCTCGAATATACAGTGGCCACAAAATACCCATGAGATAACTAGGGAATTATTTTAGTCGAACTTTGTTGGAGAACAACCAATAATTTTTTTTTCATGTATTGTATGTATTGCCTAACCAATATTGTGTGGTAATACCTGTATATGATTTTTTGCATGAGAACACTATATACCCAGAGGCAAGCTGAAGAAGAGAGCTCATTATATCGAAAAATTAATTACCTATCACAATACCAGGGGGCAGCTGCACCCAAGATAGATCACCAAAAGGTAAAGCTACAGTGTAGTTGTCCTGTGGGTAGTAAAGTAGCCTCAGTGCAGTGTTCTCGGATCATTAGTGGTGTGCTTGTTGTTAGTGTTTTTTTTTAAATAACAGGACATTTGAGTAGTTAGTCATTGTAGTATATAATAAGTGTGTTTCAACAAATGACCATTTCTTGTGTGATTATGTCAGTGAAACCTGAGTGTTAGGATATTTAGTTCAGATTTTGTTTCTTCTGTTGACTATGGTTAGATTGCGTAGTCAGAAAGATATCAACATGGATAATGAACAACAGTTAGCAAGTAGTGATACCGAGTTCGAAAGTGGGGCACAAAGTAATGTTAGTAGCGTAATTCAGGAAGTACCATGTGAGAATCTGGGGGCAGAAGGGCAAGAAATGTTGCCACTGCCAGCCAGTGATTCAGTTGATAGTAGAAATACTGTGCCACCCACAAGCACTAGACACGGACCAGAGAGTCGTGAGGTGTCAGAAGTGCAATCATTAGGAGTTACGTTCGAGCGCATGCTCAATTTCCAAGCTGAATTTGCACGTATGCAAACAGAACGCGATAAAGAACGTGATGCTAAACAAGCAGAACGCGATGGAGAACGTGATGCTAAACAAGCAGAGCGTGATCAACGCTTGAATGAGAGAGACTTGCAGTTAATGCAATCTTTGGAAACTATGCAAAGTGAGATTGTTAGTTTGAGACAAAACTACGAAACCATACCCGAAGCGGTGCAAGAACTGAGCGACAGAGTAGATAATATCCAGGTGGTTAACGCCAGTATCGTGGGTGAAATTAGTGTACTGGCTAACAGGATGGAACAATTAGAAATTGACACAAGTCAAGTAATTGAGCACAAAATGTCCAAACAAGTGCACAAAATTGAAAACGAATTTATAAAAAAAAATAGATGAGAAGGTGCACGCCGCGATTGAAGCCAAAGACGTAGGCTCCAATGCGGAAGTGCAGGACCTAAAAAAGGCGGTACACACTGACATTCCGCTGTGTCCTCTTGCAGAGCTGGAAGCCAGCTTGCTGCACGGCGACGCACAGGCGTGTGTCACGCCAGCCAGGTCCAACAATGATAGGCGTACAAATACAACAGTAAAAAATTGCGACTGCGAGACAGAACAGGCAACCAATGTTAGCGAAACAAATAAACGTCATTCCAAAATAGTGATTGAAGAAAGCCTGATTAGAAACCGACAGTTTCTGATCTTTACAACGGAGAAGAAATCTGTTCACCCTGTAGTGTTTATCAAGGGATTTAGAAACATTTTGCCTAGCGTTTGGAGTCATACACAGAAAATACAGTTCGTTATGTCTTACATACAAGGAGATGCTGCATTATGGGCAACCGAAGCAGCCGACAGTTGCGACACATATGAGCAATTTGAAAAGGCATTCTTGGCCAAATATTGGTCAACATGTATTCAGGAGAGATTACGGAAAGAGGTATATAATCCAGAGCCGTATTCTCCACGATTAGGCAATTTGCGAAAATATTTTGAGAAGTACATTAATAAGACCCGTTACTGGGACGAGCAGATTTCATCCCGGGATTTGATCAGACTTTTGAAATCACACTTGCCGATACACGTAAAGGAAAAACTTATACACGTACCGGAGAACGACATAGAACATTTCTTGTCTGTTCTGGACTCAATTGACCTGATTCAGGAGGATGTTAAGGCAGCCTCTGAACAGGCTAGAAGTAACGGAAACGGTTACAGAAATGTCGAAATAACACGCCTCCACCAAATAATGGAAACGGCGGAGGTAACAATAGGAGACAAGATTATGTACAAAACGGGAATAGAGGTAGAGACCGGAACGGCAATAGTCCGCCGGTGAATAATGACCGGAAAAGGAGGTCTGATGACCGATATGAAACAGGCCCACCAAGCAATAGTAGATGGAAAAATGCCAGGGGGCCGTGGAACAGTAATACCTATAACGATGCAAACCGAACTTGGCCACAGAACCAGAGGCCCAGTCCGGACCGGCAAAACAGTGAAAGATATGACAATAACCGACCGCCACCACAAAATGCGCCAATTGCGCAACCGTGGCGGCCGACGCAACACAACTTACACATAGTGGAGGTCAGTGACACAGATCAGCCACACCCATCCACCAGTAATAATCCAACAAACTTGATTCAGCCGAGATACGCTCTCCATCGTCGGCTGAGGTTTGGAATGAGAGCAGCCCGACACAGAACAAAACATCGGGAATCTGTATCCTTAGGTATAATGACGGGGTACAGATCGGACATGAATTAATAACTGAACCATCCACGTGCATAAAGGAGCACAAAGACAAAGTACAAGCGATAAGAGAGATCAAAATTAACAATATTGATGTGCAAGCAATCGTAGATACAGGTGCTACTGTCAGTGTCATGAGTATGGACTTACTCAGAGTACTGGGGAAAGAAATGCATATGCTGACTTTTCCTGTGAACAATTGTAAAGTCTCTGGAGCCATCAGTGCACAGCGACAAATAATTAAACTCGAAGTGCGGGTAGTGATGTATATAGGGGGAGAAGCCATAGCGTGCTCATTCCTGGTAGTAAAGGGTTTAAAGGTAGCCTGCATTTTGGGGGTAGATTTTTTGAGTGAAAGGGACGCAATAATCGACCTTTCTCGGGGAAAATTAAGTTTGATGAACGCGGGTAGGAGGATAGAATTGTCCATGCTCAGATCTGAAAAGGTAACTGTGCCTAATTGTAATGCTATTAACATAAAATGTAGGAATCAGTGGATACTACATTTAGACAAACACTGTCAAGGACAAAATCTCTATTATCCAGACGTACAAAGTGATCAATTAAAAGCAAATGTGGACGGACTTGTGAACAAAGTATCACAGTCCGAAAATTTGAACTCTTTGCAACAGCAGGATTTGGTACAGTTATTATCTAATTATGCAGATGTATTTTCAGAACGAACAGGAATTTTTTTTTTTTTTTTTTGTGGTTTTAGGGCGCAAAACTTCTATGGTCATTAGCGCCCAGCCCGTGACTTAGGAAACAGGAAAAAACCGAAATTTAAAACCAGCAGCAATGGGAACAAAGTCATAAAATTTGAGAAACTAAAAGCAGAAGGAATGCTTAAAAATCCACTACAGAAAGGGGTTGGTTGTCCCCAAAAAAAGCTTCAAATGACTGACGTCATTTCACTGTCACTAATAAACTGGAGAACGCGGTCGGCTGAGCGCGTGTCATCTGCTAAAAATCGACGATAGATCAGGCGATAGCTGTAGACGGGAGCGTAACGGATTAAAATAGGGGCATTCAATTAAAAGGTGTCTGACCGTCCACAGCTGAGAGCAGTGGGGACAGAGTGGGGGAGGATCGCCGCTTAAAAGATGTCGATGGGTAAAAAGACATTGCCCTATCCGGAGTCTAGCTAAAATTACCTCCTCCCGACGACGCGTTCGGGAGGAAGAGGTCCAAGCGCAAGGAAGGGCTTTCACTTCCCGCAATTTATTATGGGGAAGTGTTGACCAATGCGCATGCCATAAATGAGCAACTTGGCGACATAAACCGCTCCGGAGATCGGTGAAGGGAAGCGACTGAATAGCTGGCCGAGGAAGAGATACTGCAGCCTTGGCCGCTATATCGGCCGCCTCATTCCCACAGATACCAGCGTGTCCCGGGAGCCAGAGGAACGCCACCGAGACGCCCCCCAGGTGGAGCCAGCGCAGACAGTCCTGAATCCGGTGGACCAGAGGGTGCACAGGATAAAGAGCTTGGAGACTGAGGAGAGAGCTGAGAGAATCTGAGCAGATTACGTACTGTATCCGCTGATGGCGGCGGATGTAGTAAACAGCCTGGAGAACAGCGTAAAGCTCCGCAGTATAAACCGAACACTGGTCGGGAAGCCGAAAGTGATTTGGGGTGTCGCCGACAATATAGGCACTCCCTACACCTAACGATGTTTTCGAGCCGTCGGTGTAAATAAATGTGGCGTCCGTCATTTGTGCACATAGAGCAGCAAATGCCCGACGGTAAACAAGTGTAGGGGTACCATCCTTGGGAAATTGACATAGGTCACGGAGCAAGTAGATCCGGGGACGGAGCCAAGGCGGTGCTGTACCCCAAGTTGTCAAGAAGGTTTTAGGAGAGCGGAAGGAAAGAGAATGGAGCAGTTGACGGAAGCGGACTCCCGGGGGTAGTAGGGAGGAGGAGCGGCCTACATACCCTACATCAAAGGAGGCATCGAAAAAAATGTCATGGGCTGGATTAGCAGGCATAGAAGACAGATGGCTAGCATAACGACTCAGAAGGACTGCCCGCCGATTGGACAGCGGAGGTTCAGCAGTCTCAGCATAAAGGCTTTCCACAGGGCTGGTGTAAAAAGCTCCAGACACTAAACGTGATCCACGGTGGTGGATAGAGTCGAGACGCCGAAGAATAGACGGCCGAGCAGAGGAGTAGACTATGCTTCCACAATCCAATTTCGAGCGCACTAAGGCGTGATAGAGGCGGAGAAGGACCACTCGGTCCGCTCCCCAGGAGGTACCATTCAGGACACGGAGGGCGTTAAGGGAACGCAGACAGCGAGCCGAAAGATAGGAAACGTGGGAGGACCAGCACAGTTTTCTGTCAAACATAAGACTCAAGAATTTAGCGACGTCTGAAAACCGAAGGTTGGCAGGACCTAGATGTAAGGAGGGCGGAAGAAACTCCTTACGTCGCCAAAAATTAACACAAACGGTCTTACTGGGTGAGAAACGGAAGCCGGTTTCGATGCTCCACGAGTGAAGGCGATCGAGACATCCTTGAAGACGTCTTTCAAGAAGGCTGGTCCGTTGAGTGCTGTAGTAGATCGCAAAATCGTCCACAAAGAGGAGCCCGAGACATCAGGAAGGAGACAATCCATAATTGGATATATGGCGATGGCAAACAGTACAACACTCAGCACGGAGCCCTGGGGTACCCCATTTTCTTGGGAGAAAGTACGGGAGAGAGTAGTGTTCACCCGCACCCAAAATGTGCGCTCTGCCATAAATTCGCGAAGAAAAAGGGGCAGCCGGCCTCGAAAGCCCCAAGAGAACAGTGTGCGAAGGATGCCTGTCCTCCAACAGGTATCGTATGCTCTCTACAGACCAAAAAATATTGCTACCGTTTGGCGTTTCCGGAGAAAATTGTTCATGATATAAGTGGAGAGAGCAACAAGATGGTCAACTGCAGAACGATGCTTTCGGAATCCACATTGAGCTGGCGTTAAAAGACTGCGGGATTCCAGCCACCAATCTAAACGGTAATTCACCATACGCTCCAAAACCTTACAGACACTACTCGTGAGAGAAATGGGGCGATAGCTAGAGGGCAGATGTTTGTCCTTTCCAGGTTTCGGAACGGGAACGATAATAGCTTCCCGCCATCGTCTGGGAAAGGTACTGTAGGTCCAAATTCGATTATAAAGGCGAAGGAGGTAACGCAGACTTTGGGTTGATAAATGCAGCAACATTTGGACATGGATACCATCCGGTCCTGGGGCGGAGGAGCGAGAAGAAGAGAGGGCATGTTGGAGTTCCCGCTTGGAGAAAACAGAATTGTAGCTTTCGTGATTTTGAGAGGAGAAAGCAAGACGTCGCACTTCCGCTGCACGTTTCTTCGGGAGAAACGCTGGCGGGTAGTTTGAAGAGCTCGAAATCTTAGCAAAGTGCTGACCCAATGAGTTAGAAATTGCGACGGGGTCTACTAAGGTATCATGCGCGACAGTGAGCCCAGAGACCGGGCAGAAACTAGGCGCGCCTGAGAACCGTCGAAGCCGACTCCAAACTTCCGAGGAGGGAGTGAAGGTGTTAAATGAGCTAATAAAGAATTTCCAGCTTGCCTTCTTGCTATCGCGGATGACGCGACGGCATCGCGCACGGAGCTGCTTATAGCGGATACAGTTGGCCAAAGTTGGATGGTGACGGAAAATGCGAAGAGCACGTCGCCGCTCACGTATTGCGTCACGACATGCCTCGTTCCACCAAGGAACTGGGGGGCGCCGGGGCAAGTCGGAGGTGCGTGGTGTTGAACGTTCCGCAGCTGTAAGAATATCGTCGGTAATACGTGTGACCTCATCGTCGACGCTGGGAAAGCGACGGTCATCGAATGTCGCTAGAGACGAAAAGAGTGTCCAATCGGCTTGGGCAAACTTCCAGCGTCGCGAGCGCATATATGGCAGTTGAGGCTACAGTCTAAGAACACATGGAAAGTGGTCACTCGAGTGTGTATCATCAAGGGCGAACCATTCGAAGCGCCGAGCTAGCGGAACAGTACCGACCGCAAGGTCCAAATGAGATAAATTGGTCGTGGAGGCAGACAAAAATGTGGGGACCCCAGTGTTGAGGCAAACTAGATCTGCTTGGTGGAAGACGTCTAGCAATAGCGAGCCACGTGGACAAGGATGTGGAGATCCCCAAAGCGGGTGTTGGACATTGAAGTCCCCAACCAGCAAATAGGGGGGTGGAAGCTGACCAAGAAGATGAAGGAGATCAGCTCGTGCCATTGGTGTGGACGATGGAATGTATACAGTACAGAGAGAGAACGTGTATCCGGAAAGGGAAAGACGGACGGCGACAGCTTGGAAGGAACTGTTTGAGGGGATTGGGTGATAATGGATAGTATCATGGAGAAGAATCATGAGTCCTCCATGGGCTGGAGTGCCTTCAACAGAGGGGAGGTCGTATCGGACGGACTGAAAATGAGGGAGAACAAAGCGGTCATGGGGATGCAGCTTTGTTTCCTGAAGACAGAAGGTGACCGGCGAGTAGGATCATAAGAGGATCGACAATTCATCCCGATGGCTCGAATTCTGCGGATATTCCAGTGGATAATGGACATAGGGTGAACAGAAAATGGAGGAATGTGACTAAGGGTGCTGTCAACTCAACGACTGCTCAGAGCTTGCGACCGACAGCATGGAATGGCATTCAGTCGAAGGCAGAAGATCCTGATCCATAGGTTGGTCAGGAGCAGCTCCTGCCACCAGCGATCGGCCGGTTGACCGGCCACCAGCAGTGCGCCTCGGCGACACAGAAGACGGCCGAGGGCGATTTCCGCCAGGTGGTGCTGAAGATGGGACATGCCTTGGCGGAGAAGGAGAGGAACTGTGTTTCTTTGTAGCCTTCTTGGAAGTATGATGTTTAGATGAAGGAGGAACCGATAGTTGTGAAGTTGCGGTACGTAAAAACTCTTCACGAGTATGCTCTTTTTTCGAAGACTTGGCGTCTGACTTTTGTGCTCGAGATTTAGCAGAACCCAACGATGGGTAAGCCAGAGAGTGGGCAGGCGAAAGTGGTGAGGTTGAACGGGCGATCTTTGCGCTGGCCGATCTGACGACCGTGGTACTAAAGGTGAGGTCGCAAGTCTGCGTGGCCGCCTCCTTTGTTGGCCGAGGAGAAGCAAGGACAGTGCTGTATTTTCCTGTCTGAGGCATGGTGGGCTGTCAACTGGCGAATAATTTTCGAGCAGCAAAGGTCGACACCTTTTCCTTCACTCTTATTTCCTGGATGAGCTTTTCGTCCTTAAAAACGGGGCAATCTCGAGAGGAAGCAGCGTGGTCACCCATACAGTTGATGCAGCGAGGAGAAGGAGGGGGACAAGCACTCTCATGGGCATCCTTGCCACACGTAACACATTTGGCCAGATTGTAACAGGACTGGCTGGTGTGATTGAACCGCTGACATCGATAGCAACGCGTAGGGTTTGGGACGTAAGGGCTAACGGAAATTATCTCATAGCCTGCTTTGATTTTCGATGGGAGTTGAACTTTGTCAAATGTCAAGACGACAGTGCGGGTTAGAATGATGTTCGTCTCAACCCTTTTCACAACCCTATGAACAGCCGTTACGCCCTGGTCAGACAGGTAGTGCTGAATTTCTTCGTCAGACAATCCATCGAGGGAGCGTGTATAAACGACTGCATGCGAGGAATTTAAGGTACGGTGCGGTTCCACCCAGACAGGGAAGGTGTGGAGCAGAGAAGTACGCAGCAATTTTTGAGCCTGGAGGGCACTGTGTGTTTCTAACAACAGGGTGCCATTCCATAATCTGGAACAAGACTTTACAGGACCTGCAATTGCGTCGACACCTTTCTGAATAATGAAAGGGTTGACCGTGGAGAAGTCGTGACCTTTGTCAGACCGAGAAACAACAAGGAATTGTGGCAACGATGGAAGAACCGTCTGTGGCTGAGACTCAGTGAACTTACGTTTGTGAGCAGACATAGTGGAAGGTGAGGAAACCATTGCGGAAGAATCCCCCATGATTACCGGCGTCTCCGATGGCGCGCTCCTCCCTTGTGGGGGCCCTCACTGAGGGCACACCCGCCTTAGGTGATTGTTCACACCTCTGGTCACACCTCCCAACAAACGGACGGAGGGACCAATCGGCACTTTCGGAAGGTATCAGCTCGGGTAATCACCCCTCCCTGCGCCTGGCCGTTACCAGGGGGTACGTACGTGTCCTACCTGTCTACCCGGGGCGGGGAATTACGCGTTACCCTGTCACCGGCTACGCATGGAAGTGCGTGGGTCGGCCTTCAGACACACACAGGGAGGAAAAAAGAGAAAGGGAAAGGAAAGAAATGGGGGTCTCAAACGCCGCAGCGGAGAAAAGGGCAAGGAGAAGAGGGAAGGAAAAGAGAAGGACAGAGGAAGGACGAGGACTTGCAAGTGTAAAAGCAAGGAATTTGGGAGTATGGTTTGTGCCTACGTCCGGAGACGGACGCTCGAAACTGTTCCAGAGGGGGAGAAAGGGAAGGAAAGAGCCAGAGGTGAGGGGGGGGGGCGATGATCGGGGACGGGGAGGGATGCGGAAAGGGAAGGGAAGGTATGCAGCCCGGAAAGGAAGGAGGGCCACATTAGCTCGGGGTCCCGTGCTCGCTACGCACGTGTCCACAAAAGAGTTAAGGACCCCCTGGGGGGACGAACAGGAATTGTTAAGGGATATCAATACAATATCGAGGTGAAGCCTCACAAAACCTACTGTCGAGCCTCATACTCCATTCCTTAGTCCAAGAAGGAAATAGTAGCTATCTCTTAGCAGATCCCCAATCACTGGGAGTACGGGGACTGTATCCGCGTAAGGATGTGAAAATATTCCTACAGTAATTGACTAATAGTCTTATGTGTTATGTGTAAGAAACGTACACCATTCTTTTGAAAATGAATGAACGTTAATGATGTGTGATCTGTGGAGCTAATGTACTAGTGTAGAAGTATTTAGCTATAAGAATATGATTGACTTTATCTTTTGTTTATGAATATTTGTGTTATGTCTTCTTTTAATTAGTGTTAGCTTAAACATGCTCTAAATGTCTGCACAGATAACCTGATTAATGCAATTATTTGTAGTGTTAAATTGTGACAGAGATCAGTCAGGAGGAACATTTTAGTAGTGATTAGTTTGTGTACTGCATAATATTCTATGTGTGTGTCAAACTTGAAATATTTCTTGGTACAATCTTTTCTATTATATATGTATATATGTATGTATGTGTAGCTGTCAGATTGACAGATTCGAATCCAGAATAATATCAATAATATGAGACCCTGAGAACTTTATTCTCAAACCAGTGTTATCAAAGAGAATAATGCACCCAGTAGTGACCTGAGGGCACCATGGGAGGCAAACTTATTGCAAATTTAAGTAACGCAAAGTTACGCACAAAGAAGCTTCAATTGAAGCATGTGCAGATTCAATCAGTAAAAAAGAGCTTGCCTGATACAGTCCAAGTCAATTTTAGCCTACAGAGATTACACTGTAGTTACGTAGGACCTTGCAAGTAAAGTGAGACATAATTTCAAAGGAGTTATTGAACAATATGCCTAAATCCGGCTGGAATGCACAAATAAAATCTACTCGAACATAAATATAGATGATTTTTGGGCAAACTAATACGAAGTTTTAATATTTGTTACCATGTACGCAAATATCACACACCTTGGTAAAGAGCGAACAAAGAAGTAACGAATGTGCTGTTATAAAAATCGCACAACGGACATTGTAACTAAAAAAAAAACCTTAAACAAAAGTGCAGTATTGTGTGGCAGAGACAGACAGTGACTGTTCAAAACAACTTCGTGACGTATTGCTGCAGGTTTAACAAACAGTAAGAAACTGTATCATCGCCGTGTGTGCAATTCGACAAGGAACTAGCACGACACGAACAGTGAGCCGATAACGGACGGTGGACCAAGTTAGTGTCAAACTATAACTCTTTGTGTGTCAAGGAACGCTAGGAAAGCGCATTGACTACAGAGATACATTCTGTCCTAAGGTGAAAACTTGCGTGTGACTAATGACAAGTCATGACATGGTGAAAAAATATTGTATGCCCATAAAACGTGTTACTATGACAACGAAACATTGTGCAAACCAGACTAGTGAAGGCTTACTGAATAATAACTGCCAATAACTGTGTGCGTTTTTTCCCACAGCAGGAAAAATGCCCATAAGGATGGTACACTGTTTGTGAACTTGTTGCATGTTTGCTGGAGCACTACAAGAAGATGTCACACGGGCGAGCTGATACACAACGCGCATCCGGCTACTTCAGCCATGCAGCGGCCGCAGCGGCCGCAGCAGCCCGTAGCAGACCAGACAGCCACACGCCTCTCCGCGCCGTAGCTGTCAACACCGGGGGGCGGTGACCTACACGGAGCCAACGCGCCGCGCCGAGCGCCGTTCAACAATCACTCCGCACCGCTCACCAACCACAGCATTATTGACATATTCCAAAATATTTACACAAACTGCATAACACGTCAATGACTCCATTTTTTATAAACATTGAACATTTATTATGTATATCCGTAAACTGATAAGAGAAAATGAACACTAACGAGTGTAGGAGAAGGATTTGTAACACGTAGGTAGGGGGAACATTATAAAAAGTGACGTTGTGCTAAGTGATTTCAAAAAACTAAGTGATGTATCCTAGGACAACTGACCTTGCAGTACATCGCAAAAATTGATAATAACGTGTTGTTAATCACACACAAAAACTTTCGTTGAACTGTATGTGACTGATAGCAGTTTGTCATCAATGGTTACATAATATATCAATTCAAAAGAATGATTGTTAAAGAGACAAGATTAATCATGAACCAACTGGGATGGCTGGGCTACGGCACAGTTTTGCCAAGGTTTCCTGTCTGCCTTCGCCCAAATGGGGGAGCCATGAATATATATAACCCTGGGACTAATTAAAAGAGCCATTCCATGAAAAAATACAGAATTGTAAAGAACGTTACTGGCACCATTGTGTCAAAGTATAGAAACTCTTTGCCAAATGCTGCCAGGGGGTAATGGACCGTTCCCTGGCAAACTCACACTATTAATAAACTAAAATTTAATTGTACCATATACGCCGCTCTGAGCAATTTGTATATACTGTAATTATTTAGCAAAAAATATTATTGAATTTTGTGTAAAAGACATTTGGTTTTATTGTAATATTTTTTGTAGTAATATTCTCTCTGTATTTAGGATGGTAATATTTCTATATTCATAATGTAATTGCGAAATGTGTCAATATCTGCGATAACAGAGATGTGAAATTCAGCCAGAGGAAAATAATGTTGTGAGATTACAAAGAAATGTTAATAGTCAGCAGTAGTATAAAAGCACAATGTACTATGTATTCTTCGGTCATCCTCCTTTAGAGCTGAAAGCGATAGGAAGCTGTGACGAAGCGTTTTATGAATGGGTAGACTTCTTTTGTCTGTATCGAGATTTAGCCGCCATTAGAGCAGAAATTACAAACTAGTGTAAGTTGAATTATTGTTGTGGTATAAATACATCATATTTTATCAAAAGTGTGTATTATTAATGTAAATTAGCTTGCCCATGTCATCTATAATATTTCTTAAAATAATTTTCAGCATTTTTAGCGGTGTTGCTGGGCTGTGCCGCGACCGATCGATTTACAGCGGCGGCACATTTAAAATATTGTTCCGCTAAGAAAAATTAACCAAACCCGTAAATCGGGAACAGATAAAAATTAACAGTGAATGAAGAAAATGTTCTTCTTTTACAGTGATCCTGAGACTTACGGATTTTAAATTAGTTCACATTTGTGCATTCATAGGCGGATAGTTAATGTTGAAATTTAACAGTTTTGGTTCTTTCAAATAACTTAAATGTATAGGGATGTGTGTTTTATCAGTGATAATCAAACGTCGGCTTGGCAATATTTAACCGTTTTCTGCTAATAGAGACAGTCTTGTGTTCCATAGCTAACGCCGGGAAAGAATTCAGTAAATATTAAAAAAAAACCCACTGCATTTAGAAAATTTGTGCCAAGGCCGAATTATGTGAAGGATTTAATTCTCAACTAAATATTCTTAATCAGTTAATATGAGTTCACGTAATTTTAAATGTACTTAGTTCCGTGCAAATGAATTTTTTATTACCACACGTAAATGAGAGGTTCTACAACAAAGTTCGTTCGTACGTACAGAAAGAAAGAAAGGCAAATTAATTGAAAGCAAAAAATTTAAAAAAGGTAACTGATTATTTACTTTTATTCTTTAATGAAATTCCATTTAAATTTGAAAAGGCAAATTTCATTAAACACAGTAAGTCAGTTGATTATACTCAAACTGATTGTGGCAATAAATTGATTTTTATGTTCACAAATATAAGTTTTGCGATCGGTTAGCAGTTCAAAATAAATACAAAAAACTGCTCATTGAAAATGAAGGAATGACTTCTTTCACCATTTAAAGTTCATGGAAAACAACAAATGTAAACCTCTGTGTGAGACTATCTTCGGGAAAGTTTACAGCTCACGGTTCAGTGATTGGCATTGCTGCCTCTGGATCACAGTTTCCCGGGCGGGTCAGGGATTTTCTCCGCTCGGGGACTGGGTGTTTCTGTTACCCTTATCATTTCATCATCATTCTGGAAGTGCCGAGACTGGAATTGAAAAGATCTGGAACTTGTACTGGCGCTGATGACCACTATGTTAAGCGCCCCACAAACCAACGTCATCATCGTCGTCTTCTGGAAAGTTCTCTGCAGACGAGACAGACTACCTTCTTAGACGTCAGTGGTAGGCATCTCACGAGTGGTTCCAGGAGTTCCAACCGGAGCTGCAGGTTATGATGCGCAGTCGTCGCTGGTGGCAAGGGCTGCGTCGAGTCCAGTTGGTGGCGTGGTGCTGGCGACCTCGTTACTCTGCTGGCGGTTATGGAACTGCGAGGACAGCTGTACCTATGTGGCGGGTAGCTACCTGATAGCTACTGGTCTAGCAATGTGGGCTCGAATTGGCGGAGGAAAGGCGTGGCGGATGCCGCACAGGTCCGTAGATGGGGCGGCCTCTACTGTTCTTACACGCCACCTCTGAAGTAGCCTGCTTCTTGCAAGTCGGGCGGAATTCGGCTGGTGCACCTACGGAACTGGAGCGATGACCCGCATAGCGGTGGCATTTTGCGGGTTGGCGGTGTTGCAGGAGACCGTAGAAACACGCCACATACGTTTGAATTTCACTGGTTACTCTCCACGAGTGTCATTCACATAGTAGTTCCCACAGGTACTGGCAATCTACCATATTATTCGGTTGCCAAAATCTGTTTTTTACAACACTCACCCAATGAATGCCACAATATTCTCTGGAAAGTAGTCCAGTAAGCTACTATTAACGTAGCAGTTCTTAGTCCTCAGACAGTAATCCTTTGGCAGCAGTCTGCATTTCATCAGTGTCGTCCAAGTCGAGTCTAGTCACAACTGCAGCTGATGTACCTCTCATACCACGTCGAAGATAAAGATCTGACAGAACTCCACTTCCAATATCCGTGTGTTACAGATGCATAAGCTCTGTGACAAAAGAAGATACGGAGCCATTCGAGTCACAAAGCGCAACCCAGCTTCAAGGTTTCAGGAGAGGAAACAAACACCATGAACTACCATTTCTGGCACATGCCACACGTAGCCTCTCAGCTATGAACCGGTTTCAAATACTAAACCCACCATTCTCCAGTTTTCACATAATGTGACAGTACTCAAAACGAGTGCTAATAGCATACGAACATAGGGAACAAATACGACACAGAACTGTAAGTCCACAGTATTGGTGAGAAGTTGAGAAAATGGTCTCGAAACACATGTGCTACAAAACGCCACTGTTTCCTGCGCATGTACCCCGCACACAACGGGTTGTCCTACTCTGAATCAGGTGGTCGAGCAGCTGCTGGGGTACAGCCGCCCATTCTAGCACCAATGCCTGTCGGAGCTCCTGAGTTTCAAGACGTGCAGCGATACCTCGACCGAGAGCATCCCAGACATGCTCGATGGGGTTTAGGTCTGGATAACAGGCAGGCCACTCCATTCGCCTGATATGTTCTGTTTCAACGTACTCCTCCACGATGGCAGCTGTGTGGGGCCGTGCGTGATCATTCATCAGGAGGAAGGTGGCACCAACTACACCCCTGAAAAAGCAGAGATACTGGTGCAAAGCGATGTCCCAATACACCTGACCTGTTACAGTTCTTGCCTGGCCAGCAGGTCTTAATGAATCGGAGAAGTTTTGAAAGGACTTTGTCTTCAGTCGTACGTTTGACGATGAGTTTTGCACCCAGTGGAAGCTGTGCCAGTGGGCCCCTCTAGTTGGCAGTAGATGGCCGACGTCCGCGTCAAATGCTGGATCGTCCTCTGCCGGGAACCGAGGCATGAAGTCCGCGTTCGCGTGTTGTGCTGCTGAGCGGTACTGTATGTCGTAGTTATACTCTGCCAGGAATAGCGCCCACCGCTGAATTCGGCGAGCCGTCCTGGGGGGTATGTCGGCCGACGTTCGGAACAGTGGTACTAGAGGCTTGTGGTCCGTCTGCAACACAAAATGTCGTCCATTTAGGTATTCGTGGAACTTTTTCACTCCGAATACTACAGCCAAACTTCTTTCTCTGTTTGGCTGTAATTGCGTTGAACTGTTCTGAGAGACTTTGATCAGTGGTCTGGAAAGACCCATAGCGTTTGTCTCACATGGGAAAGGACTCCTCCGACCCCATAATCGGAGGCGTCTGCTGCTCGTACCAGCTGGTCTGTCGGATCGTATGGAAAAAGTCATAGTTTTCAATAGTGCCTTCTTCAAAGCCTGGAAAGCATTGTCACACTTGGATGACCAGTGCCATTTTACCCGTTTGCGGAGATGGTGGTGTAGTGGTTTCGCTATTGCAGCGGTGTGGAGAATATACCGCCTGTAATAATTAATTTTCCCCAAAACTGATTTAAGCTGTGTGGTATCCGTGGGTGGCGCCAGTTTCTGGAGATCCTCTGTGTACGCCGGATTGGGTTGTATGCCTGAATCACTAAATATGTGACCTAAGTATTACACTTGGGGCACCCCAAAAACGATCTTCTCCGCGTTATATTTGAGATTTGCCTCTTGAAATACCGCAAATACTTCCGAAAGGGTCCGTATGAGCTCCGTTGTGATCCGGCCTGTGACAATGATGTCGTCCAAATAATTTGCCGTGCCCGGGATGTGGTGGATCAGTTGTTCGATGAACCGCTGGAAAATCGCCGGAGCAATAGAGATACCGAATGGGAGGCGATAATTTCGAAACAACCCAAAGGGCGTGTTGATTACTAGTTTTTCTTGTGTCTCTTTGCCGATCGGCAGCTGCAGGTATGTGTCTTAATTCTATTTTCGCCAAGATTTTTCCTCCAACGAGTCGAGTGACAATTTCTTCGCGCGTTGGAATAGGGTAGGATTCGGTGACTGTTTGTGCGTAGATGGTGCGTTTGAAGTCACCGCAGATTCTGATCGCCCCATTCGGTTTCTCTATTGTGACGATTGGCGATGCCCATCTACTGCTTGCTATGGGAGATATGCTTCCTTCATCCTGTAGTCTCTGTAGTCCCAGTTTTAGTTTTACACGGAGTGCGTATGGTACTGGGCGGCTTTTGCAGAATTTAGGGATCGCCTGGGGTATAAGTGCAATGCTTGCTTGAAAATTTCGTACCCTGGCAGTTGGGAGTCGAAAAACAGAAGGAAACTTTTCCTGAAAGTGCGCCGTCAGTTCTTCGTGTGGGACGACATTAATTGCCGGCTCCGCGTCGTGAATTTGCATTCAGAGGGCGTGAAAGATGTCCAGACCAAGAATGTTTGTTGCAGTTGAGCTGGCAACCACCAGAATGTGGCCTCTGACTGTCTGACGGCCGTAGCTGATCTGCGTTGTGAAAGTGCCATTGACCAGAATGGTATCGTTAGTGAAGCTCTTGAGCATAGTCGTAAATGGGCTGACAGCAGGCGAGCCTAATATTTCGTACTTAGGTTCATTGATGATTGTTACTGCCGGTCCTGTGTCGGTTTGCAGCTTGATGTCCTGACCGTGGACTTTGACCGTTACGAACATCTTGTGAGGCGAGGGTGGCATCAGTGCGTCGACTGTCGCGACGTACTGTGGTTCCGAACCCATGCCAGAAGCAGTATCATGCATGAGGTCCACATCCACCTTATCGGGTGAACGACAGACTTCTGCCTTGTGACCCGTACGTCCGAATGCTGTACATCGAACTCTGCGGAACCTGCAGACTTGTCTATTGTGCTTGATAAAGCAATACTTGCAGAACGGGAGAGGCTGTCTGCGCCGTTCTAATTGTGGTCTGCGCTTAACATTAGTCGTTGTGACCCTGTTACTTCGTTGCGGAGGAACCGATGTGCTGAAAAACACTAATGCCGGTTTCTGTGTGGCCCCAACCGAGCCCTGCTATTGCTCAAAGGCGTGGATGATAGGCACCCAAGCTTAGAAACGTGCCTACCAAAGTTTAAGTAAATCATGCCTTAAATACTCATCTGGTGCGTGAACCAGAATCATGTCCCGTACGAGAGAGGCTGAGCAGGACTTTTGACAGATTGAATCGGTGCATGCAAACTTGCAGTCCCGTGATAATCCTTGCAAACGGGCTATCCATTCTCTGTAACTTTCGAGCTGACGCTTATGGCAGTTAAACTTGTGACGAGCTGCTGCTACATGGATTTGCGCGTCGAAGTACTCTGATAAACTGTTTTTTATACGCCCGAATCTCAAATTGGGTGGATCCTCATCCGCGTGGAGTTGCGATATAAGTTGATAGACAGCAGGGCCTATATGTAAGCCAATAGAAAAGCGCGTTTCACCTGATACTCCATATGCTGCAAAGTGTTGCTCCAACCGGGCTATATAGCAGCTCCAAGGTTCTACCTGACGGTCGAAAGCTGGAAAAGGAGGCAGTATTGGGAAAGCCGATGAGGAAGTTGTTGTCCGTCCGCTGCCGTGTAGCAACCTCGGCATTTCGTGTACCAGCCTCTCATTGGTGGCTCAGAGATTCTGCATCAGGGTCAGCACGGCCTGGGTCATGTCGACTGGCTCCGTATTCGTCATACTGAAAATGCACAAAGTGTTTACCTCGTCGCCAAAAATCTGTTATATCCACAGATTAACACCCATGTGCGAACAAAAAAGTTTTATTAGGTGGAGCAAGGCCACCGCCTAATCTTACAAAAGATAAACGTTCTTCGAAAACGAAAAACTTCTTCTCCAACCATAATTTTATAACAAGCCAAAGAATGAGCCACCTTATTGAATTTAAATATTAGCAACTGAACTGAATTTGTGCCCTTCTACTTCCGCGGCATCCGACGGAAAGCGCCGAGAGAAAACCCGACAAAGGAACGTAGGGTCCGGGGTCGATGGCCGGCGTAGCGAATACGTGGCATCTGGACGTTCCGGCTGCGCGAAGTATCTTCCGGGCGGCAGTCCGCGGCTGGTCGAAAGACGCCTATTTCCCTTTCTTCCGGCTATTTAACACGGCGGCTCCAGTCTTTCTCCGCTGATGCCGGAGTGACGATTGGCGGCCATTGGCGATCCCTGACTGACGGATGGTGGTGTCATAGTGTGACCATCCGCGCCGGAAAAAGGCTCGTGCGCGTACGTAGTTCGCGGCTGATTGAATGTTTGGCGGGAACGCCTCTAGCGCCGGCTGGCGGAACGCGCTGGCACAAAGTTGCAGGCGCCGCGGTAGCCGACCATTGCGTTTGTGTGGCTGTGCGCGCCACGGCAATATGTACCTGCAGTTCATGCCGGTCACCTTGGTTTGTTGTCTGAGTTTCTTCTTTAAATTTTACTGTATTTTATTTTGTAATATTGGTTGTAGTGCACTTTATCTGATTACTTTCTTGGTTGTACTATTGTTTTTAAAGGGGAGAAATCTTATTTTAATTATAGTGAGCTAATGGCATCAATCAAATTCCCCACATCTGATTGCTTTAACGTCCATGATTACCATGAAACGCCTTTTAGATGTGGCTATGTGATCCAGTTGATATTCTCCTAGTTTTGGATTTGAAGATATCTAAGTTTTGGCTTTTCTTGGTAGTTTGCGAAAATGTGCAGGCGTCAGTTTTAAGTGCAACATTTTACGCACATTATCAGTCTTTCACCATTTCTGTTTAAGAATATCCAGCACACTTATGAACAAACATCATTTCCTTCGCAGCTTGGACGCTGAAGTAGCCGAGAAGTATAACGTTGGTTTTAGGTATGTTGGTGATTTCAGAATCTAAAAGAACCCAAAACTGATTTACTGCCTGCAAATTTCTTCTATTGTCACCATTTATAGGTGCATGGAAATTTGTAAGACTATAGCTTTTATTCCTGCGCTTTGCAGTTAGCATGCATATTTTTCTGATATAGATGTAAATTCTGTTACACTACATAATTTTTTGCTTACATAAAATGCTGTTTCAGTTTCAAAACGCCGTAGAAAGAGAACCAATGCTCAGATTGACGCTAGATTTGAACAACATGTTATTGACACAGATGGAAACATCATGGAGACGAATATTCCCACTAGATGGCGCTGTCAGGGTCTTAACATAACTGGAATCGGCTATCGTTGACAGATGAATTGCAACTGTGGGAGGGCCGTGTGCTGTGCGTCTATTGGTGTGCAGATTCCGACGCTTACAGCGCCATCTACTGGTCAAATTTACGTTAAATGTTTATCCCATCACATTTCCCCACTGCATCAATAGTATGTTACTCAAATTTGATGTTATTCTGAGCAGTGATTCTCTCCTCCAGTTTCCTGATTGTCAATTTATGATCATATAACGCTGTATAATCTGTATATGAAAAACGGGAGAAACGACGTGTCTCCACAAGAAACTTGGAATTTAGAACCAGCAGATAATTATTTGAAAGCTTATGACACTCTTTATTTTAAACGAGTTACTCTACAAAGGAGATACTGATATAAATCCTCCTGATTTCGGAACACATTATCCTCCTTATGTGATCAACGTGACACTTGGACAAAATACTTACAAGTCAAAAGACACCAATGCTTTTGGCGGGTACGTTTAATGATAAGGTATCAAAAGACACACTTCTCTATATACTCATGTATAGAAATAAACTTAGATGGGAGTCTCAAAACAGAATACCTACTGAAAATATTTAAACAGAGGAACTGCATATCTATGATACCCAATTTTATTCATTATTATTTTTCTGAATATCCATTTTCATGTAGATTACACTCGAAATCTGAATTTTTAAAACTGGTTAATATTTGGCTGAAAAATCAAAGAAAGTCGATCAGTTCAGCAGGCTGGCTGGAGTGAAATATAGCGTAGCTCCTGCCTCCTGAGTGACCTGTGTCCCACTCAAATTCTGATCGCCATCCGGAGCGGCGGGGAGGCCACGCCGCGCCGTGCTGTCCAGCCACAGCTTCCTGGACGGCCTTAGCAGCTGGAGCTGGAGCTGGAGCTGGTCCAGGAAACCGCTAGCAGGTGTGTCACTTTTGTTCTTCAATCAGCTTTGTTCTCAAATACTAACTCTATATACAACTTGTAAACGTTATTTCCTTGCCCTGTGAAGACAGCTCAATAGCTGTAGGTTTTGTTTGCCTATCCAATACTATTGTTATTTGCTTGAGCACATCTAGAAGAAAATGAGGACATCTGTTATCAGCAACTGAACAATCTGGAGATATTGTTGCCAAGAGGCTGCCAGAAGAAGAGGAAGAAGAAGAAGCTGGGTGAGTCGCAGTCCAAAAGCGATATCGACAAAAAAAAAAAAAAAAAAAAAAAAAAAAAACAGTGGGCTGAAATGAAATAAAGAGAATACCTCGAGAAAAAAAAAAAACCTGATACGTTTCCTATCAAAAGCTTTTGCTGAAAATTTGTTGACTGAATATAAAAGAATATTTACTGATTTTGAACATCAAATTATTATTTTTTACTTCTAGTTCGCTCAGGATGGCCAACATTTACAAATAACTTATTTTTGCATTTCTCAATGGATTTCAGTTAGTGTGCTCAAAATTGGTATTGATTTTTATATTTAGTAGTAAGTGGGTATGGAGCACATTAGGTGTGATTTTAATGCACAACCACTTCTTACAAATTAATTTAATTTGCATAATGTAATACAATTAATTTAATTCATTATATTGTATTACATTTATAAATTTTAATATAATCTACCCCCCCATGAACCATGGACCTTGCCGTTGGTGGGGAGGCTTGCGTGCCTCAGCGATACAGATAGCCGTGCCGTAGGTGCAACCACAACAGAGGGGTATCTGTTGAGAGGCCAGACAAACGTGTGGTTCCTGAAGAGGGGCAGCAGCCTTTTCAATAGTTGCAAGGGCAACAGTCTGGATGATTGACTGATCTGGCCTTTTAACAATAACCAAAACGGCCTTGCTGTGCTGGTACTGCGAACGACTGAAAGAAAGGGGAAACTACAGCCATAATTTTTCCCGAGGGCATGCAGCTTTACTATATGATTACATGATGATGGCGTCCTCTTGGGTAAAATATTCCGGAGGTAAATTAGTCCCCCATTAGGATCTCCGGGCGGGGACTACTCAAGAGGATGTCGTTATCAGGAGAAAGAAAACTGGCGTTCTACGGATCGGAGCGTGGAATGTCAGATCCCTTAATCAGGCAGGTAGGTTAGAAAATTTAAAAAGGGAAATGGATAGGTTGAAGTTAGATATGGTGGGAATTAGTGAAGTTCGGTGGCAGGAGGAACAAGACTTCTGGTCAGGTGACTACAGGGTTATAAACACAAAATCAAATTGGGGTAATGCAGGAGTAGGTTTAATAATGAATAGGAAAATAGGAATGCGGGTAAGCTACTACGAACAGCATAGTGAACGCATTATTGTGGCCAAGATAGATACGAAGCCCACGCCTACTACAGTAGTACAAGTTTATATGCCAACTAGCTCTGCAGATGACGAAGAAATTGAAGAAATGTATGATGAAATAGAAGAAATTATTCAGATTGTGAAGGGAGACCAAAATTTAATAGTCATGGGTGACTGGAATTCGAGAGGAAAAGGGAGAGAAGGAAACATAGTAGGTGAATATGGATTAGGGGACAGAAATGAAAGAGGATGCCGCCTGGTCGAATTTTGCACAGAGCTCAACAATCATAACTAACACTTGGTTTAAGAATCATGAAAGAGGGTTGTATACATGGAAGAACCCTGGAGATACTAAAAGGTGTCAGATAGATTATATAATGGTAAGACAGAGATTTAGGAACCAGGTTTTAAATTGTAAGACATTTCCAGGAGCAGATGTGGACTCTGACCACAATCTATTGGTTATGACCTGTAGATTAAAACTGAAGAAACTGCAAAAAGGTGGGAATTTAAGGAGATGGGACCTGGATAAACTAAAAGAACCAGAGGTTGTACAGAGATTCAGGGAGAGCATAAGGGAGCAATTGACAGGAATGGGGGAAATAAATACAGTAGAAGAAGAATGGGTAGCTTTGAGGGATGAAGCAGTGAAGGCAGCAGAGGATCTAGTAGGTAAAAAGACGAGGGCTAGTAGAAATCCTTTGGTAACAGAAGAAATATTGAATTTAATTGATGAAAGGAGAAAATATAAAAATGCAGTAAGTGAAACAGGCAAAAAGGAATACAAACGTCTCAAAAATGAGATCGACAGGAAGTGCAAAATGGCTAAGCAGGGATGGCTAGAGGACAAATGTAAGGATGTAGGGGCCTATCTCACTAGGGGTAAGATAGATACCGCCTACAGGAAAGTTAAAGAGACCTTTGGAGATAAGAGAACGACTTGTATGAATATCAAGGGCTCAGATGGAAACCCAGTTGTAAGCAAAGAAGGGAAAGCAGAAAGGTGGAAGGAGTATATAGAGGGTCTATACAAGGGCGATGTACTTCAGGACAATATTATGGAAATGGAAGAGGATGTAGATGAAGATGAAATGGGAGATATGATACTGCGTGAAGAGTTTGACAGAGCACTGAAAGACCTGAGTCGAAACAAGGCCCCCAGAGTAGACAACATTCCATTGGAACTACTGACGGACGTGGGAGAGCCAGTCCTGACAAATCTCTACCATCTGGTGAGCAAGATGTATGAAACAGGCGAAATACCCTCAGACTTCAAGAAGAATATAATAATTCCAATCCCAAAGAAAGCAGGTGTTGACAGATGTGAAAATTACCGAACTATCAGCTTAATAAGTCACAGCGGCAAAATACTAACACGAATTCTTGACAGACGAATGGAAAAACTAGTAGAAGCCAACCTCGGGGAAGATCAGTTTGGATTCCGTAGAAACACTGGAACACGTGAGGCAATACTGACCTTACGACTTATCTTACAAGAAAGATTAAGGAAAGGCAAACCTACGTTTCTAGCATTTGTAGACTTAGAGAAAGCTTTCGACAGTGTTGACTGGAATACTCTCTTTCCAAATCTAAAGGTGGCAGGGGTAAAATACAGGGAGCGAAAGGCTATTTACAATTTGTACAGAAACCAGATGGCAGTTATAAGAGTCGAGGGACATGAAAGGGAAGCAGTGGTTGGGAAGGGAGTAAGACAGGGTTGTAGCCTCTCCCCGATGTTGTTCAATTTGTATATTGAGCAAGCAGTAAAGGAAACAAAAGAAAAATTAGGAGTAGGTATTAAAATTCATGGAGAAGAAATAAAAACTTTGAGGTTCGCCGATGACATTGTAATTCTGTCAGAGACAGCAAAGGACTTGGAAGAGCAGTTGAATGGAATGGACAGTGTCTTGAAAGGAGGATATAAGATGAACATGAACAAAAGGAAAACAAGGATAATGGAATGTAGTCAAATTAAATCGGGTGATGCTGAGGGAATTAGATTAGGAAATGAGGCACTTAAAGTAGTAAAGGAGTTTTGCTATTTGGGGAGCAAAATAACTGATGATGGTCGAAGTAGAGAGGATGTAGGCTGGCAATGGCAAGGAAAGCGTTTCTGAAGAAGAGAAATTTGTTAACATACAGTATTGATTTAAGTGTCAGGAAGTCACTTCTGAAAGTATTCGTATGGAGGGTAGCCATGTATGGAAGTTAAACATGGACGATAAATAGTTTGGACAAGAAGAGAATAGAAGCTTTCGAAATGTGGTGCTACAGAAGAATGCTGGAGATTATATGGGTAGATCACATAACTAATGAGGAAGTATTGAATAGGATTGGGGAGAAGAGAAGTTTGTGGCACAACTTGACCAGAAGAAGGGATCGGTTGGTAGGACATGCTCTGAGGCATCAAGGGATTACCAATTTAGTATTGGAGGGCAGCGTGGAGGGTAAAAATCGTAGAGGGAGACCAAGAGATGAATACACTAAGCAGATTCAGAAGGATGTAGGTTGCAGTAGGTACTGGGAGATGATGAAGCTTGCACAGGATAGAGTAGCATGGAGAGCTGCATCAAACTAGTCTCAGGACTGAAGACCACAACAACAACAACAATATAATGTAATATAATGAATTGGTTTAATTAACATAGTACAGTATAATTAATTTAATTAATTCATAAAAGAACTCTGGCTGGTGCACTGAATGCACGCACTTGCTACACCTGTTCTTTTATGAATTATGGAATCCCTATAGAAAATCCTTGCAACAGCTTGGCCAGTGACAGCTTTGACAGAATGTAATTTAAGGAACTTAGATCATAAGTCTACTGTAACTATAATTTAACATATACAATCTATTCCTCTCAGTAACAGCCAAAACGTGTTAGTTGAAGAAATGTCTGCTAACGTCCTAGGTATAAATGGAAAATGAGTACTAGCCTAGTGCCTAATGCATACTTGGTTTGTTGGCATAGCTTACATGTACTTAATATCTTTCTGATCATTCGATTAATGCTTTTACAATAATGATATCTCCTTACGTGAGCTATACATTTCTTACTACCAAAATGTCAGTAAGTTCAGTAAATATACCAAATGAGTTCACATCTTTAATCCAAAGAAATACACACTCTGCATCGTTCTAAACCGTATATGCATGTATTAAACAAGATACCTCTGTGTAGAGCCCACTGGTCTTTCCATCTATTTACATTTTCACTGTTAGGAAGTTTCTTTCTTTACCATTTAACCACCTATCGTCCAGTTGTATACGCACCAGATTCCTCTGCAGATGAACTAATTCTCGTTCTCTTTCTAAATTCGTCTGCAGCTACGCTCCACAGAAGCCATTAATGATAGGAATAGAACAGCAGAGAGCAAAGTTTTTGGGTAAAGCCCTACACCCACGTCGTCGGAGGAGAGACAATGACACTAACTCTGTGTTATTTTTGTCGTCATGAGGGAGTTTCCAGGAAGGACTGAGAGACGGCAATGACGAACTGAAATTTTCACTCATTGTGAAAGTCTCTGCTGCGGATGAGGAAAGATAAAAGGGACAATAACATGAGGCGCAGGTAGATAAATGAGGTTTCTGAAACTGCTAGAATAGACACATGGCATTAAAATCTACCGTAGACAAAAAAAAAATGGTTCGAATGACTCTGAGCACTATGGGACTTAACATCTGAGGTCATCAGTCCCCTAGAACGTAGAACTACTTAAACCTAACTAACCTAAGGACATCACACACATCCATGCCCGAGGCAGGATTCGAACCTGCGCCAGTAGTGGAAGCGCGGTTCCAGACTGAAGCGCCTAGAACTGCTCGGCCACCTACGGCCGGCAATCAACCGTAGTCATTGATGCTGAACCGACTAGCTGGAAATAACACAAAGCTTAAATTCAGTCGATCAAGAAAGCTAGGACCGTTCTTTAAACTACAAAGAGTGGATCAACAGTTGTTAGCATTCCACACAGACTATAAATCAACTGCATTTAGTTCCAATACGATAAGCGTAGTTGCATCACGGGCCAAGACTGATCTGGCTGCAAATCGCGCTCTGGAGGACCATGTGGCGGCTAAGCGCGTAAGACCCGCCATGGTTTAATAACAACATTCAGAAAATGCTCAGGAAGCAGAGATTGTGAGCCTCTAGATTAGAAAAAGAACGCGAAAATATCGACAGGCAACATTAGCAATTCGTGCATGTAGAAAAAGGTCGAGCCACGAAGCATACAACAAATGAAACGGGCACGTAACCACAAAGCGAGTCGACGCTTTCTTTCCAGACTGAATTTTTAAACGAAAATTAAAATTTCAGTCATTCAGGAGAATTGTATAGACATACCATCGTTTGAGCGTCGCACAGACTCCCGTGTGGGGGATAGTGAAACATACGTCCTGAAAGAGTTGAAAACAAGCCGCCCGGACCGGGTAGAAACAATTTATTTTTATAGCAAGGACTGTTCGGCATTTGACATTTGCTTAGCTTGAATTTATTGCGAAACCCTCCCTTATCTGGGATCAAAGCTCGAATGGCTCATGTGTATAATGTGAGTAAATGAAATGAGCCGCAAAATTACTGATCAATACACTTAGTATCAGTTTCCTGTAGAATTCTTGAGGATATTCGCAGTTTGAATATAATAAATTTCTTTGAGTCAGAAAAGTTACTTCTCGCGAACCAGCACCGATTTAGGAAGCAACGATCGTGCAGAACACGGCTTACTGGTTTCTCACACGATTTCCTGCAAAGCATGGGTGAAGGCAAACACACATAATCCATATTCCCAGATTTTCGGAAGCCATTTAGTACTGTGTCCACTGCAGAATGATATAGTCCGAGCATACGGATATAATCTCTCATACGTGAGAGGCTCAAGGACATCTTTAGTAATAGAACACAGTGAGTTGTCCTCAACGGCAGGTTTTCATCAGAGGGAGTGTGTCGTCAGGAGTGTGTCCTGGAAGTCTGCCAGGAGCGTTATCGTTCTTATATATGTAAATGATCTGGTGGACAGGGAGGGCAGAAATCTGCGGCTGTTTGCTTGTGATGCTGTGGTGTACATGAAGGTGCCATCGTTAGGCGACTATAGGAGGATACAAAGTGAATTGGACACAACGAAGCAGCATGTTCTAAAAGTTGAAAAATGTTAGTTAATGCGGATGAGAAGGAAAAACAATCTTGTAACGTTCGAATACAGCATGAGTGGTGTGCACGTCGATAAACTATGTAGGGGTGACGTCACCAATCTATTCGAAATGAAACGAGCACGTAAGGGCCGTGGTAGCGAAGGCGAATGGATGACTCCGAGTTACATTTTCCTAAAATTCTCCCAGTAACTCATATTTCAAGGAATACGTCAATACTGCTCAACTGCGTGCGATCCCCAACAGGTTCGATTAATGGAAGAAAAAAAGCAGCTCTGACGTGTGGCGCTTAGACTTGTTTTCGATAGCTGTGATGATCATGCAGGTGTTACGGAGTTGCTTTGGGAACTGAAAGAAAGTAGTCTTCCCTCAAAGGATTCCCATTTGTCACGAAGCACCACTGAGAAGTTTTAAAGAACGGGAATTTGAAGCTGACTGCAGAACGATTCTACTGCCGCTACATACAGTACGATTACGGTCACAATGGCAACATAAGAGAAACTAGTGGCCCCACGGATGCATATAGACAGTCGTTTCTTCCTCGTTCCATTTAAGAGTGCAAAAAGGAAGGAAATTACGACTAGTAGTACAAGGTACCCTCCACCGTGCGCCATACAGTGACTTGTGGCTGTAGGTGGAGATGTAGACGTACTGTTACTTCTATTTTTATACTTTACTACTGAACATGCAATGAACACCTTGCAGAGCGTTGACTGAAATGTCGTGAGACGTTGACATTGAGCTGCCAGATACTGAAAATTTACAGTTCATGAGACGAAAAATACAAATATATACATTACAATACAATTAGTACACCCACACACGTCAGCTTCACCCAGAGGGAAGTATTTTATAAACAACAATTTATGTACAACACCATACGTTTTATTGTGAAAAGTAGTCCTCCTAGTCTCTTCAAACTTATAAGTTATTACTACAACATTGCGTTATTTACATATTTTCAAAAAACACTGCTGCTCATGAAACTGTCAGTGAAAGGCGTTTTAAACACATCTGAAATGCATAATCCTCAAATTAAATATACGGAATTCAGTTCAGAGATTTCACATAAAAAGTGTAGACTCATTACTTTTCGGCAAATCCTCGAAATTCAGAAATGAAAAGTGCAAATGTGACAGGCAACTTTCGGGTTTCGGTACATTGTTCTAGGGAACAACACAGTTTTCTCCTCAGCATTACATTGCTCCACTCACATTACCGAAACTGGTTCCGCATAAACAAGGAAAAAAACTGGTGAGGCAATGAATTTATCTTGCTTGTTAACTTTTGAGATTTCACCAGCACCTTTGTTACAGTGTGAATTATCGTAGTGGTCTCTTCAACTCATCGCACCTCTTGCATTTCTTTGCCACCTTCTCAGTAAAGCCCAGTGCATAGTCCAGTATGTTAGAGTTCATTAATTTTCAAACAACAGGCATTGGAACAATCTCCTGAAACGTAAGTGCTACGATGGTGATTTTTCATCGCAGGTACAGGCAGCATTGAGGTAGAGTCATTACCTTTACCTCTCAAGCAAGATTTCCGTGAAGCTCTGGCTTACAGAATCTATTCTCTATGTTAACGAAGTAGCAGGTATTAGAAACATGGTATAAAAGTCACCTTACACTAATTGCTGATATACTTTCTCATAAAGAAAATGTCATTTTCAACTATCTAGTACTGTCAAATTGCAATAGTGAAGTGAACCATCCGCTTCAAATTCACACCCTTCCAAGAAGGATTCTTGTACCATTTCTTACCACTATTGGCAAGTGGACGTGTAATAAAACTTTCATAATTAGAGTAGGTTAATTTTATTTTTAAGGATATCTTTCCGATACTCCTTGCTCTCATTATGAAGCGCTATAGAATATCAGCAGTAATACATATTTTTCCTAGGATTTTAGTTACACTGAAATCAAATCAGTTATAGCACTCATCTGATTAAACATCCATGATTTAACTCATTAGAAACTGTAACGCTCTGTGGTGCATGGGTACTTTGCTCGCCTTCCCATCTAACCATCAATTTTCCGGTTCAATAACTGTATAGTCCCTGGAGATACTGACAGGCTTCAGATAGTTTATATAATGGTGTGACACAGTTTTGGGAACCGGGTTTTAAATTGTAGGAATTTTCCAGGGGCAGATGTGGACTCTGACCACAATCTATTGGTTATGAACTGTAGATTAAAACTGAAGAAACTACGAAAAGGTGGGAATTTAAGGAGATGGGACCTGGATAAACTGACTAAACCAGAGGTAGTACAGGGTTTCAGGGGGAGCATAAGGGAACAATTGACAGGAATGGGGGAAGGAAATACAGTAGAAGAAGAATGGGCAGCTTTGAGGGATGAAATAGTGAAGGCAGCAGAGGATCAAATAGGTAAATAGACGAGGGCTAGTAGAAACCCTTGGGTAACAGAAGAAATATTGAATTTAATTGATTAAAGAAGAAAATACAAAAATGCAGTAAATGAAGCAGGCAAAAAGGAATACAAACGTCTCAAAAATGAGATCTACAGGAAGTGCAAAATGGCTAAGGAGGGTTGGCTACAGGACAAATGTAAGGATATAAAGGCTTATCTCACTAGGGGTTAGATAGATACTGCATAAAGGAAAATTAAAGAGTCCTTTGGAGAAAAGAGAACCCCTTGTATCAGTATCAAGAGCTCAGATGGAAACACAGTTCTAAGCAAAGAAGGGAAAGCAGAAAGGTGGAAGGAGTATATAAAGGGACTATACAAGAACGATGTACTTGAGGTCAATGTTATAGAAAGGGAAGAGAATGTAGATGAAGATGAAATGGGAGACACGATACTGCGTGAAGAGTTTGACAGAGCACTGAAAGACTTGAGTCGAAACAAGGCCCCAGGAGTAGACAACATTCCATTAGACCTACTGACGGCCTTGGGAGAGCCAGTCCTAACAAAACTCTACCATCTGGTGTGCAAAATGTATGAGAGAGGCTAAATACCCTCAGACTTCAAGAAGAATACAATAATTCCAATTCCAAAGAAAGCACGCGTTGACAGATGTGAAAATTACCGAACTATCAGTTTACTATCTCACGGCTGCAAAATACTAACGCGAATTCTTTACAGACGAATGGAAAAACTGGTAGAAGCCGACCTCCGGGAAGATCAGTTTGTATTGCCTCACGTGTTCCCATATTTCCACGGAATCCAGACCCTACGACTTATCATAGAAGCTAGACTAAGAAAAGGCAAACCTACGTTTCTAGCATTTGTCGACTTGGAGAAAGCTTTCGACAGTGTTGACTGGAATACTCTCTTTGAAATTCTGAAGGTGGCAGGGGTAAAAAACAGAGACCGAGTGGCTATTTGCAATTCGTACAGAAACCAGATGGCAGTTATAAGAGTCGACGGGCACGAAAGGGAAGCAGTGGTTGGGAAGGCAGTGGGACATGGTTGTAGCCTCTCCCCGATATTATTCAATCTGTATATTGAGCAAGCAGTAAAGGAAACAAAAGAAAAGTTCGGAAATGGAATTAAAATCCATGGAGAAGAACTAAAAACTTTGAGGTTCGCCGATGACATTGTAATTGTCAGAGACAGCAAAGGACTTGGAAGAGCAGTTGAACGGAATGGACAGTGTCTTGAAGAGAGGAAATAAGATGAACATCAACAAAAGCAAAACGAGGATAATGGAATGTAGTCAAATTAAGTCGGGTGATGCTGAGGGAATTAGATTAGGAAATGAGACACTTAAAGTGGTAAAGAGTTTTCTATTTGGCGAGCAAAAATACTGAAGATTGTCGAAGTAGAGGGGACATAAAATGTAGACTGGCAATGGCAAGGAAAGCGTTTCTGAAGAAGAGAAATCTGTTAACATTGAGTATAGATTTATGTGTCAGGAAGTCGTTTCCGAATGTATTCGTATGGAGTGTAGCCACGTATGGAAGTGAAACATGGACGAGAACCAGTTTGGACAAGAAGAGAATAGAAGCTTTCGAAATGTGGTGCTACAGAAGAATGCTGAAGATTAGATGGGTAGATCCCATAACTAATGAGGAGGTATTGAATAGAATTGGGGAGAAGAGGAGTTTGTGGCACAACTTGACAAGAAGAAGGGACCGGTTGGTAGGACATGTTCTGAGGCATCAAGGGATCACAAATTTAGCATTGGAGGGCAGCGTGGAGGGTAAAAATCGTAGAGGGAGACCAAGAGATTAATACACTACGCATATTCAGAAGGATGTAGGTTGCAGTAAAAACTGGGAGATGATGAAGCTTGCACAGGATAGAGTAGCATGGAGAGCTGCATCAAACCAGTCTCAGGACTGAAGACGACGACAACAACAACAGCAACGGAGTGTACAGTAACAGAATTATCGATCTGTGTTTCTTGTTTTCTCAACCCCATAGTCTAGCTAGTTGTACATTACAAAATTTCCTTGTCAGTATAATTCACCTTTCCTGCACAATCACAGTTCTCACGCTAACGTGTACTTATCATTTAATATCTTACTTCCGACTCACGCAATCATTCAGATTAATAAACAAATTAGTTATTTTGCTTATTACGACTGTCAATAATTATTATTAAAGTTTTGTTTCCAAAATATGTTTAAACTACTTGCTAATTTCGTAGTCTATAAGAAGCTGACTCCTTTCGGCGACATTCTTAACCACTTGCATCTAGCTACTGGATCAGAGTGTATCTGTCATACGGTAACCATGACTCATGGTCTGAAGCTTTCTTCTTGCTACCGTCACGTACTTAACAAGGGTGCGGTACAAAGCACTAAGTCTCATGGCCATTCTTGTTTTCTTTTTATTTTAATTTCTTAGATATAACTGCTCTTATAGAGCATGGTGATTCAGTTAATTGCGTAACTGGCGAAAATAACAACAGAATACAGGTGGCGATACCTTCAATGTAAATAATGCCGTTCCTAGAGAATTCACATACAAAGTTTACGCTGAAGCAGTCAGGGTTAGTAAAAAATTGGCATCAGAATAAAAAAGTAACTGAGTGAATCCATTTTATTTTCATTATGCCAATATTGCATAATCATGATACAACATCATCATCATCATCATCATCATCATCTCAATCATCATCAATCATCATCATCATCATCATCATCTAAGACTGATTATGCCTTTCAGCGTTCAGTCTGGAGCATAGTCCCCCTTATAAAATAGCACCGAATAGGGGGTCATGGAGGTAACATTGATGCCTCTTCTGATGTTTAGCCTATTACTTCAAAATCATTCTTAACCCAATCCAGCTATCTTCTACTTGGTCTACCCCGACTCCTCCTACCCTCTACTGCTGAACCCGTGAGTCTCTTGGGTAACCTTGCTTCTCCCATGCGTGTAACATAACCCCACCATCTAAGCCTGTTCGCCCTGACTGCTACATCTAATGAGTTCATTCCCAGTTTTTCTTTGATTTCCTCATTGTGGACACCCTCCTGCCATGTTCCCATCTACTAGTACCTGCAATCATCCTAGCTACTTTCATATCCGTAACCTCAACCTTATTGATAAGGTAACCTGAATCCACCCAGCTTTCGCTCCTATAGAATAAAGTTGGTCGAAAGATTGAACGGTGCACAGATAAATTAGTCTTGGTACTGACTTCCTTCTTGCAGAATAGAGTAGATCGTAGCTGAGCGCTCACTGCATTAGCTTTGCTACACCTCGCTTCCAGTTCTTTCACTATGTTGCCATCCTGTGAGAATATGCATCCTAAGTACTTGAAACTGTCCACCTGTTCTAACTTTGTTCCTCCTATTTGGCACTCAATCCGTTTATATCTCTTTCCCACTGTCATTACTTTCGTTTTTGAGATGTTAATCTTCATACCACAGTCCTTACATTTCTGATCTAGCTCTGAAATATTAGTTTGCAAACTTTCAATCGAATCTGCCATCATAACTAAGTCATCCGCATACGCGAGACTGCTTATTTTGTGTTCGCATATCTTAATCTCACCCAGCCAGTCTATTGTTTTCAACTTATGATCCATAAATAATATGAACAACAGTGGAGACAGGTTGCAGCCTTGTCTTACCCCTGAAACTACTCTGAACCCTGAACTCAATTTACCGTCAACTAATTGCTTGCAAAAGTTTGCCTACTATTCCATAAAGGTCTTCACGTAGATAGTCAGGCAGCAGTTAATCTCGTAGAACAGACAATAACTTCCTTCTAGGAGCCTGGTCATATGCCTTTTCTAGATCTATAAAGCATAGATACAATTCCCTGTTCCACTCATAACACTTCTCCATTATTTGCCGTAAGCTAAAGATCTGGTCCTGACAACCTCTAAGAGGCCTAAACCCACACTGATCTTCATCCAATTTGTCCTCAACTAATACTCGCCCTTTCCTTTCAACAATACCTGAGAAGATTTTACCCACAAAGCTGTAACAACTACAGAGGTATCTCTTTAAACATGGAAACAGAAAAGATTGATTAAAGATTGATGTGACTACTGCTTTCGTCCAGTCTGATGGAACCGGTCCCGACTCCCAGGCCATTTCAGTTATCCTGTGTAGCCATTTAAGACCTGACATTCCACTGTATTTGATGAGTTCCGACTTAATTTCATCCACCCCAGCCGCTTTGTTGTCCTGCAATCTATTGACCATTTTCTCCACTTCCTCAAATGTAATCCTATTTCCATCATCATTCCTAACTCATCGTACATCGAAATCTGAAACATTACTCATCATATTTTCGCCTACATTGAGCAACTCTTCAAAATATTCCCTCCATCCGCCCAAGGCATCAACAGGATTCACCAGCAGTTTTCCTGATCTGTCCTTAATACTTGTCATACCCTTCTTACCTCCCTTTCAAAGACTGCTAATTACACTCTAGAATGGTTTTCCAGCAGCTTGACCCAAAGTCTCCAACCTGTTTCCAAAGTCTTCCCAAGATATCTTCTTGGATGCTGCAATTATCTGTTTGGCTTTGTTTCTTTCTTCAATATAACTTTCTCTGTCTACCTGAGTTCTAGTATGTAGCCATTTTTGATACGCCTTCCTTTTCCTTTTACAGGCTGCCTTGACAGTATCATTCCACCAAGCTGTTTGCTTCATCCTACCTTTACACACTACTGTTCCAAGACATTCTTTAGCCACTTCTAGTACTGTATCCCTGTACCTTGTCCATTCCTTTTCCAATGACTGTAATCGCCTACATTCAACTAACTGGTACCTTTCTGAGATCACTTATATACTTGTGCCTGATTTCCTTATCCTGAAGTTTCTCCACTTTTATCCTCCTACATATGGACCTGATCTGCTGTACTTTCGGCCTCACAATACCAATTCCACTGCAGATTAAATAGTGATCAGTGTCATCAAAGAATCCCCTGAATACACGTGTCCCCCTCACAGCCTTCCTGAATTACTGATCTGTTATTGCATAGTCAATGACAGATCTGGTTCCCCTGCCTTCCCAAGTATACCGGTGAATGTTCTTATGTTTAAAAAATGAGTTTGTGATTACTAAGCCCATACTGGCACAGAAATCCAAGAGTTGTTTCCCGTTCCTGTTGGCCTCCATATCCTCTCCAAATTTACTCATAACCTTTTCATACCCTTCTGTTCGATTTCCAATCGTGGCATTAAATTCACCCATGAGCAGAACACTGTCCTTCTCCTTTACTGTCGGCCGCGGCGGTCTAGCGGTTCTAGGCGCTGAGTCAGGAACCGCGCGACTGCTACGGTCGCAGGTTCGAATCCTGCCTCGGGCATGGATGTTTGTGATGTCCTTAGGTTAGTTAGGTTTAAGTAGTTCCAAGTTCTAGGGGACTGATGACCACAGATGTTAAGTCCCATAGTGCTCAGAGCCATCCACCTGTCCTTTACTCTAACAACTTTGTCACTAAGTGCGTCATAACTATCCATCTTATCTTGATCTGTCCCTTCAGAATGCGAATGTGCTGACACAATCCTAATTTTCTTGTTAGACACTGTCAAATCTATCCACATCAGTCGTTCGGTTACGTGTCTTACTGCAACTACGCTGGAATCCATTTCTTTCCTGATGTAAAGCCCTACACCCCATTGTGCTATTCCTGCTTTGACTCCTGACAGGTAAACCTTGTACTCTCCCACTTCCTCTTCTTTCTCACCCCCTTACTCGAATGTATTGAACAGTTAAAACGTCCAACCCCATCTTACTTGCAGCGTCTGCCAACTCTACCTTCTTCCCAGAGTAGCCCCCATTGATATTAATAGCTCCCCATCTCGTTACCATTCGTTTGCCGAGTCATATCAGGAGTCCCTGGTTTATCAATTGGAGGTGGGGCTCCGTCACCTCCAAAGGTCCGAGGCATTTTGCTCTGATTGTTTCCAGCATCATATTTAAAGTACCAGGGAAGCAGGTTGCTAGCCTTACTTGCCCCGAGTCCCATTGGGCTTTACCACTAACGGTTGAGGGACTAACCGGTGGATTTGGTAGTCTTTGTCGTCTGAGCACAAAGGTGACCACGTCGCAGGATATGTCCGAGATGCCCAGCCTTATTCCAAAGTAACTGGTATTCTGACTGTCAGGACCACTTACTTGGCCACTCATACGTTGCCCGTGGTTCATGATCTAGGACACGACAACAGGAACCCACACCATAAACCACAATCACGATACATCCATGATACAACCACGATACATGTAATCATAAATTACTCAAAGACATTAATTGGTAGAATGTAAGCGACATCTTGGTAGTGTATCAAAGCAATTAATCACGTGGACGAATACACAGGATGCACATTCAGTAACAAAAAGTGTCTGGCCAATAATACTATCACCGTTATAGTTAAATTCCAATTTAAGTGAATCATATCAAGAAGAAGTGGCTCTGTACAATTACCAACACTTTTCTGTATTCTAATCTGCTACGAAACTTCCGGGAAGATTGCTACATAAATTTTCGTACATAATTTTTCATAACTCGGCACAACAGTGCTATTTAGAATCTTCTACTTGCCTGGGGTGACATGAAACAACAATCATTAAAGATTACGGTTTCTTTACATAGCATCCACTTGTTGTCCTGCAGGACGACGGCAGACATTTTTATGAAAATTTTGCACTTGATGTTTTGCCTATCAACTGCAGTAAAGCATTTTGCCTTTATGTAGTCAAAAGACAATACCGTCACTTGTACCGACTCTCTTATGCGTTTGTTACAAGCATTCAGCTTAATATTTGCGAAATGCAATTTCTAATGGGAATAGCTGTAATTAAGGCTATCTTCACTTCTAGTCTTCGTTTGTGGAATGATTATAACAAATTTTGAAGTACCGTACGTTTTCACATGAAAGGAAAATTGGAGTTATTGTTGCTTTTAATCAGAAATTGCTATATATTTGAAACGTATGTATGACTGATTGCTTTCTGATCACATAAAGTTATGAGCAAAAATATTAAGTTTGATGACTTTACCTCACACCATTCCTAAGCCGTGACGTCAGCTCCTATATGATGATGCAGGCGTATAGCATTCTCAAAGGAAGCACATCAGGTAAGTGATATGAAACATGTGGTTACCACATAAAAATGAAGTTTCTGAATGAACAGTTTCTGATATCCAGTGCCTACTTGATTACATGTAAAGATGGAATAGAAAGTCATTTACATTGCAGAAGCCACGGCACACGCAACAATGAAAGACAGTTGACGATCGCTAAGCTCATATCCGCGGAAACGATCACTTCGGACACGCTCCGTCATCTTAAAGTGAGTGAAGGGATGCATGTCGCTGAGGCCGAGGTAAAGAGGAGGCCGCACTACGTGCCGTGGCTCGACTACGGAGAGGTAAGTGATGTGTTGCACACGGTTTCAGTAAGATACGTTGGAGTGGAAAGCGCACAGTTTAGAAGCTACAGAATTCGGATGCTGTCCATCGCTCCGCTTTCATAAAACGCCTTTAATATGGGCTCAGGGACTTTCGAACATACATACAGCGATATTACTTATAATGAGAGACAAGCAAAGATGCTTTGCTGGATTCTTTGTTGGAAATGAGGGTCGATATTGTGTGGTTTTGTGTGCTGCGCAGTTCGTAAATACACTACTGGCTATTAAAATTGCTACACCACGAAGATGACGTGCTATACAGTCGCTAAATTTAACCGACAGGAAGAAGATGCTGTGATATGCAAATTATTAGCTTTTCACAGCATTCATACAACGTTGCCGCCGGAGGCGACACCTACAACGTGCTGACAGGAGGAAAGTTTCCAACCGATTTCTCATACACAAACAGCAGCTGACAGGCGTTGCCTGGTGATACATTGTTGTGATGCCTTCTGTAAGGAGGAGAAATGCGTACCATCACGTTTCCGACTTTGATAAATGTCAGACTGTAGCCTATAGCGATTGCGGTTTATCGTATCGCGACCTTGCTGCTCGCGTTGGTCGAGAGCCAATGGCTGTTAGCAGAAAATGGAATCGGTGGGTTCAAGAGTGTAATACGGAACGCCGTGCTGGATCCCAACGGCCTCGTATCACTAGCAGTCGACATGACAGGCATCTTACCCGCATGACTGTAACTGATGGTGCAGCCACATCTCGATCCCTGAGTCAACAGATGGGGACGTTTGCAAGACAGCAACCTTCTGCACGAACAGTTCGACGACGTTTGAAGTAGCATAGACTATCAGCTCGGAGACCATGGCTGCGGTTACCCTTGATGCTGCATCACAGACAGGAGCGCCTGCGATGGTGTACTCAACGACGAACCTGGGTGAATCCAAGTTCTGTTTACAGCACCATGATGGCCGCATCCGTGTTTGGCGACATCGCGGTGAACGCACATTGGAAGCGTGTATTCGTCAACGCCATACTGGCGTATCACCTGGCGTGATGGTATGGGGTGCCATTGGATACACGTCTTGGTCACCTCTTGTTCGCATTGACGGCACTTTGGACAGTGGACGTTACATTTCAGATGTGTTACGACCCGTGGCTCTACCCTTCATTCGATCCCTGCGAAACGCTACATTTCAGCAGGATAGTGCACGATCGCATGTTGCAGGTCCTGTACGGGCGTTTCTGGGTACAGATAATGTTCGACTGCTGCCCGGCCAGCACATTCTCCAGATCTCTCACCAATTGAAAACGTCTGGTCAATGGTGGCCGAGCAACTGGCTCGCCACAATACGCCAATCACAGCTCTTGATGAACTGTGGTATAGTGTTGAAGCTGCATGGGCAGCTGTACCTGTACACGTCATCCAAGCTCTGTTTGACTCAATGCCCAGGCGTATCAAGGCCGTTGTTACGGCCAGAGGTGGTTGTTCTGGGTACTGATTTCTCAGGATCTATGCACCCAAATTGCGTGAAAATGTGATCACATGTCAGTTCTAGTATAATATATTTGTCCAATGAATACCCGTTTATCATCTGCATTTCTTCTTCGTGTACCAACTTTAATGGCCAGCAGTGTAGATGAAATGAAAAGAGGTGACTGAATACGCCTTGGTTACATTTACAGGCAAATTTAGAACACAGAACGATAGGTTATGTCGCTGTCGAATGGATGGGTCTGACAAAATCGAAAGAAATGCGAAAACTGATTAGCGCATAGGTATAAACTAACTTAATATACACCGAAATGCGGTGAAAATGAGAACGTACTTTATCTTCTGGTCCGCAGGGTGGAGTTTGTACATGGGGTCAAGTATGCGGCAACAAGAGGAATGTAGGGAAACGATGACATCGAAGCGAGCGGATTAAGGAAGGTAGTTAATTTTCTCACGTTGAGTTCGTATTATAGAGTATGTCTACTGAGGTAGCAGTGATACACGCGAGTTAAATACTGTATTTGATGCTTTTCAGGAGGACAGAGAATCATTCACGTCTGAACTTACATCTGTGTTGAAGGATAACAGAGTGTACGAGATGATCGATTGAGATAGAGCTGCAACTAGGTACGATTCAAACGTTGACTCATTTATTCTAGAGAAGGACTAGTTGCTGAAGGTCGATTTTTTCCAGTATTCTATTTGGATGCTTTAGTCACGTGATATAGCCTGCGTTCTAGTCGTATGCAGGTACGTGTTCCGTATGTGGTTTAAAGCACTGTCTACTTGCGATCGTTGACGGTGAACCCGTCTGTCATTAGAGGACATCCATCTCATGTGTGATGAAAGTTGACACATTCCTCTAAACGCAATTTGATTTACGCGTTCCCCACCCTGTCGCAAGCTTGGTGTAAAATCGAGACTTCAGCGTCATTACTCAGATGTGGGTATTTGTGAGGGGCTGTATTCATTGTGTACACACTTACTCGAGAGATGGGTGTTTATAGAGTTGGTGACGGTATGACTTAATTTTCACATGTTGGACGCTGCTGTTAAGCGCATCTGTTTGCCTGTAGGATGTACCGGCTACTAATAATTATACTATTACTCCATCAGGTCTACATAAAAATTATAATTTCTGACTCGTCATTGTATGTGATCATTGGGCACTAGACGTGTCCGCAGGGCCATATTGGGCTCGTATTAGAGAGGAAAAGTTTTACGATTGGGGGAGAGAGATCCTTCTCCCCGCTTCCCTTACGCTGAGCATTATGTCTGACAGGACGGAAAAGTAAGCGATCTAAGGTTATCGCCCGTTTTTAAGTGCTAAACGTTCTCGTCTTAGGAGTGTGTGTGTGTGTTTATGTTCTCTCCCCCTCTCCCCCTCTCCCACCGGAACCTTCGATGCACCAATCATGGACTCTAGAGCAATACTTTACACATGATAGATTGGATAACTTACGTAAAAATGCGTCGAACTACGTTGTGTATAAATAGCACTCCGTTCTTGTTCTTAACTATATGCTACTAAATTAAGGCACTTTGAGATCTGTTACTATAGATCAATGTGGTGTACTAAGCTCCAAGACTTTGTTACATTTCGAGAAATGTGGTGCACTTGGAGGGTTTAGGACTAGGAAAGCTCTATTCAGTCAAGAGAGGTGGAGTGTAGCTGTATTCGTCTGCTCGGTTGAGGAATAATTGGGTAGCGATGTTGCGGGGTAGGTTGGTCAATGCCGAGGTGAGAATGGTCTTTTAACGTAAGAGGGCGAGATAGCTCTGTGACCACCATACGTAGAGAAATTGATCGAGTACTATGTGCGAGGTCTTAGTATACCAGACAACGCTATAGATATTTCTTAGATCGTTTTTTATGTGTTCGTGAATTAAGTGTGAATGGACGTGCTGAGCAGTCATCTATGAATGTTCGCAATGATACTTGCAAAGCAGAGGATGTATGGTTTAGCTATGACACTGAAATTAGGAAAACTAGCTATAACATGATAGGCCAGTGTTGGACTTATCGCAAAAAATTTTACAGTATCAGCTGTGATGGATAATATTACAGAAGATCGGTGGTGTCTTATCCACCGCATCAGTGCATTGGGTACGACATAATGATTGTCCCCCAACTCAAACAAGCATTTTCAGTCAAATTTTGGTTGATGGACCGCAACGTCCGGGGTTGCTAGCACCGAAAACGGGTCATTTTTGCACACAAGTTCGGGATCACCATCACTAGAAATGGAACACAGAGTTATAAACTATTCGGTCACTGCGACATACGAGTTTAAATGTAGAGGTGGTCAATCATTTTCGAGGGAAGTCGCCACAACGCCACCAGGCTCTTCTAGTTTCCTTGTGTTGTGGCTGTCCTTTATTTGAAATCATATTCATACAGTCGACAGAATAACATTGAATGATTTACAAGCTGCAAGGTATAGTTTCCTGTGAGAGGCCGTGCACCAGTCCGTGTTAATGTCTGTTTAGAATCAGACACTGACTTCGAAGTCGCGGCAGAAGGACGAAATGCTCGGCAGTGTGCAAAAGCGTGTTTGACCCTTGTTCAAACAATGTTTTCTGAGGTAGCTTCTCATTCGCTTAGAGTATGGGTGGTCAAACTTAAAAGTGGTCTGTGCAGCGTCTGTATATTTAATATGATCTTGTTCATATAGGCAGCTGCAGTTTGACTTGGTGAGCTGTTTGAGGTGTCAGGAATTCTTGGATGGTCGCACTCTGAGTTATTCGGGGAGAGTATTGTGAATTCCGTTTGTCCCCGCTGGAGGTGGATCGCATTGGTGCCTTCGTGACTTTTTCACTGTTTGATGGTAGAGGATAAAGATGATAGGACGTTGAGGATCTGTTGTATCTAGTTTGTGACGTACAACATTGCGCTCATTTCTGGCGAATGGTCAAAAGAAGGTGCTGTTGCAGTAACTGAGGTCGTCCTGTTTCTATACAGGCTGCAGAAGGTAATAGACATGTCTTTCTCTGACTAAAATTTCAGAGATCAAATGGGTGAAGATAAATGCATACTCATCTACGCTTAGAAAGGGAGAATGATTTTTTAATATTATTAAGTGAGTTTTGGCGGAGTGAATATGGTTTTATATATGCGAGTGTTTAAGATTTGCGAGTGGAAATTGTCAGCGAAGGGTGAATGACGTCAGGTTCGCTGGCCGGGGAAGACACTTTTCACATGTCCTGTTGGCGATGCGAGTGGGGGGGGGGGGGAGGAGGGAGGGAGGGATAGAGATCTGCGCTATTCAGGAATCCATTTGTGCGCTGTATGTCGTTAGACAATAGCTGGAGAGCAGTTATAGAAAGAGAGAGCCCACTTCAGCATTCTGGTCCCAGGGCTGAGTGGACGGCTGTTTAGATCGACAGTTATGTTGCTTTGACATGCCGCCGCCGCCGCCGCCAACGGCGCTCGGACGCTCGCTTTGTAAGGCGCTATGTGATTAGTTTGAGCATTTAGTACTTGTCTTGGTCGTTATTGGATTAAGAACTGTAATATTGAAGTTCATGTCCTCAGCGGGACCACTGTGTAATTGAGTGAGAGTGTGTGTTTTTGAAGATATGTTTCGCGATTGGTGATGTTAAGTTGATGGCGAAATTTAGCTACCACTGTAAAAAATAGCTGTCTGCTGCTGAAAGAAGGAAAGAAAGGGGTGACCTTGCCCCCAGACCTGATGGATGAGTTATTCAACAACTATCACTTGCTCTTGCCTAATGATGTTCGGATATAGGAGTCTCTAAACGGCGCGCGAGATTTTTTTATGTGGAAATTTATGCAATCTATAGATAGTGATATTCGACTGCTAGTAACAACAGTTAAGAGCGGAAAAATAGGTCGAAATCGAGTGCTGGCAGAATGCTGGGGCAATGGTAATAATACTTAATTCAAGGTGAAGGTGGTAAATGTGGATCAGGCTTTGAATATTGGGGTGAGTGTCGTATGTGCTTGATGCTCTGTATAAAAGTTTGACTCATTAATTGCGTTTGGTATTTCTGGGGGTGTGTAAAATTAATTTTACTGTTGAAAGTGCGAGAAAGACGAGTTGATTGGTGTTTAGATAGAGGCTACATTTGTACGTAATTCGAAAAGAGGGGATGAGAATGGTAAATTGATTGATGAACATGGTTTGTGGGGTGATATATGAGTGTCAAGATAGTGTTGAGGACGTCTGCGTATGTTGATGGTGGGACGGGTGTGAGGTGAGGTGCTGTGGGAGGTGTAAATTAGATCTCATTAAAAAAATGTTGTAAAGTAAGAATAATGTTGAGAAGGTTTTAGATGGCTGGTCACGCGACGAGGCGAGAGAAGGGATGTGTAGTTACGTTTAGTTAAAGGGTCGTGTAATGTCGTGTGAGGAGCAACGCGCAGTGTGCTACAGTGTCATAGGAGGTAAAGACATGCGCTGCTATGATGTGTCTAGCGTATGGAGACTGCGCTCTCGAATTATGCTGCGTTGATATTAAGTTGTCTTTCACCCGAGTTCGGTGGTCGCGGCTCGGGATTGAGACGGATCGTGGTCCTGGACAGACGAATGTGTGTTCTTTGACTGCTGACGAGCGCGTTTACCGCGCCAAGTCACGCTTGCGGAAGCCGAACAGGGGCTGTGTGAGGTCTGAAATCAGACGGATGGGTGACTTCACGATCCTGTGGGCAGGGTGCGGAGTGGGGGGGGGGGGGGGGGGGGGTACCTGAGCACGTCTGCTGAGTTATTTTGCGAGCGGATCTACAGGCTCTGCTATGCGTTATTTGGATAGTTTACGAGTACTGAGCGTATCTACACATCTGTGTGAAGAATTATTTAGCAGCAGTTTGCTATTGTATGTACTGAAATTATGATTGGGTGCGTGTCTGTGGGCTGTGCAACATGGCCCAGGGCACATCTGGGTGGGTGTTTAGAGATAGCGTGATGGATATACTGTATGGTTAAATAAGTTGTTCGAAAAAATTGAGTGTTCTCAATGATTACACACACCTGCAGCGCAAATCAGAGTGATTGGTTTCCCATCACGATCTCGGTTGCTTGCGAGTAGTAAATGTTTTGCCGGCCGCGTTAATCATGTGTGTCAACGAGCTATGGGCTGTTCTGACAATAGACCTGAAGGCAGGTCAAGACCTGAGACGCCGGCGGTAAACATGAGAAGAACAACGCAGCTTTCACATGTCAGAGGAGAGTGCCCTTTCGGGTCGACTGTCACGAGCGAGCGCGGAAGCTGAACTTAGATTACGCTCCAAGCCAGGCCGCGCGCGCGTGCAGTCGGCGGGAGGAGGGATTCCAGAGCCTCCGTCCAAGACGTATAGGTGATATGAATTTTCTCGGGTGTTAGGCGCGAATGCGACTGTGACGAAGTCATGTTTGGAGGCGGCCGAGCGGAGACTTTTGGTCTGTTTGGTTCAACCAACCAACCCATCAGTCCCTTGTTTCAAATGTGGTCCATTCCGATAGTGTGATATCTCAAAAAAGTCAGAACGATGAAAGGGAAAAGGCTAAAAATGTAAAAGGGCAGTCATGTTGGCAATGGTAAAATCAAAATGAGGCAAGTCTACAAGAGAGCGAACCCAACGCTACGCTGAAGCAGCAGAGGCAAGACCACCTGCGACTTAAAAGGTGCAACCGCTAGAATGTATAGGTGTGTGTGGGAAAAGGAGACTGTTTTTATCATTTTTTTAGGATTGGCTATAGTAAAAGGGGAAGAAAACAGGATGTCAGCCAGAGAGGGGAGTCGGGAATCGCCAAACACGGCGTACAGTGGGAGATACCCCAACACTCACCGCCCTGCCCCAACACCAGAGACAGATTAAAAACCTTAAAACTGAGAATAAAAACCACTCTCCCGGAGGAAACCGAGAACCAGAGAGACCATCCGGGAATCGTCAGCCAACATCAAAGGTAAAGTGCGGGGGAGTCTGCAGTTATCACGCAGAGCCAAAAGAAGGGGGCATTCAACCAAAATGTGGGCTACTGACTGGAAGGCTCCACAACCACATAGTGGGGGTGGCTCATCACGCAAATGAAAACCAAGGGTAAGCCTGGTATGGCCAATGCGGAGACGACACAGTGTTGTCGAGTGCATTCGGGAGAGGCCAAAGGAAGAACGCCACGGGCCTGGTGTCACCTTAATCGCACGAAGTTAATTAGACAGGGGAGTAGCCTCCCAAGAATTGGCCCACGACTGTGCGAAGTGGGATTTGATGTGAAGCCGTAAATCCGCTGCAGGAGGGCTTATAGATAACGGGGGTAAGTGACTACTCCCCCAGCCTGACGATCAGCGAGCTCATTACCCAGGATACCCACATGGCCAGGGACCCAAAGGAAGTCAACGGAACAAGCAGCACGGTGAATATCAGCGAGATGGTCATGGATGACAGAGATCAAGGGATGGTGCGAAAAACATCGGTCAATAGCCAGAAGGCCACTCATTGAGTCCGTACATAACAAAACATGGTTGTGTTGGGACTGTTTAATAAAGGTAAGGGCCTGGGAAATTGCCATCAATTCCGCAGTAAACACCCCACATGTGGGTGGCAGCAGATGATTTTCCGTTCCAACAGAGGACTTGAAGGCATACCCAACATGATCAGCAGATTTAGAGCCATCAGTGTAAAAAACAACAGCATCCCGAAACTCCCATAAAATTCAGCGGAAAATGGGACGGAACACTATCGGGGGGGGGGGGGGGGGATGGAATCTTTCGGGCCTCGGCGGAGATCCATCCGAAATCGAGGCCGAGGAACTAACCGAGGGGGGGGGGGGGGCGGAGGGTAGGGAGCAAGGAACACAGGACTAAGAAGGAAGCAGAAAATCACGGCAAAGAGACGCAAGGCGGAGCCCAACCGGTAAACCTGCCTGAGGGCGGGAATCAGGTGGGCGACGTCCATAGAATAGGAAGGATGAGTGGGAGAAGAACAGACAGCGAGTGCATAAGACACCAGAAGCTGGGACCGCCGAGTAGAAGGGGGGGGGGGGTGATCCCAGCTTCAACCAGGAGACTATCAACAGTGCTAGCAGTGCTAGTAGGGAAGGTACCAGTGGCCAAACGGATACTGTGGTGTCACCGCCAGACACCACACTTGCTAGGTAGTAGCCTTTAAATCGGCCGCGGTCCGTTAGTATACGTCGCCACTAACAGAGATTGCAGACCGAGCGCCGCCACACGGCAGGTCTAGAGAGACTTCCTAGCACTCGCCCCAGTTGTACAACCGACTTTGCTAACGATAGTTCACTGACAAAATAGGCTCTCATTTGCTGAGACGATAGTTAGCATAGCCTTCGGCTACGTCAATTGCTACGACCTAACAAGGCGCCATGTTCAGTTACTATTGATATTGTAAATAATGTACAGTCAAGAGCGACGTTCACCATATATGGATTAAAGTTAAGTATTCCACCAGCTACATCCGTTTTTTTGCTAAAGTTTAATTTCCTTGACCTGTTCCAGACCTCACGCCAGCCTGCGTGAGCTAAAACGCGTGTCTTTCGGCTTCCTCTAATATCACTGTGTTGGCTCTCCTGCCAACCCACAACAGATACCACGATGGTGGACTGGATCCAGCATGTGCAGTGTGGAAGGAGCAGCCAAACTATAAACTTGACACCATAGTCCAAGCGAGACATAACTAGAGCATGATAAAGACGGAGGAGTGAGCGGCCTGCAACCCAAGAGGAGTGGGCAAGGAAGCGAAGGACATTGAGTTTAAGGAAACATCCTACCTTCAGAAGTCTGATATGGGGCAGCCAAGTGAGCTTGTTGTCGAAAAGAAGACCTAGGAAACGAAACTGTGGGACCACAGGCAATCGTTGTGCATCGAGATAGAGCTCTGGCTCAGTGGATCGTAGTACGGCGACAGAAGTGGACTACCCGCGATTTTAAAGGAGAGAATTGAAACCTGTGTGGGAGGGTCCATGCAGAGGCACGCCGTATAGCTCCCCGGACCTGCCGTTCTGCAGAGGCCATCGATGAGGAACCAACCCAAATGCAGAAATCACCCACATACACTGCAGGGGCGACTAAAGGACCAACAGAGGCCCCAAGTCCATCGATAGCAATGAGGAAAAGAAGTACACTCAAGACAGAACCCTGTGGGATGCCCGTCTCCTGGGTCTGTGGAGAACTAAAAGCAGTACCAACTCTAACTCTGAATGACAGATGGATCAGGAACTGGCGAATAAAAACCGGGATGGGCCCCGAAAACCCCACTGATGAAGGGTAAGTAAGATGTGATGGCGCCAGGCCGTGTCATAGGCCTTGCGAAGGTCAAAAACAATGCAACCAAATGGCGGCGCTGGGAAAAAGCCTGCCGAACTGCGGATTCCAAGCGAAGTAAATGATCGATTGGAGACTGTCCCTCTCGAAAGCCACACTAGGAGGAGGACAATAAATCCCGAGATTCGAGGACTCAATTGAGCCGACGGGCTACCATCCGTTCAAGTAACTTACAAACAACATTGGTCAAACTAATGGGCCGATAGCTGTCAACAGATAGAGGGTTCTTACCGGGCTTAAGGACAGGAACCACAATGCTATCCCTCCACTGAGAAGGGAAGTCACCCTGGAGCCAGATACGGTTAAACACCTGAAGAAGATGTTGTTGTTGTGGAGCACTGAGATGTTGAAGCAGTTGGTTACGAATTGAATCTGGGCCAGGGGCCGTATCACGAGAAGAAGATAGAGCAGAAAGAAATTCCCATTCAGTAAAAGGTTCGTTGTAAGATTCTGACTCACAAGGGGTGAAACAGCGGGCTGAAGCTTCCACCTTATGTTTTTGATGAAGGAAAGCAGCTGGATAGGAGGCTGACGCTGATGCCACTGCAAAATGGGTCGCAAGATGTTCTGCAAGAACTAATGGGTCCATACAAATGCCATCTGGGAGATGAATGCCTGGGAGGGTGGACTGCCGATGGCAACCCTGGAGAGAACGAAGTGTAGCCCATACTCGTGAAAGAGGGACAGTAGAACCAAGGGAAGAAGCAAATCGTTCCCAACATATCCGCTTGCTCTGTTTGATTAAATAACGGGCTTTAGCGCGAAGGCGTTTAAAGGTAGTAAAGCTGCCTACGGATAGGTGCCTCTTAAAGTGTTGCAAAGCTCGACGGCGATCACGGATGGCAATGGCAATGGCCGTACTCCACCATGGGACTTGCCGGCGACGAAATGGTCCAGATGAGCGCGAGACAGCAAGGCTAGCAGCGCGAACAATCGCGTCAGACACGTCACCGAGGACGTCATCAATACGACCCGAAAGAGAGGGAGAAAACACGACATGTGCAGTGTATAGAGGTCAATCAGCGCGTTGGGAAGACCAACGAGGTAACCTGTCCATCGGGGAGCGGGAAGGGAGCGTGATAATCAATGGGAAATGGTCACTATCACAAAGGTCGTCGTGTGGCGACCAGTGTAATGAAGGGAGGAGAGAGGGAGAAGAAAGAGAAAGATCAATGGCAGAAAAGGTACCATGACCGGCACTGAAATGAGTAGGGGAGCCATCATTAAGAACGCACAGGTCGTGGTCTGCAATAAATTGGTCAGTAAGACTACCTCGTCTAGAAGGAAAGACACTGCCCCACAAGGGATGATGAACATTAAAATCCCCAAGGAGGAGGAAGGGAGGAGGAAGTTGCTGAAGAAGGGCAGTTAAGGCAGCAGGTGTAAGAGTCCTGTCAGGAGGGAGATAAAGATTGAAAACTGTGACCGCAGAGTCTAAGTGGACCCTAACTGCAACCGCTTCAAATTTAGTGTGAAGAGGAATCCACGTGCTAGCAATGTTCGTACGGACCAACGAACAAACGCCACCAGAAGCCCGCAGGGGTCCGACCTGATTTCGACAGAAAACACGGAACCCACAGAGGGTCGGTGTGTGAGCATCATTCCTGTAGAACCACACAAGCTGCAGAATAAGACGAAATAAGGGAGTTCAATTCTGGAAGGTGATGGCAGCCCAATTCCATTGGAGAACCACAGAATGATGATTTAAATGGGGGCTGAACACGCTAAAGCCAGTCATACCGCCAGGTCATCACCCGTCACTGACAAGAAGGGTGCTACATCCATGAACAACAGGTCAGAATCTGGTTGTAAAGCTGGTGACACCTGAGGCTCTTTGTTCCAGGACTTATGTTTCTTCTTCTTCTTTTCAGGTTGAGATCGAGGAGGGCTGTGTGGCATAAAGTAGCCAGCTGCAGCAAGATCGGGAACAGAAAGAGACCGGGCGACCTGGAGGCCAACAGACTGCGGTTCTCGCGGTCGTCACGTGGCAGCAGACCTGTGTCCTGGAAGGTGCTGGGAAGGGGCAACCCCGGGAGGGGCAACCCCGGGAGGGGCGCCCTTGACCAGCAGAACCCGAAAGAGTGAGACACTTCTGTGGCTGGGGAGGGGGAGCAGCGCCCAGAGGAGAAGGTGTGGGAGCCGCAGGGGAGGGGAGGGAGGGAGGAGAGAGGTCCAGGATTGAGGTACGGAAGGGGGAGGAAGGGGTAAAGATGTAACTAAAGCAAAACTAACCTACACAGAGGCTCGTAAGACGAATACACGTCTTCACACTGTGTCCATGACGTCTAAACGATCAAGGGACTTATACTTCTGTATGTTCTTTTCCTTCTTATGTACTGGGCAATCTGGTGAACGTGGAGAATGATTGCCATGGCAATTTACACACATAGGAGGGGGAACACAGGGACTTCCCTCATGGAGTGGACGTCTACAGTCACCACAGAGAGGGACTTGCGAACAGCGGGAAGACGTGTCCAATATGCAAGCACTTACAACACCTCATAGGAGGTGGGATGCACGGCTTCACATCACATCGATAAACCATAATCTTTACTTTCTCATGGAGGGTATCCCCTTGAAAAGCCAGGATAAAGGCACCAGTATCAATGCAATTGTCCTTAGGACCCTTCTGAACACGCCGAACAAAGTTAACACCCTGCCGTCTGAGTTTGTTCTGAAGTTCCTATCAGTCTGAAGGATGAGGTCCCTGTGAAACATCGCACCTTTAACCATATTTAGAGACTTGTGGGGGGGGGGGGGTAATGGACACAGGAATTGTGCCAAGATGGGTACAGGCATGAAGGGCCGCAGACTGGGCAGCTGATGCAGTTTTGATCAGCATCGAACTCGACCGCAGCTTGCTCAGGGAGTCCACTTCACTAAACTTGTCTTCAATGTGTTCCACAAAGAATAAAGGTTTGGTATTGGTAAAAGTATGCCCATCAGTCCTGGAGCAAACCAGATTGCGGGGGGTGGGATGGTTTCACCACTAGCCGATGGGCCTGTCCCTCTTCCCAGGGGGTAGCCATGGAAGGGGAGGCCGAAGCGGGCAAGAGAAGCAGCAATAGAAGAATCAGTTCCACACAGAGAGACGGCCGCAGGAGAATGGCCAGAGTTCTGGACCCCTATGCATTTCATTTGCATAGCGTCCGCCCTGATACCACCCACTCCGATCAGGGGCTCTCCTCACAGGCGCCACCCAGGCACAGCAAGGGCCATCTGACATAGCTACCATTGCCGGGAGTTCCAATGCTCCAGGATGATGAGCAACCACTCCAAGGCTTGCATGAGGAGGTCACAGCTCAGGTATCGAAAGTGTGATCCCTGTGCGTTCAGTGGGCTCAACCAAAAGTGTACATAGCGGCCCCACCACACAGGCTTGCTACTGTGCTGGCTATGCACCCTAGCATCAGACAACAACGTGAAAGAAAAGGTGGAATTAATTAGGAGGGATTATGTCGGAGACACTAGGTCAGGTGCTCTTCCCCAAATGGCTCACAATACGGAAGAGAAATTTAGTAATGGGGGTCAAACCCCAGAGGGGGACCAGGGAGTGCCAAAAGGAGGTGATTATACAACAAAGCTAAATTGCAAAACCAACGTAACCAGGATGATAGCGGGGGTCAGCATAAGCAAGGACACCAGGACAGGGCGAGAGGGAAGGGGCAAGAAGAGGAAAGGCAGGGAAGGGGAAGGAAATGGGGCCCCAAGCTATTGCAGCCTTCCTTCTTTCCAGGGCTGCATGCTCGCCCCGCACGTATACACAAAACAGTTGTGGACCCCTTGGGGGCAGGGTATTGGGTGAGGGTGTTTGGGCGCATCTGTTGGACTATTTTTTTTGTGAGCATGGCTGTGCACTGTGCTGTGCTTTATTTAGGGAGTTTAAGAGTAAAGCACACTCCTTCCTTCTTCCATCAGCCTAATGCGGGGTGAGTCGTTTTACCAACAGCCCCCTGCGAATTGGTGGTGGTGGTACGCCTAGTTTTCAATAATTTTCTTACGTTGGTAGCGACGATGCAAATGAGCTTTGTTTACTGGCAGATTTCACACTTGGCGCCTGATCCTAGGAGGAAGTGGCGGTCGGGTGGATGAGGTTATTACAAGTGCCCTTCCTTTACGCACAATTTTCTTAGGTTGATAGCGACGGTGCAAATGAGGTTTTTTTACTGATTGAATTCAAACTCGGCGAGGGTTCCTAGGAAGAGATGGCGGTCTGGTCCTCAAAAAGTAGTTGTGGTAGGTGGCGAACAGTCGGCATCGACAGGTTTGAACGTGCCCGGGAAACAACTTTCGCGCCAGAAGTGTGGCAGGGTGTTCTTTGTGAAATGGCTGACGGTTGTGTAATTCAGCTCCAATGCAAACAATTTTGGCGGGAAACGTGCGGAGGCGACGAATACGCGTGGTGAACGGACAATGGACCGCTGTGACGTCAAACTTGGCAAGCTCCAGCGTGTCCAGCGAAATCATGTTTACGATGTGGGAGCGATAGCCAGTCCAGCGGCTAGCGCGGGCCGCTGAAGCACGCCGGCAGTCCACCGCGAGCGGCCGCCTCACGTGACAGGCGTCGGCAGTGGGTCTGCGCGCTGACTGGCGGGGCCAGGGGGTGGCGACGATTTGATCTAATTCAGTTGGAGCGCGGATGTCGTGGCGACTGCACTGCGATATCAAAGAGGTGTACTGGTAAGCCGCTGTCATTCATTCGTGTCTGGTCAGCATTTCCAGCAGATAGCAACTGCGATGACCTTGTTTCCCTCGATCAGATCCTGTGTTGTGCAGGATTATTCAAATTGAGGACAAATTAGCAGGTAGGCCGGCTCTTGCGTTGTTCGGCACTCGCAGTGTATATCTCCATCAGCTGGAAGAACGCCCCATTTTCGCATGTTGGTCTCGCAAAGAGGAACGCCCACCCTAAGACGATTGAGCTATCTCCAAATAGTTAGGGCAAGTTATCAATCACTAGAGGGAACACCAGAATCTCTTTCTGAATTTCAGTTGATGAACTTCAGTTGATGGACTACAGCCTGCTGACCATGCAGTGGGTTTCAGGGATCATAAGATTGCTTAGCCCACTCTACATAAGTAGCAACAGCCCTTCTAATAGTGAGGGGAGCTGTTTCAACAATCAGGTATATTTTGTCGACTGGAGTTGGCTTCATACCTGGAATCCTGGAAAGATTCTCATTGATTGCAATACCAACATGTTTGGTGTGAGTGATGCACTCCACACAGATGAAGCATACTCTGCTGTGGACACACAGAAAACAAGAGGCTAAATTCTCAGGATGGGACAACTTGCTCCCCAGGTGGTGGATGTGAGCTTCCTGAAGATGTTATTCTGTGAACTAACTTTCAGCCTGGTGTTAATGGCAATGGGATGTCAAGTCATACATCCCTCCCACAAGGCGGTGCTTAAAGTGCTGGGTGTTTGGCCATATGTCTTCCCAGACTGTGGATGCCCATCACATCCCAATACCCCATATGTCCTGCCTCCCATCTCTGTCAACTGCAGGGAACATCATTCACCTTGCTCGCCAGACTGCAGGATTCTCCAGAAAGAGAGGAAAATCATAGACTAAAAGACCCCGGATCAACTGACCTACACTGAGGCTAAGAGGAAATTTGAGCGCCTACATCCTGTGGCTATGACCACCTTATATGCTACCACTTCGGGAACAGTTGTCATCCCATCAGGTCTTCTGTGGCCTCTCAGAACTGGGAGACTACAAATGCTCCCTTGATGGTGGAGTGCACTTCCCTTCCTGTTGATACCGCACCACCTACTTTGGTAGCAACACCCTCCCAGCCATCGGGGATTTCTGTCCGCAATTCTGAGATGGAGAGGCCTAAGTCTTCCTTGGCTCCTCTCGCTAGGAAGGGGTCCCTTGGGTCATTCCCTTCCCATGTTTCTTCAAGTGGGAAAGATGACACCCGCCAGAGGCTGAAGAACCAAAACCAGCTGGTTGTTGGGCATCACGGTCATCCTTAGTCCCGGAGACTTAGCCAGTGAAGTCCTCCAAGCCACGGAAACCCAAGTAACAGCGCGAGAAATCGAAAAAGAAGACCCCTAAGACCAAGGAGATTGCGGTGCCACCCACACAACCGCAACCTACAAGCTCTGAGGGTCAGCGAGATCCAGGTCCTCAGTGGACCTCAGAATCTCCACCCCTTCCTCAGCCACAGACACAATGGATATAGATTGCTCAGGCAAAAAGTCTGTGGCAGCATGTGACCCTGAGGTGTAAACTGCCTCACTGAATGTTCCATGTCTTCCTAGTGGAACTGAAGTGTATTTTTTCCACCGCCTGGCTGAGCTACAGCAGCTGTTGAGCTTTACACCTGCTTTCTGCATTGCCCTCCAAAACACCTGTTTCCTGGCAATGTTGACCCCTGCACTCTGTGGCTATAAGGAATATTACAGGTACCGTAGCGACTATAATCGAGTGTCAGGTGTTGAAAGGACACAGTTTCATTACAGACTGTGTTTATGTCCTAAACTCAAACACCTCCCGAAGCTGTGGCTACAAGAATACGGATGGAGGAAATAACTGTGTGCAATGAACATCTTTCTCCAGATGGTGCAATACCCCTGAATGTATTAGCTGCACTGATTGATCAACTCCCTAAACGTTTCCTACTCTTGAGAGATTTTAATACCCATAATCCATTGTGGGATGGCACCATGCTTACTGGCTGAAGCAGACATGTCGAAACTTTACTGTCTCAGTTCGACCTCTGCCTCTTAAATACTTAGGCCGCCCCACATTTCACTGTGGCACAAGGTACATATTCGGCCATTGATCTCTCGGTGTGCAGTCATGGCCTTCTCCCACCTATCCACTGAAGAGCACATGACGACCTGTGTGGTTGTGACCACTTCCCCGTCTTGTTGTCACTGCCCAGTCGTCAGGCACATGGGCGCCTGCCCCGATGGGCTTTAAACAGTGACAGCAGAGCTGAAAGCTTCCCATTCCAACTTGTTCAATCTCCCCCATATGTGATCATCGATGAGATGGTTGAGCAACTGACTACCACAATCGTTTCTGCGGCATAAAACGCGATTCCTTGCTCTTTACGGTGTCCACAGCGAAAGGCAGTCCCTTGGTAGTCGCTAAAGCAATTAGGGAGCGCCGGCGAGCTCTGCAGGGGCATAAGCGGCACCCTTCCCCAGAGCGCCTCATAGCCTTTAAATGGCTCCGTGCCCGCGTTCGCCAGCTAATCAAACGACGGAAGCAGGAGTGTTGGTCGAGACACATCTCGACCATTGGTTGCCATACAACACCTTCTCAAGTCTGGGGGAAGGACAAAACTTGTTTTTGGGAACCAGACGCCAACAAGATGTTCCTGGTGTTAACATAAATGGCGTGTTATCTGCCAACGCAATCGCGATTGCCGAGTAATTTGCTGAGCACTATGCTCGAGTCTCTGCGAAAGTCTGGCGGGGTAATTCTCCTACACACTCTCAAATGGCGGCTGGAAGTGAAAGTCGTCTAGTTCACTATACGCCACAGTGAATCCTATAACGCCCCATTTACAGATTGGGAGCTCCGCAGTGCCTTTGCACATTGCCTCAACACAGCTCCTGGGCCTGATCGGATCCGCAGCCAGGTGATTAAACATCTCTCATCTGACTACAAGCGACATCTTCTCATCTGAAACCAGATCTGGTGCGATGGCATCTTTCCATCACAATGGCGGGAGAGTACCATCATTCCAGAGCTCAAACCCGGTAAAAACCCACTTGATGTGCATAGCTATCGGCCCATCAGCCTTACCAACGATGTTTGTAAGCTGGAGGAACGTATGGTGTGTCAGCAGTTGTGTTAGAGCCAGTGGACCACGTGATTGCAGGACCCATGTTAGGGCGGCTTCCACCATGGTCGCTCTACCACTGATAATCTTGTGTCCCTCGAGTTTGCCATCCGAACTGCCTTTCGCAGACGCCCGCACCTGGTTGGTGTCTTTTTCGATTTACGAAAAGCTTATGACACGACCTGGGGAAATCATATCCTTGCCACATCCTACGAGTGAGCTTCCAGAGGCCCACTCCCGATTTTTATCCAAAATATCCTGTTACTTTGAACCTTCCATGTCCAAATTGGTGCCTCTCATAGTCCTCCTCCCCCTCCCCCCACCCCAATATCCAGGAGAAGGGGGTCCCACAGGGCTCTGTATTGAGTGTATACTTTTAGTAGTCAATGGTCTAGCAGCAGCTGTACGGACGTCTGTCTCATCTTCTCTGTATGCAGACGACCTCTGCGTTTCATACTGCTCCTCTGCTCTTTGTGGATGGCTCCCTGTAGGCGCCGCTCTACCCCACCATTACCAGTCATGGTTTCCAGTTTTCGGCCGCAATGACGTGTGTCATGCACTTCTGTTGGCGTTGTACTGTTCTCCGGAACCAGAACTTTACCTTAATGACGACCCACTCACTGTAGTGGAGAAATACCGAATATTAGGACTGGTTTTCGACGCCTGATACGCTTACGCTCACGACGGTGAGGAATCCAAGTCAGAGTGCTGGCAGCACATGAATGCCCTATGCTGCCAAAGCAACACCAACTGGGGTGTAGATTTCTCTACACTTCTGCATCTCTGCAGAACCCTTGTTCAATCCCGCTATGACTATGGAAGTCTGGCTTATGGCTGCGCGGCGCCCTCAGTGTTGCGTTTACTGGACCCAGTGCACGACTGTGGCGTTCGCCTAGCGACAGGAGCTTATAGAATGAGTCCGGTGACCAGCGTCCTGATGGAGGCTGGAGGCTGGAGTCCCTCCATTGCAGGTTAGGCGTGCCAAACTGCTTGCCAGTTAAGTTGCACACGTTCGTAGTTCTCCTGTGCATCCGACAGTAGTTCATCTCCCACATAGGCGGCCCAGGTAAGGGCTTCCAATTACAGTTCGTCCAGTCCCTTGTTTATGAACTGGAATCCTTTCCTTGACCACCTATACTTGAGGTCCACTCTTGTACACCTCCATGGTGTACACCTAGGCCGCAGCTCTGCCTGGATCTTTCACTTGGCCCTAAGGATGCAGTTAACCCCCGTCTCTCCAATGCCACTTCATCTCTATTCTTGACATATACCAAGGCCATGAAGTGGTTTACACTGACAGCTTGATGGCGGGCGATCCTGTCGACTTTACGTATGTCCATGGAGGACATATTGAACAGCATACCTTGCCTGATGGCTGCAGTGTTTTCCCTGTCGAGCTGGTGGCTATACCTCGTGCTCTTGAGAACATCCGTTAGTGCCCTGGGGAGTCGTTTCTTCTGTGTATTGACTCCTTGAGCAGCCTACAAGCTATCGAGCAGTGCTAGTCTCGTCATTCGGTGGTAGCGACCATCCAGGAGTCCATATATGCCTTGGAACGGTCCAGTCGTTCAGTGGTGTTTGTCTGTACCGCAGGTCACGTCAAAATCCCAGGCAACGAACTTGCCGACAGGCTGGCCGAACAGTGTACACGGAAACCGCTTATGGAGATCGGCTTCTCTGCAACTGACCTGCATTCACTACTACGCCGCAAGGTTTTGCGGCTTTGGGAGACGGAATGGCATAACCTCAGTACGCACAATAAACTGCGTACCTTTAAGGAGACTACGAATGTGTGGAAGACCTCCACGCGGGCCTCTTGCAGTGACTGTGCTTTTCTGTTGTCTCCGCATTGGCCACACTTGGGTGACACACGGCTACCTCCTGCATCGTGATGACCCACTTCAGTGTCTGTGTGGCGGCCGGCTGACAGTGGCCCATATCATGGTGGGCTGTCTTTCTGTGGCTTCCATGCAATGGACTCTTCAGTTACCGGATTCGTTGCCATTAATTTTAGCTGACAACGCCTCATCGGCTAATTTAGTCTTAAGTTTTACACGTGATGGTGGGTTTTATCGTTCTGTGTAAGTTTTCACGCATGTCTTTTTTCTCTTTGTGTTCTCCACTCTAATGCTTTTACGCTGGATGTTTTAATATGTCGCAGAGTGGCTGGCTTTTCCTTTTTATTTTCGTGGTCGGCCAGCCACTGTTATCTGCTCTCTTGTTTTCATCCCTTCGACCTGTTTCTTACTTCTCTCTGTGGTTTTCTTTTCCTGTCTTCTTCATAGTAGTAGAAAGGAAAAACCAGAACGACAGGAGGACAACCAACACTGTTATTTTGCTGTGCGTCTTCTTTCTTTCTTCTTTCCCTTATGTAATTATTTTACTGCGAACAAGGGACCGATGACCTCGCAGTTTGGTCCCTTCCCCCCTCCTTTAAACCAACCAGCCAACATCCTTTACTACGACAGGACTGAAGAGTACTGGCTTCAAAATATATTCATATGTCATCTGCGTACTATAATATAGTGTCACTGGCAAAGAGGACATGAAGGCCTGCAGTATAGATACTGGATAAAAAGGGAGCCAGTACTGATCCGTGCAGGGAGTCTTCTGCTATATCTTGGGTCCCAGCGTAATTGGGTGTTGGAAAGTAATTGCCTTTTTTTTTTTTTCAGGAAACATACAACGTTACGCATGAGTAGTTCTGGAATGTGGAGTTTATTCAGTTTTTTTTTTCCCAAAGGTTGACAAGACATATGTTATATTGAAATCTACGAACGAAACTATCATATTATTAGACAGAGAGAAATTAAGCTATTACCAGAAAAACAACTTTGATTTTGAAAAAGAAAAACTGAAACCCTTTTACTGTTAAATTTTGATACACAACTAATTTTCACACCGCCATTCTAAGCGCCGTACTAATCCTGTCCATTACCTTCGTCGAACACAGTAGTGTGATGGAAGGCCGACGTGACTCGCCCTTATCAGATCATTTTCCCGACGTGTGGATGGGGACGCACTACGTGTTTTCAGCTAGTGGATCTTGATGTAATGCGTCCATAAACTATTGCAAAACTCGAGCAGCAGCGATTTTCCCTTGTGTGGGATGTGTCGTAGCCTGGGTAGTCAATATAATCCGGATGAGGAGCAGTACCCTTCCCTTGGGAGAGCGCAGTCTGGGGTTCTTACAGCGAAAAGGTTTGTGCAACGACAATTCTCCACTCTTCATTCCACCTCGTCTCCTGTCCATTAAGTCACATACAGCTATCAGACACAACAGCGATTCTTGAAGTCGGATGTCTGTTGTGTGACCGGTTTTAATGTTCTGTGTTACATTCCAGATCCTGGTCAATGCAGTTTCTTCGGCGACTGGAGTGCAGAAATTGTCACGATTTTCGGTTTTTGTGCGTGATTATGTTCTTGGCTGCAGCTTGTGCTTTCATAAGGGAAGAGCGCGTTTAAAATTTGAGATATTTTAGTTTTTTATTAATGCCTTCTTGCGTTCCTTGAGGAGTGCGTCACATTCTGAATCCCACAATCAGGATGATGGGCTAGTGGTTGTCCCTTTTCAGGTGTTGAGACTACCGCTGCTTCATCGATAAGCGACACCAAGTCTCTTTCATGATTCCCAGTATAGGTGATATTCGAAGTACTACTGGACGAAAAACTGGAAACTGCGCGGTTGAGAAAGTGAACTGTAGCTTAATCACACGGAAATTTAACACATTCTCCCTAGATTATGCGTTTATCATAATTTGATTAGGCAATGGATCTGAACCTAAAGTATCCGCTATCACTTCCCATGTTGTTCTGGTACACAGTGCAGTTAATGCTATGCTGAAGTCCACTGCTGTCCGAGCTTCATTTGGTCGGATTTTCCATGTGGGTCAGCCGTCATTTAGTACTGCAATGTTTTCCCAATCTAGTACATCAGGTAGCATTTTCCCCACTCTGCAGCCCCACAGTGCCCGGTGGCCGTTGCAGCCACCTATATAGGAACAGAAGGGGTTTTCCGAGCGAGACATGATTGTTGTTAACTGCTGTCTGGAAAGTCATATTCGGTACGTTGTATACCGAGATCAAATTCAGAGGTAGGTCGTTTATCGGCAGACGGATACCCACCGTTTGCAATGGGTTATGCTGAGTGCCGTAATGACAACGAAGAAGTGGCTGTCTTGTTTTATTAACCACGCTGCACCGTCGTAGCCATCATTTCTATCTTCTCTAATGACAGAGTAGCTCTGGCGTGCTAACAGTTCTTTCGGTTTTAACCGTGTTTCGGTGATGGTACAAATGTCTACTTGAATTTCGAGCAGAAAATGTCGAAGGCTATGTTTGTTTGCTTGAGCGATCTTGCGAGACGAAATTTACATACCGTCTCTTGTACACTGGCCCACTCGTGTACTTCAAAAACTACAACAACCATCCTGTCAATCAATACCAAAAAAATGAGTATTAAAATTATTCGTGTAGCTGCAATTTTTTGTTATGTGATAGCACGCTGTAAAAGATTATCGCTTACACCCAGTGTATTGTTGTATACAATGGTGGTTCTATCAGTTTGGCAAAGAACACAAATAAAAATGTTTTTTCGTAAACAATTCACCTTGCATCTCGACATAGTCTCCTTTGAGGGATGTGCACTTGGTCCGACGATCCTCCAGTCAATTGATCTCAACGGAAAAATAGATTGTCAAAATGTGCAAAATACTCGTTGACTGCAAACTCTGGCTTGCTAGGAAGAAACTTTCATCAAATGAAGTGACAGTTGAAGTTTGGGAACAGGAGGAAGTTACTTTGGGCTAAGTCTGGTGAAGAGGGTTGGTGACGAAAACCAGTTGGAAGCCCAATTCATGCACTTCCACTATTGTTAGCACCGATACTTGGGAATGGTGCACTAGCCGAATGAAACAACACTTTTTGCCTGCCAGCCTTGATCTATATTCAGCCAACAGAAGTTTGAAACGATCCAGCAATGAACCGTAATAGGGTCCAGCCTTGATTGTGTCTTTTACGAGGTAATCTATGAAGATTATTCCTTGGGATTCACAGAAAACCGTGGCCAACACCTTAGTCTCTTTCCATTGTTTCGACGGCTGTTTCGACTCTGGAGTATAATTATTGATCAAACCAGAAACGATCAGATCGTCACAAGTCGGCGTAAAAAGTCTAGCGGATTCCGATGAAACATCGCCAGACATAATGTTGAAATGTTGTGCCGGATGTGCTTTTGGTGAACAATGAGAAATCGAGCCACCCATCTCGTACAGTTTCTTCGCAGTCAACTCTCAGTGCAGAATACTATCCTTTCGTTCAGTTGAGATAGGACTCAATCAGTAAATTTTATTCGACAGCCTTGCATTACCGTATCGTGGATATTTGGTAGTGGTTTACTCTGTGGTGACATCAGTTTGATGATAGACCGCACTTTGTCTTCGGTGTGTCCGACCGCGTTTAAATTCATTAATCCAAAAGTAGATCCTTTCAAATGATAGTGCAGAATCCGTCTGAACTTCATACAGTTCTTTTTCGATTTGTGCCTCAGTCCTACCATTCAAATAAAAATGTTTGGTAACAACACGACATCTGGTTTTACCCGTTTTCAGTTACAGTCGACACACTGTAATTCAGGTGGCTCTCAGTAATAAACCGTACACTATACATTATTTAAATTCTTTGTACGGTTCTTGGAATAATAAAGCGTATCAACAGTGAAGGTGCAACAAAAATTTTCCATTCTTTATACTGTTTGCTAGATCACAGTTTTCGTTGTCCATTTGCTCGAAGGATTTATATTTTTATCACAGTCAGATTACGTAATCTGACTAATCTTATCAGGGGACCGCCCCTACTCATCACAGATTCCGTCCACATTTATGGTATACACAGTGCTTAACCAATGAAACACAGGAAGAGGAGCTCCCTATGGTCAAGCGCTTGGAAAAAATTGAGTTTTTAGGGTAGGTCGGCAGATGCATGGGCCGTCTGTCAGCGTAGGTTCCATGCAACGATTGACACGGCGGAAGGGATACACAACGGTAAATAGAGGGTCGCAGGGTCGAGTCTGTGTGAGAACTATTACTTTATTTTCAATGTTTACGTTACTGGCACTGCAAAACAACCGGGATAATGGTCAGTGTATCATGTTTATTAATATATTCATGAAAAGCCGACCAAGGAGAAGTTGACACAGGTGTCTCTTGAAAGTAATCTGCATTAATTAATGTGTACAGGACTAAGACTGCATTAGTTTCATTTTGGCATTTAACAGCGCTCAGCAACAGCACGTGAGCACTATGTTCCCAGTGAGCTAAAATCGGATAATCCAGGATGAAAAAGAAATCGTAGACCGAGAAGACTACATCGAAACACATTTCATTCAACGTCAACGGCGCTTATGACGTCAGTTGTTTCTGCGCCCTCAAACAAATCCAAATACAAAATTCCACATCACCAACTATCCTCATCAAAATTTGGCGAATTACTGGGTAACACTATGTTAGCAAACTGTACGATGAATCGCAAAGTTCGAGTGTCAATGGAAAATTTTAGGCAACCACGTAGCCCAAGTTGTAAAATTGTGGCGTGTAGGACAAGTGCAAGATACCGAGATAGTTACGGCTTTCCTCTTTTCACGTTGAATATCACCACAGCAGGTGTAAATTAGCTATAAAATAATGAAAGTATGTGAATTGCATATACCTTCCTGGACATTTATTTCCAGTTCTTAAGTTTCCTTTGCCCTTCCTTTTATACCGTTACCAAAATATTAATACTCGTAAATCTAATGCATTGAGATTTTTTCGGTCTATCTGCAAAATAAAAAATAATGAAGCTGCACAGGGATTCGAGACGACAACCTTCGAACCGCCGTTCTGTATTACATCTGCTGCCTCGTAAGTGAGCTAACATTAATGGTTAATTGCCCCCGACCAGCGCCAGAATTTTTTTTTTTCTAACCACAAGACCATATTTATTCTGATGCAACGAATGTTCAGAGAGTTATAGTAATGTATCTTATACATCAGAATCATGTGAAACAACATGATAAAAAAATAGAAAAGAGGATGTCTTCGAAGGTATATTTGTACTTTCAGCTGTTCTCAATGTTTAGTTTGATAAGAACCGAAATGGTTACATGTGTATGAGGGTGCTGGGAGAGTTTTTACTTTTAAAGATGTATGAAAGAATTTGAATAAAATTTTACTTCAGAAGAGGAATGAAGTGCAACACCGCATTCGAAATATTGATTGCGAATCCCCTATGAAATACTAAAACCACTCTCTTGTCCTACTCAAAGAGGGTCGAGACGACATTGAAGACGAAGACCGTCCTGGACTACCTAGCACCTAAATTAGACATGCAAAAAAAAAAAAAAAAAAAAAAAAAAAGTTCTGGAAAACCGTTGAATTACCATCGGAGAGGATTCTAACGAGATCGGCAAAGCCTTCGACTCATATCAAGCAATTTTTTTCACATATCTTGGGCATGAAACGTCTAGCAGCAAAGTTTTTCCAAAATAGTTGAACGTCGGCCAAAAGCAACGCCGCTTAGGCATAGCTCCGGAATTGGTGAATGAAGTCAACGATACAGAACTTCTAAAAAAAGGTTTAGCAGATGACGAAAGCTGGGTATAGGAGCCAAACCATGCCAATGCAGACTGCAGGAAGAGCAAACACCGAAAAAACTTCGACAATCACGATCAATAAGGAATACATGAATTTTTGGCAAAACAATTTTTTTTTGTTGCCTCAGCCAACGTTTTCGCCTGGCAGTGCCCTGTCCCCCTAGACTTCTTTCTATTCCCAAGGCTCAATAGAATCATAAAATCACATTTTGCTACCACTGATGAGATAAAGAAGAGGCTGAACGGTATAACGAAAAGTGAGTTGCAGAACTGCTACCAAGACTGGAAAAAGGTCTGGCGGGTGTGTGTTCTGAAGGGGAGTACACTGAAGGTCACAAGGTTGTGTTGATGAATGACTATTTAAGGAAACCAAAAATTACGGTTACCTTTGGACAACACGTCGTATAAGCGAATAGTACGATGTTTCGCAGCTGCGAGATGATGCTAATTTCTGGTTATGTCGATCTTCCCTTGTTTGGAATTACAACGTAATATTTTCACTTCGGTTGGTGGCCCCGTGGTATAACATTAGTACCGACTGCACTACAGTTCACGATGTCTACAAATAGGGGGAGGGGTGGGGGGGGCGAGAGGGATATGCTCACAGCACTTGGGAAAACACAACAGGAAAAGTACAGGTTGTAGTCATAGTTTTTAAAATGCACGTCAGTGTACTTATGTCTGGGTACAGCCATGTTGCTCGCTCCCTCTGCTCCGTCTGCCCCCCCCCCCCCTCCTCCTCCTCCTCCAGATAACGACAGCAGGCTCGTTGGTGGCCTGTGTATGATAGCACCTGCCCGATGTCTTTGGATGGTCCCCAAGGATCTCGTGAGACCGTTCTGATGGAATAAAGAGTTGACCTCACTACCTTCCATTACTATTATTATTACTCTAGAAGCAGTGCATAGCGGACTACGCTACGCCTGATACTAGTGTTGTCCAAAGGTAACCGTAATTTTTGGTTTTCTTAAATAGTCATTCATCAACACAACCTTGTGCCCTTCAGTGTACTCCCCTTCAGAACACACACCCGCCAGACCTTTTTCCAGTCTTGGTAGCAGTTCTGCAACTCACTTTTCGTTATACCGTTCAGCCTCTTCTTTATCTCATCAGTGGTAGCAAAATGTCATTTTATGATTCTATTGAGCCTTGGGAATAGAAAGAAGTCTAGGGGGATAGGGCACTGCCAGGCGAAAACGTTGGCTGAGGCAACAAAAAAAAATTGTTTTGCCAAATATTCACGTATTCCTAATTGATCGTGATTGTCGAAGTTTTTTCGGTGTTTGCTCTTCCTACAGTCTGCATTGGCATGGTTTGGCTCCTATACCCAGCTTTCGTCACCTGCTAAACCTTTTTTTAGAAGTTCTGTATCGTTGACTTCATTCACCAATTCCGGAGCTATGCCTAAGCGGCGTTGCTTTTGGCCGACGTTCAGTCTGGAAGACTGGCTACATGAGCCCTCTTGTTTGGGCATTGGTACCTACCAGCGGCCCACCCTTCCTGCTGGAAGGAGGAAGAGAAGATTTTGAAGGATCCAATGCTGGTCCGATGAGCAGCCAGGGAAATAAAAGTCCACCTAGACCTCTTTGTGTCTAGTTAAGCCGTACGTTCCCCAGAGGTTTCTCACTGATGACTGTTCCACGATAAGAGCCATGAATCTCATCATTGTGCAGCACACCCTGAGATTGAGGGACGTTTTATAAAGGTTTTTACCATCCTCGTGATCTGGACGGTCAAGACAAGACCCCTACTGCCTGTGACACGTACCATTCCACTGCTGCGCTAAACAGTGGTCGCTGAAGCACACCCAGAGCTCATGGTGACGGGACTGGCGGCGCTTACCAGTCCCCTGCTCAGGAATCCTGGAGGTCGCTAAGCCCATACTCAGCAAACAAATGCTGAGCCCCTGATGGGCACCTGAGCACAGCTACACAGAGGCCCCCCAATATCGTGTGCCACTTCCAGCACCGTTTTTCTATGTCTGTGCAGCAGAAGTGACGACAAAGTGTGCATCTGCACTGAAATACAGTTAATGTGACGGACCAAAGACTACGAAGAATTCAGACAGTGGATGCAGACACCTTTTACAGTGCGCAGAGTATCTCTGACAATGCACTGGACACTGCTATCCAAAAACGGACCTTTTGCTGGCATTTGATGGTGCAAAAGCCATCAATACTAGTATCAGGCGTAGCGTAGTCCGCTATGCACTGCTTCTAGAGTAATAATAATAGTAATGGAAGGTAGTGAGATCAACTCTTTATTCCATCAGAACGGTCTCACGAGATCCTTGGGGACCATCCAAAGACATCGGGCAGGTGCTATCATCGTTATCTGGAGGAGGAGGAGGAGGAGGGGGGGGGGGGGGGGAGGCAGACGGAGCAGAGGGAGCGAGCAATATGGCTGTACCCAGACGTAAGTACACTGACGTAAATTTTAAAAACTATGACTACAACCTGTACTTTTCCTGTTGTGTTTTCCCAAGTGCTGTGAGCACTAGCCCTGTGAGCCCTAGGGATATGCTCACAGCACTTGGGAAAACACAACAGGAAACGTACTGGTTGTAGTCATAGTTTTTAAAATGCACGTCAGTGTACTTATGTCTGGGCACAGCCATGTTGCTCACTCCCTCTGCTCCGTCTGCCTCCCCCCCCCCCTCCTCCTCCTCCTCCAGATAACGACAGCAGGCTCGTTGGTGGCCTGTGTATGATAGCACCTGCCCGATGTCTTTGGATGGTCCCCAAGGATCTCGTGAGACCGTTCTGATGGAATAAAGAGTTGATCTCACTACCTTCCATTACTATTATTATTACTCTAGAAGCAGTGCATAGCAGACTACGCTACGCCTGATACTAGTATTGATGGCTTTTGCACCATCAAATGCCAGCAAAAGGTCTGTTTTTGGATAGCAGTGTCGAGTGCATTGTTAGTGGATGCAGACACCTTTTACAGTGCGCAGAGTATCTCTGTCTGAATTCTTCGTAGTCTTTGGTCCGTCACATTAACTGTATTTCAGTGCAGATGCACACTTTGTCGTCACTTCTGCTGCACAGACATAGAAAAACGGTGCTGGAAGTGGCACACGATATTGGGGGGCCTCTGTGTAGCTGTGCTCAGGTGCCCATCAGGGCCTCAGCATTTGTTAGCTGAGTATGGGCTTAGCGACCTCCAGGATTCCTGAGCAGGGGACTGGTAAGCGCCGCCAGTCCCGTCACCATGAGCTCTGGGTGTGCTTCAGCGACCACTGTTTAGCGCAGCAGTGGAATGGTACGTGTCACAGGCAGTAGGGGTCTTGACTTGACCGTCCAGATCACGAGGATGGTAAAAACCTTTATAAAACGTCCCTCAATCTCAGGGTGTGCTGCACAATGATGAGATTCATGGCTCTTATCGTGGAACAGTCATCAGTCAGAAACCTCTGGGTAACGTATGGCTTACCTAGACATAAAGAGGTCTAGGTGGACTTTTATTTCCCTGGCTGCTCATCGGACCAGCATTGGATCCTTCAAAATCTTCTCTTCCTCCGTCCAGCAGGAAGGGTGGGCCGCTGGTAGGTACCAATGCCCATGCAAGAGGGCTCATGTAGCCAGTCTTCCAGACTTGGGATTTACACATACTCTATCAGTGTTGAGTAACAGAACGAATGCTGATCAGTATGTGTTTATGAACGAAAAGAAAGGACCTTAGAAAAATTTTGTATGTACAAAGGTGAAAAAGGGCTAGAGGAGATTGCTGAAAGCTTAGCCCCCACGTGCTGTTTGACATGCCATGTCTTTGGTTAGACCGCCTCAGGTTGTAAGGTAGCAGCCACTTGGGGCAAATATGATGGTGTGTAAACTGCTCTGATGATCGCCCTGTCTGGAACAGGGACTGCAGTGTCTTTCTTGAAGAAAGGAAGATACAGGAAGGAATTGTTGGATAGTGGAGTGCTCAATGTGGAACTGTAATGAGTTCAGGACACATGTGAAATAATTGGGACTTCTAGGACAGGAACCACGTCTGTGCCTCTATTATAAACAGATTTTAAAGCCACTGACACCTATGTGCCATGTGACTATACTGTTCACTGAAAGGGTGACCTGACTGGGGAGAGCCAAGGGAGATGTTTTTGTGTTTGTCAGTAACATGCAGCACTCCTCTGCTCTCACCCTGGCTACCAACCTACAAGCAATTGCTGTCGAAACGTCATGGGTGGCGAAGGATCACGCTGAACTGTTCAGCCAGCTAGTTGTGTCTGAACATTGTGACAGCATCCAGGAATGGGGGGCCATATCACCCAAGTGATCCATCGTGCCACTGACTTACACATTCTAAAGTCCTCATGTCATCTTATGAGGTGAGACCTACCTTTGTGGATGGACGAGAGCCGTGCAGCCATCTGAAATAGCCGATTTAAAAGCTATCCTATGGTAGACAACCTCATAGCCTCTCCAGCACAAGAGCCAAAAACCTGATGCATGATTACTGAGATTATGAAAAATTCATGGCGAGCGTTCCTGAACTCCATCAACCATTTCACTTGTTCTATAAGAGCTTGTGTTTGCCGGAAATCCTCTCAATGGCTTCCCAGTCATTCACCAGTGGCAGCAGTGCTGAAATGCTGATATCTCCAAACTTTGCATGCAGACATCACTCAGATACTCGCGGAGAATTTTACGCACACTACTGCAAATGCCAGCCACGATCTGGCGTTTCGTTACCGTGTGACTGCAGCGAGACAAACTGGACTTTAGATCCAACGATTCCGAGACTTAAAACAACCCTTTTTCCATGTGGAAACTGGAATAAGACCTGTCAAACTCGTCATACAGCACCTGGCCATGACGAGATCCGTAACTGACGCTGTTGGTAAATGTTTAAGCAAGCAAAGAAAATCCTCTTCATATGTTTTACTCTTATACAGCAGAAAGGTAACTTCCCCATCTCGTGGAGAGAGGCGCTTTCGACACCTCTCCTCAAACCAGGAAAGGAACGTACCTGTCCCAGTAGTTATCAGAATATCGTCTTAATGAGCTGTGTAGGAATGACTCTGGAGTGAATGGTCAGCTGTCGTCTGATCTGGTTGTTAGAGACCAGGCAACTCCTTAGCTGCTCTGTGTGGATTCCGAATATTTTGATCCATTGTCAACAGCCTGCCCCTGTGAGAGGGTGGCTATTCAGCAGTCTTTCCTATACAACCATCACTGTATCGGTATATTCTTTGAAATCAGTAAGACGTACGATACTACTTGGAGACACTATTCTCGGGGGACTGCATCAATAGGTCTTTCGGGGCCATCTCAGTATCTTCATACAGTCTTTCCTTTCCTAGCGGTTTTTTAGGATCAGGGATGGTGACTCGCTGTCAGATGGTTTTGAGCAAGAGATCTGAGTCCTTCAGGGCAGTGTTTCAAGAGTTAAGCTCTTTGCTGTAGTCATAAGCAGTATCACATCTGGGGTAAGGATTCCTGTACAGTGTTCCTTATTTGCGGACAATTTTGCTGTTTTCTGCTTCTCCTCCAGCGTTGCAGCAGCGAGCCACCAGTAACAACTGACAGTGTGGAGGTGAGTTTTCTGCAGATAAGTTCACGAGTGTGATGTTTTTAAATCTCCTGCCTTGCATATTACAGACACCATGCTAAATTTTAAAGACTCAGTGAGGTTTCTGGGAATCTGTTTTTGACTTCAAATTGTAGTAATTGCGACACCCGAGAGACCTGAAAGCTAGAGCCCTGAAGGTACTGAAAATCTTAAAGTGCCTTAGCCAGAGGTCTTGGGGAGTGGACAGAGTGTGTGTCCTCCAGTTTCAAGCATTTGTGCCTGGACTATTGTTGCACCGTTTATGGATTGGTGAGGCCTTCTTATTTGTAGATCCTTGATGGTGTCCACTATAAAAGGCTACAGCTGGCCACAGATGCTTATAGGACCAGTGCAATACCCAGACTTTGGGGTGAGGCGGGGGAACTGCCACTTACCATCTGGTGGCAGCTTCTCGTGGTGCATCAGGCATGTAATTTCGTTGCAACTGACTTCACCCACACGCCATACTGTTGCCAGTCTGCCTCTGGAACGTCCTTTTTCCAACAGTCCACGAGCCACAATGCCGTTTGGGATCCACTTGCTCCACGCCAAGTGACTGGAGCACACATTGCAAGTACAATCCAAAATCCAGGGTTTTAACCGTCTGCCAACCTGGTTACTGGACAGGCCCAGAGTGATTTTAGATTTCTGATGACAAGAGAGATTGGTCTGCTGCTTTCGTTTCTGATGTTTTCTGACATTTTATCTGAGAATCACGACTATGAAGCTGTTATTTATGGATTGGTTGAAACGGGATTCTCTTGGTTGTTCTGTTTACCTGGATTGTGTTCTCATGGTAAGGCTGTCTGAAGCCTGTTTAAATTGTTTGTGTGTTCCGATTCTCTTAGTCCCTTTCATTCGCTGAAACGTTTGTACCCAGCAGATAAAGTAGTCTAGTCTATCCAAAGTGCACTCCTACATCTACAACGACTGGGGAAGGTGGTGTTATTCTGCTGGGTACCAGCACATGAGAATTGTGGGGAATGAAACGGCGGATCTAGTAGCCAATGAGGCGTGGCTTGATCAGGTATTTCAGTGTGCCAACCCTCTATACGGTATCTCCTCGCTGTTAAGCTAGAGAGTCTGTCACTTCCAACCACTCACACTCCAAATGATGCAACAATAACCTCTGTGTAGTAAATCCCACAACACGGCTGTGGCGTACCTCCTTCCAGCCACATTGAGGTAGCGAGGTCCTCGTCACCAGTCTTTGAATGGGCCACAGCCCTATGAAATATGGCATCTTGCTCCAGCGAGATAACCCTCCAACGTGTGGCGCTTGTGGCGTACACATCACTGTGCGCCACATTTTATTGGACTACGTTTGATTTTCAGACCAGGTCGCAGCTGATTTGCTGACGCATTTGCAGTCTATTTTACGTAATAATCAAATGAATGTGGGTAGTTTTAAAGTTTGTGATTCGTCCAACGTTTTTACCGCGAATTTAGGGAGGTGGTTTTAATATGTTCACAGGGTGACTGCCCTTTCCGTTTAGCTCTCATCTCGTTTTACTCGTGTTTTAGTCTCCTGTATAGCACCTATTATCTCCGGTTGACCTAGTGTGTACGATCGCGTCTTAATAATTTTTACACGTTCGTTTGCTTTAATTAATGTGTGTAAGGGTACTGTGCTGATAACCTCTTCTGTGCTGATAACCTCTTGCGAGTCCGTAAGCTGTAACACCCCCCCCCCCCCCCCCACACACACACACACACACATGCTCAGTTGCCATCATGCATAAAACCATGGATGTGAATACTGGTCTGCCATAAGTTGATATAAGCAAAGGATTGTAGTTTTTGGTTATACATAAGAGTTGCTTCGATGAAACGAGTTACTCCAGTCAGACTTGCTAGCAGCATCATCAATAGTGCCAATAGAATCAGCAGATATTAAAACATAATGGAAATACTCTTTTGTAAGGCGCTAGCAAGTGGTAAATTTGAGTCCAGTAGTCTTATAGGTATGTACTTTTGTTCCTCTTCCACCCCCTCCCCCAACCCCCCATAGTTCTGTGTGTTAGTCACATGTGCAGTTGGTGAAGAAAACTAAGTAATTAAGCATCAGAGTGCAACTATCATCTGCAGACTTGGAGAAGCACCTGCAACAATAACAACTTTGACCTCAAATGCATTCATTGCTGCAGTGCTGTTCATCTACAATGTAGGTTGGTTGGTTGTTTGGGGGAAGAGACCAAACAGCGAGGTTATCGGTCTCATAGGGTTAGGGAAGGATGGGGAAGGAAGTCGGCCGTGCCCTTTCAAAGGAACCATCCCGGCATTTGCCTGGAGCGATTTAGGGAAATCACGGAAAACCTAAATCAGGATGGTCGGACGCGGGATTGAACCGTCGTCCTTCCGAATGCAAGTCCAGTGTGCATCTACAATGTATTCAATGTGCACTTCACCCCCCCCCCCTCCCCCAAGGGGCCACAACGCTCCTTGGCAGGTTTGTGCTTGGCTACTACGGTGCCCCCAGCCATTGCAGCATCTTTCCCCTTCTGTGCTGCATGTCTATCCTTTTGCTACTCTCTCATACTCCCTTGTGGGATGTTTTTGGGAGTGTGCTCTGATGTCCACTACTGAAAATGCAGAACAGTCTCTCCACTGCTTTTTGTTACTTTTTGCTTTCTTCATTCCCCATCTCATACCATTCCTCCGCTTCGACATTTGAGATTCGCCTTTTTTTCTTCCTCCCAGTGCACTGTTTAAGGCCATCCCATGCGTCTGACGCGTAACAGGTGACTTGATAAAGTGTAATTTCCATGCCTTGGCCCCCCTGCGAGTCTGAGGATTAGAATAGCCCGAGGTATTCCTGCCTGTCGTAAGAGAAGACCTTTCGGCCTTCAAGTGATGGTCCCGAAGAGCGAATCACTTGGGGAAAGACGCCTTACATGGTGATTGAGTCAATCATGCATTGACATCTTTAGTCCACATTCTCGTCGTCGCATTGCAGTCCCGACCATTCTCCATCTATTGGGCAAGGAAACCTTCCTGGGTGCGTTTTCCACCATGCACTATGCAGTGTCACTTTCTGTGCTGATGCTGACAATGGCCTTGTTTGCATCTCATATCCACCATAGTAGCTAGTCCATTGTGGTGGGGCCACCATGTACCCTGTTGGTTGTAGCCCCTGACAACACAGGGATCGCTCTGCTGATGCCTGTGCCATTAATTCCCCATGTATGCCAAGGAGTAGATGTCTGTCACCCTGGGTCATCGAGCTATCCTGCCAGGTGGCCTCTGCTGTGGCTGGGTGGCGCCCATGGGACGGGCCTCTGGTTGGAGTGGGGGGGCTTCAGGGCAGATTGCATGAAGCTTAGTACGACATCTCTTGCTGGTGCTCCGCCGCCAGCACTCTCTAAGCGGACGAAGTAACGTTAATACTAAGAAATATGACCCCAAGGCGTTCCTCTTCCTGGCCACACTATGGGAGGCTAAGGATGGCAGTGAAGCTTATTCATCCTGGTACCTCATATGTACGAGAGTTGATGGGGAATCTTTAGTGTGCATGAAGCCTCAGTTTTATGTGGAGCATTTGGAGAACAAGTATGGGCAGGCGAAGGGCTTGTCCAAAATGCGCTTTGGGTCAGTTTTGATAAAAACAGCATCCTCTGCCCAGTCACATGCATTACTTGCTTGTGGCAAGATGGGGACTGTTTGTTACCATGATGCCTCGTGAGAGCTTAAATGTGGTTCTGGTTATTATTTCCCATAGAATCTTCTTGTGCAGTCTGATGATGAGCTGCACCCAAATTTAGAGGGTGATGTGTTCATTTCGTCCAGCACGTCCATTGGGGTCTGAGGGATAACCAGGTTGCCACCAGTGCCTTCATCTTGGCCTTCCCATCTGTCAACTGTGGAGAGCATCATTCACCTTGCTCGCCAGACTGCAGGATTTTACAGAAAGACAGGAAAATCATGAACTAAAAGACCCTGGAACAACTGACCTACACTGAGGCTAAGAGGAAATTTGAGCACCTACATCCTGTGGCTATGACCACCTCATATGCCGCCACTTCGATAACAGTTATCGCCCCATCAGGTCCTCTAATTCCTGTCGCCTCACAGAACAGAGAGTACACCTGCCCCCTTGATGGTGGGGGGCACTTCCCTCCCTGTTGCTCCCGCACCACCTACATCAGGAGCAACAACCCCCAATCATCGGGGATTTCAGTCCCCACTTCTCAGGCAGAGAAGCCTAAGGATTTTTTGTCTCTTCTCATTAGGAAGGATGTCCCTTGGGAGACTCCCATCCCAGGCTTCTGCTAGTGGGGAAGATGACACCTGCCAGAGGCTGAAGATCCCAAAAGCCGCTGGACGTAGGGATTCATGCTCATCATCAGTCCCGGAGACTGATTCAGTGAAGTTCTCCCAGCCAGGGAAACCCAAAGAACAGTGCGAGAAATCGAAAAAGAAGTCCCCAATAACAAGAAACTTGTCGGTAGCAGTGGTGTGGGTGTCACCTCAAGCTCTGTGGCTAAGGGTAGGGTGGAGATTCTGGCGTCTGCTGCGGACCTGGATCTCGCCGGACCCTTAGACACAAAGGATATAGACTGCTCAAGCAAACATTTGGTGGCAGCAGGTCACCCTGAAGGATAAACTGCCTCATTGAATGTTTAATGCCTTCCCAGTCTCACGATGACGACATCCTTCAGTGGAATTGCGGTGGTTTCTTCCACTGCCTGGCTGAGCTACGGAAAGTGTTAAGCTTTACACCTGCTTCCTGCATTGCTCCCGGGAACATCGTTCCCTGCAATGCAGACTCCTTCCCTCTGCATCTGTAAGGGATATTACAGGAACTATAGCTACTAAAATAGGTCAGCTGGAGTTTGCGTTTATGTCCTAAACTCAGTCTGCAGTGAAGCTGTGCCTCTTCAAACCCCTCTTGAAGCCGCGGCTGTCAGAATATGGATGATGCTGGAAATAACTGTGTGCAATGTATGCCTTCCTCCAGATGGTGTAGTACCCCTGAATGTATTTGATGCTCCGATTAATCAACTCCCTAAACCTTTCCTACTCATGGGAGATTTTAACGCCAATAACTCCTTGTGGGGTGGCGCCATCCTTACTGGCCGAGGCAGATGTGTCTAAACTTTAATGTCTCAGTTCGACCTCTGCCTTTTGAGTACTAGGCCACCACGCAGTGTAGCTCTACATAATTACTCGACCATTGATTTATCAGTTTGCAGCCCAGGACTTCTCCCATCTATCCACTGGAGAGCACATGACAACCTGTGTGGTAGTGACCACTTCCCCATCTTGTCGCTGCCCCAGCGTCAGGTCCGCTGATGCCTTCCCAGATGGGGAGACAAGGAGAACTGGGAAACTTTCACCTCTGCTCTCACCATTGACTCTCCCCCACATGGTAACATAGATGTTACTACCACAATCGTTTCTGGTGTAGAAAACGTGATCTCTCGCTCTTTAGAGTGCCCCCAGCGAAAGACAGTCCTTGCAGATCGCCAGATGTCACTGAGGCAACTACTGAGCGTTGGAAAGCTCTATAGCGGCGTCAGCTGTTCCCTAGAGCATCTGATAGCCTTTAAGTGGCTCCATGTCCGTGTACACCAGCTTATGAAAAGACGGAAACAGAAGTGTTGGAAGAGGTACGTGTTTACCATTGAGTGCCATAGTCACCTTCCCAAGTCTGGACGGAGATGTCAGAGACCTAACCCTCAGCCTTTCGCACTCTCAAACAGCGGCTGGAAGGGAAAGTCCTCTCATTCACTACACACCACAGTGAATCCTATAACGCCCCATTTACAGAGTGGGAGCTCCCAAATGCCCTTACACATTGCCCCGACACAGCTCTTGGGCCCGATCGGATCCACAGCCAGATGATTAAACATCTCTCATCTGGCTACAAGCAGCATCATTTTGTCATCTTCAACCCGTTCTGTTGCGATGGCGTCCTTCCATCGCAGTGGCGGGAAAGTAATAGCGATCTGGTGCTCAAACCTAGTAAAAACCCGCTGGATATTGATCGCTATCGGCCCATCAGCCTTACCAACGATGTTTGTAAGCTGCTGGAATGTATGGTGTGCCGACGGTTCGTTTGGGTCCTGGAATCACGTGGCCTATTGGCTCCATGTCAGGGCGGGTTCTGCCAGGGGTGCTCTACCACTGATAATGTTGTCTCTCTCGAGTATGCCACGTGAACAGCCTCTTCCAGACGCCTACGCCTTGTTGCCATCTTTTTTGACCAACACGAAGCTTATGCAACCACCTGGCGGCATCATATGCTTGCCACATCATACGGGTGGGGTCTCCGAGGCCCTCCTGTCGCTCAGTACTTTCGTGTCCAAGTTGTTGCCTCCCATAGTCCCCCCATAACCAGGAGAGCAGGGTCCCGCAGGGCTCGGTATTGGGTGTATCAGTAATTTTATTGGCCATTAATGGTCTAGCAGCAGCTGTAGGGCCGCCTGTCTCACCCTCTCTGTATGCAGACGTCTTCTGTATTTCGTACTGCTCCATCAGTTATGGTGTTGTTCAGCGGCACCTACAGGTAGCCATCTGCAAGGCGCAGTTATGGGCTTTTGACCATGGCTTTTAGTTTTCGGCCGCTAAGTCGTGTGTCATGCACTTCTGTCAACGTTGTACTGTTTATCAGGAACCACAACCTTACCTTCATGACGATCCATTCACTGAAGTGGAGACATATCGATTCTTAGGACTGGCTTTCGTCGCCCAATTGACTTGGCTACTTCACCTTCGTCAGCTTAAGCGGAAGTGCTGGTAGCATCTCAATGCCTTGCGCTGCCTGAGCAACACCAACTGGGGTGCAGGTGGCTCGACTCAGCTGCAGCTCTACAAAGCCCATGTTCAATCCCACCTTGATTACTGAAGTGTGGTTTATAGTTCAGAGGCTCCCTCAGCATTGGGTGTACTCGACCCACTGCACCACTGTGGCATTCGCTTAGCGATGGAGCTTTTAGTCCGGTGACCAGTGTCCTGGTGGAGACCAGAGTCCCTCAGTTCCAGATCCGACGTGAACACCTGCTCGCCACTTTCGTTGCACACATTCTTAGTTCTCCTGAGCATTCGAATTATCATCTCCTTTTTCCATCGGCGGCAGTTCATCTCCCGCATCGGTGGCCCAGGTCAAGGCTAACGACTGCATTTCGTGTGGGCTCCCTTCTGAACTAGAGTCCTTCCCTTTACCACCTCACATCCAGGTCCATCCGCATACACCACCTCCATGGTGTACACACAGACCGCTGATTCGTCTGGATCGTATGCATGACCCTAAGGACTCAGTTACTCCTGCCGCTCTCTGATGTCACTTCCTCTCGATTCTTGTCGTGTTCTGGGGCTTTTAAGTGGTTTACACCGAAGCCTCGATGACTGATGGTCATGTTGGTTTCTCCTACGTCCACAGAGCCCATTTTGAATAGCATTCCTTTCCTGATGGCTGCAGTGTATTTGCTGCAGACCTGGTGACTATCTCTTGTGCACTTCAGTATATCCGTTGATGCCACAGGTATTGTTTATTTCGTGTATTGACTCTTTGAGCAGCCTACAAGCTATCGACCAGTGCTACCCTCGCCATCCTTTCGTAGCGTCCATCCAGGAATCCATCTATGCCGTGGAACAGTGTCGTCGTTCAGTGGTGTTTGTGTGGACCGAAGGGCATGTCGGCATCCCTGAAACGAATTTACCGACAGGCTGGCCAAACAGGTTATGTGGAAACCACTTCTGGAGATGGCATCTCTGAACCTGACCCACATTCTGACTTATACCATTCCGTCTCCCAAAGCCGAAAAACCCTACAGCATCACAGTACACACAATAAATTGTGTGGCATTAAGGAGATTCTGAAAGTGTGGAAGTCTTCCATGTGGGTCTCTCTCAGGGAATCGGTTGTCTGCCGGCTCCGTATTTTACACGTTTGGGCGACCCAGGGTTACCTTCTGTGCTGTGAAGACCCGCCTGCGTGTCGGTGCTTTACCCTGTTGACAGTGGCACGTATTCTGGTGCACTGTCCCACTTCGACTGTCCAGCGACGAAATCTTGGGTTACCGGAGTCTTTGCCGCTAATTTTATCTGATAACGCCTCATAAGCTGATGTAGTTTTACGTTTTATTTGTGAGGGTGAGTTTTATTGTCTGATTTAAGTTGTAGCACATGTCCTTTGTTCCTCTGTGTCCAACCTAGTGCTTCTAGGGTTGAGGTTTTAAGGTTTTGCAGAGTGGCTGGCTTCTTTTTTATTCTCATGGTCAAGTAGCCATGGTAAACTGCTATGTTGTTTTAATCCCTTCATCCCGTTTTTTGCTTGTCTGGTTTTCTTGAGCTCTTTTGTCCATTTACATATTTGTTGCCATTCATCGTTCTTGTGCTCCTTCCTTTCATTCCGTATTGAGTTATCTGACTCTTGTTTTGTTCTCACACATGTGGCATTGTTTTATTCAGAACAATCGTCTGATGACCTCGAGTTCGGTCCCTTTCCCCCCTCTTTCAATCCAACCAATCACGCCTTGGCAGACAGGTAGAGTTCGAATGTACCTACTGGTACAAGCGAGGCCCAGGGAGGGGTTGTCGCCTGAGCTGATACCTTCCCATACTGCCGATTGGTCCCTCTGTCAGGTGTTTGAATCCCTCAGACGGGCGCACACCTCACGAAGACCCTCCCAGTCGCACCACGGTTCCTCATGGTTGCACTTAGAGAAAATGGTCACTGCTTTGCTATGATAAATCCGTTTGTTATTCAGAAAGGTGTTGATGCAACTAATGGCCCTGTGAAATCCTGCTGTCGTTTACTCGATGACACTACTTTTGAAGACTACTTCTGATTCTCGAGCACAACAACCGCTTGCAACTTCGGTCCTCCACGGCTATCCTGTTCAAGTCGAGACCCATCAAACACTAAACTCTTCCTGTGATGTTACTTACACTAAGCTGCTTAGGAGAGAAATCATGCCTTCATCAAAGAGGTACATTCCGATTTGAGTCCATAGATGATGAAAAAGGCAGATGCATCATTTGTTTTCACACGCACTCTTTTTCTCACTTTTGATATTGTGGTGTTTCCATCGAAGATCAAAGCAGGCTGTACAACTGTCGCAGTCCGACCGTACGTTCCAAACCTGATGCGCTACTACCAGTTTTATCATTATGACCACATTCAAATGTCCTGCGACACCTGGCTGAATACTGACGGCTCCAAGACCACCTTTGGAGTCAAGAGTGCCTGTATGATTGACTACACTCGTATTAGATTTCGGCTTCCATACCAGTGTTCGGTTTCTACTGCAGAGCTTTATGCTGTTCTCCAGTCTGTGCACTACATTCATCGCCATCAGCGGATTCAATAAATTACATGATCTGATTCACTCAGCTCTCTTCTCAACCTCCAGGCTCTTAATCCTGTCCACCCACTGGTCCATCGGATACAGGTCTGCATCCACATGCTCCACTTGGGGGAGCATCTCTGTGTCATTCTTTATCACGTATACTAGCATGGCCTGTGATCCAATGAGGCAGCCGATACAGTGACAAAAGCTGCTGTCTCTTTTCTTTGGGTTGCTGAGCTACAGAGTGTGCCATAAAAGAGCAATACAACGAGATAAGAAAAACCGATCGGTCTGAACTTCAGCATAATAAAATTACCTCCTTCCAACGACGAGGCCGGGAGGAAGAGGGTATTTAACTAGACTCCGGATTGTGCACTGTCTTTTTAGTCATAGACATGTAAGTGGCGATCCTCCCCCGCTTTGCCCCACTGCTCTGAGTCGTGGATGGTGAGACCTTTTACTTCAGAGCCCCTATTTTAATCCGCTATGCACCCGTTTACAGCTACCGCGTGATATATTTACCCCTTTAGCAGATGTCGCGTGCTCAGCCTATCGCGTTCTTGAGTTTATAAGTGTTAGTGAGATGCCATAGGTCATTTGAAGCTCTTCGGGGAAAACAACCCCTCTTCAATAGCAGTGTTGTAGGATTTCCTTCCATTTTTTGTTTCCCTCCTCCTCGAGTTTACCTCCTATAGCTGCTGACTTAAATTCTGTTTTTACCCTTCACTAAGCCACAGGATGGGCTTACGACATACTGGTTTGCACCTTAAAACCATAATTTAAAAAACCTACCAAATGTTTAAATTGGGGTAGTACTGCTCACAACAGCGATTGTCTGCCGCCTCCTCCTCACTGTATCAATTGGAATGGTGACCACGCAGCCTCCTCTTGATTGTCCTGTGTATCTCGACGAGCCGGCCGTCTGGGAGATCTGCGTGGAGGAAAAAGTGCCGTGCCGTGCCTTGCCTTGTTGCTCACAAGTCGTCGGCTACTCAGAAACCCAGTGTTCTGCCATTTGGCACTTACAGTACTGTTCTTGCTACATCTTGCTCCACGAAGGACATGGCTACACAGACATGCGACCTCAAGTTTAGCACCGTAGTTGTAAAATGGAAGTGTCATGGTAGCATCCCCGTCTCCTCCTCCAGCTATGCAACAAGCCACCAAACGTTCATCTCATAGGGCGGAGTCAGTTGCTACAAAACTGGCAGGCCAGGCAAAAAAAAAAAAAAAAAAAAAAAAAAAAAAAAAAAAAAAAAAAAAAAAAACACACAGAATATTCCCACAAAGACCTTTCACGTCTCTCCAGCCAACATACATCTGAGAATTCCTCCGCCAACCGTAAAGGCTCCAAGAAATCAAACAAAGGCAAACAGTTGCCTCCATCACTGACCTCGAGATGCTCTTCAAAGGTGTCTCCCCGTGAGACACTCGCACAACTGACCTCTGTTACACCAGTACACACCATCAAGGGAGAATGCTGACACCTGTGTAGATATTATGGAGCAGGATCCTCCAGTCTCTGTGCCCTGTAGCAATGAGTCTTCGAAGGCTGGTACTCGGCAGTGCTGAGCTAACACCTTTCATTATTCCCTCCTCCACTTTCCTAGTCATTTCTCTCCTCCAATGGAACGTTCATAGCCTGAGATCCAACGAAGAGGAATTACAGCTGCTCAAGAACATGCTGAATGGACCATTCAGGATTGGCATCATGTTCTCTTCAGCAATCAGTGTTGCATATGCCCTCAACCAGACAATCGTCACAGACGTGTTTTGAGGCAACCGGGTCAGGCTGAACTCCTTAAGCACACTGTCCAGCGAGTGCAACAGGGTGGGGGTTCCCTACTGTTTTGGGGTAGCGTTATGTTGGGCCGCCGTACGCCGCTGGTGGTCATGGAAAGCGCCGTAATGGCTGTAAGATACATGGATTCCATCCTCCAACCACTAGTGCAACCATACCAGCAGCATATTGGCGAGGCATTCGTATTCACGGACAATTCGCGCCCCCATTGTCCACGTCTTGTGAAAGACTTCCATCAGGTTGACGATATCCCTGGACTAGAATAGCCGGCATGTTCTCCAGACATGAACCCTATTGAACATGCCTGGGATAGATTGAAAAGGGCTGTTTATGAACAATGTGACCCACCAACCACTCTGAGGGGTCTACGCCGAATCGCCGTTGAGGAACTATCTGGACGAACAGTGACTTGATGAACTAGTGGATAGTATGCCACGACGAATACAAGCATGCATAAATGCAAGAGAACGTGCTACTTGGTATTAGAGGTACCAGTGTGTACAGCAGTCTGCATGGTGGTACAACATGCAATGTGTGGTTTTCATGATCAATCAAAACGGCGGAAATGATGTTAATGTTGATCTCTATTCCAGTTTTATGTACAGGTTCCAGAACTCTCGGAACTGAGGTGATGCAAAATTCTTTTGATGTTTGTATGAATAATCTTGCCTTTCTAATAATTTCTGTAACACTTTTAATACACGGTTGTAATACACATTTTGAAACAATACTGGCACGGCGGAGTTAGTCATACATCCTCCCTTTATCACTTATCGATACAAACAGGTGAAGATACAGAAGCTAATCAATTCGTAAGCGTATGTCTTCTCTTTTTTGTATCAAAATGTTCTCTTTGCCACAAAATAACTTGTTACTTTACCGTTGGTTTATATACATATAGCTTACATGTATAAAAAGAATAGAAGAAAGAAAAAATACTATCCATTACAACGTCCCGTTCCGTTGTTGCACTAATGAATGCCACAACGCAATCCGCACTTTTAAGCATCATCCTACAACGGCGAAATGCATTCGTTACAAGCAATTGTGTGCCCAGCATCGTCGCCTTCCTCAAGATTGCAAAAACATAGATGGATTTCATTTACTTGTTTAACAGTTCCACACACTTTTCTGTCGTGTGGGACACATCCGACGGCTCTCTGGGATCAAGGTCCATTCCTCAGTTTCCGGCGTGAATGTAGCAGATGACGTAATAGTGCTCTATTGCTTTCTTCAGCACCTTGCGCCGCTATTTGGCGATATTCACCCACCATCACCCTGTTTTCTCCATCGGAAGTGAGTAGAGGGAGCTCGGGTGATACCCTCCTCTTCTCAGAATCGTGAGTGCTACAATCCCGCCTTTACCATGAGGTTGCTAGATCATGCTCTCACTTCCTCCATATCCTCCACCGCAGTGCTGGACGATGATCACATTCAGATGGTTCAGAACCTCTGTCCTGCACGCAAGCGTTTTCTCCTTCATCCGTACAATTGCATCTGGGCAGGGGGCACCTTTCCCAGATGCTGGCGTGAAGCCACTGTCACAGCCGTAGCTATTCCCGGTAAGACAAACACCTTCCTTCTAGCTGCTGCCCCATTTCTCTCATCAGCTGTGTTGGCAAGGTGATGGAATGCATTCTTCATGCCCAGCTGGTAAGGTGGCTAAAGCGTCGCAATTTATTAACTACTGCACAATATGGATTTCGAGCGCGCCGATACGCCGGTGACCATCTTGTCACTTTGTCAACCCATGTCACGAATGGTTTCTGCAAAAATATCAGACTGAGGCTTCCACCAGATCGAAAAATAAGGCCAAAGACACCTGCTGGAGGACTGCTATCCTCTGTACTCAATACAAATGGGGCCTTGAAGCCCGCATGTTCCACTTCCTTCAACAATTTTTAAAAGATCGCGTCTTCAAGGTACATGTGTGTTCTGCCCTGTCGAACGCCTTCATCCAGGAAGACGGTGCCAGGGTTCCGTCGTGAGCATCATCGTCTTCGCTATAGTCATTAACCCTGTTATGGCCTGTCTGCCGACATGCATTACTTTGCCATCTTTTTGCAGTTATGCACGGCGTTGTCTCCTTGAGCGGCGCCTTCAGCGATGTCTCTATCCTCTTTAGTCGTGGAGCATCGACAATAGCCTTCGTTTTTCCACTGATAAATCTGTTTGGAAGAAACGAATTGCGCCGCCAGAAATGCGTACAGTGTCTTTACATCATCGTCCTGTTGCTCTTCTGTTTTCTGAAATAACGAAATTGCTCATGTTTCATCGGAAACTTTCTCGGTCCTCCCACGTGTCTTACCTACCCTCTCGCTGTACGTGGTTCCTCAGTGGTCTATGTCCGCTCGGCAGTAGTTCCTGGGGAGTGTGTTGGACCACCCTCCTCCGTTTGTACCAATTTCTAATCAGTTCGAAACTAAGTTACGGGCGTTTCGTTAATGCATCTGCATGTCCGTCCATCTTACGCTGTCTAAATACTATCTACCATTCTGGCATCTGTTTGGTCATTGGCACCTTTTACACTAGTCCGGTTGAGAGAGTGTGGCGAAGCAACTGAGCTACCAGCCGTAACACCGTGACTTTCTCCTTGGCAGATACACCTGCCGTTTGCATGCCATGCGTGGTCACCCATCCTCTGCCACTTACTTCGACGACTTCTTTGATCGCCAGTATGGGGCACATCCCTATTTTCTGTTGCTACTTCTACTCCCTTCTGACTACTGCTCCGGCAGTTTTTCATGCTACCTGCCAGTTTCCCCATGGGCGGTAACCATTCACCACGTTGGCTTCGTGCAACGGCCTGTGTTGGTCTCTGATTTCATTCGCTACCTAAGGACACTAGTACTCCAGACTCGCTCTATTCTCGTAAGTTTCTTCAAACAGAACTTCGCCATAGTACCTTTGTCAGAACCATCGGTGTATCCAGTGTGGCGTCGGGTGTGCCTTCTTCATTGGCGCCGACATTTTTCAATATTGGCTTGTGGAACACTGCTCAGTATTCACAGTGGAGTAGTTCATCCTGTAGCAGGACATTCAGTACAATCAGCGACATAGGCTTTTGAATAGCGTCATCTGCTCCACCTCTGCGTCCTTCAGAGCCTCTGTGTGCTGTACCGTCCAGGTATGCTCTCACTTGCTCACTCTTGGTGCAGCCACTATGATGTTTATGTGGGTACTGGTTACATCGTTCTGAGGGGAAATGAGGCACTAACGCTGCTGCCAAGGCTGCAGTCTTCACACCTCGGCCTGCTAGTCCTTCCAGTCCCTCCAACTACTGACAGACAACAACACACAGATCATTGGTGTCACTTCGGCATCTCCATTGGTCCTCCCTTCAAGGAAACAAGCTCTGGCGAATCAAATGTCCCCCAGCAGCTTTGACATCATCTCTCAGCCCTCTCGCCCCCCAAGGAGATCAGTTTACGTAGGTTGCGTATTGGGTACTATCGTCTTAGCCATCGCCATTTGTTAAGTGATGATCCCACCACTGTGCTCATTGCCCTCCACATTTGACAGTCTACCATTTCCTGATAGGATACTCTTTTTTATCCACCTTCATTCTCATTTATGTTTGCCATCTTAGTTATAGGCCATTTTAGCGAATAACGGGTGGGCTGTTTTAGTTTTCATCCGTCGTACCGATATGGCGAAGGAAATTTAATCTTGTGTCAGAACCTCCTTTGCCTCTGGGGAGCATTTTATGGACCTTTCTCTAAGTCCATGATTTTAGCTTTTTTCCTTCTGTCGATTGGGCTTAACGTTTAGTCGTTTTAAACTCCTTATTCATCTTCGTGTTTTACAGTTCTGACACGGGCGCCCTAAAACAAAACAAACGCAAACCGTGCCGACAAACACCACTGCCGCAGGACCATCATCGTGGTACTGACCGGTGATACCAACTGGTTTTGCAATGCAGCTGTACCCTTGACTGTCTCGCATTTCCAGTCTGCATTGCACATGCCTTCGACATTCTTTTGCATGTAGCAACAGCTATCCCCTACCCACCCTGTAACAGATCACCAAATTAGCACTGCACCTGCATTTAAATATTATGATAGCTGTCACTTCTGGGACAGGATTTTACAAACGTTTGTTGGTATCTCGATTATGAAATACTAATATCCTTACAACTTCCCATAGTACTTGGGAAGCCATTGTGGAAAGGATGCTCTCTTAAATGGTCAGCTACCTGTGGTATACTTCCATGAAATGGAACACAGCTCTATATTGTGAGCTCGAGCACCCTACAAAAGAGGCAGTGATGGTGGTGAAGAGAAGACCATCACCCAAATTGGAGTGAGAACTGGCAGGATATAATGGGGCTGCTAAGTAGCACAGTGGTTTGGATGTTTGCTGAAAGCATGGTTGAATGTGACACTCTTAACATTCAGGTGAGGGGTTTGCGTAAAGCATTCAGCCATGTATACCTCTATATCTATTCACGTATTTGTGATCTACTTTATGGAGGTGAGGTTTCATCCCTCTTTCGAAAGATATTGTCACTAAAAGAAAACGGATAGATTAATATCTAGAATCTAGATAAGGGGGATTAATATTACTTTGAATGGCCACTTCTGACTAAAGACAGAAGTTAGATAACAAATGCAGTCCTTTGTAATAATTCAACTACATCTAATGTCCTTGGTCATTATAATCTGTAAGCCATTTCGTTCTTAATAAAACTCCAGGACATTTCAGAAGCACGCTGGACTCGCATTTAGGATGACGACGGTTCAATCCCTCGCCCGGCCATCCTGATTTAGGTTTTCCGTGGTTTCCCTAAATCGCTCCAGGTAAATGCCGGGACGGTTCCTTTGAAAGGGCATGGCCGACTACCTCCCTAGTCCGATGAAACCGATGACCTCGCTGTCTGGTCTCCTCCCCCAAACAAACAAACCCCAACATTTCAAATTCGTGAGGGAGTATACTGAATATTCAGTTTATATTTACAGACTTGGAGTTAATAGGAAGCCACAAGATGACCATGAACAAACATTTCACAACAAAGTAGTAAACCATAAAGTAGTTCGACCATTCTACATGTTTGGGGTGCCAAGGGACCGAATTTTGGAACGTAGATGTCTTGAACTACCTAATATTGGGAAGCAACACTGCTTGTGAATCAAAGGAATGTCGCTCCTGATTTATCAAAACATTTTGGTACACAACATTTGTCACAGATGCGTCAAATCTTTCACCAAGAGATATTATCTAGGAGGACACCTCATAGTTTGCTCGAGCCAGGAACAGCCTTATGTGGAACTGCCTGACGTCCTTAAAGGTGAAGAACACCCACTACCAGATCCAATGTTCCTTCATTGTGCGTATACAGATTAAATTCCTCCTAGCTCCTGTTCACGTTTCTGCTTATGACCCCACTGCCACCCATACAGTCGTCACACGACATTTACCACCATACTCGGCAGAATGTGAACTTGTATACTCGTATGACTCGTATCACCAGTTTGATTCACATGTCGAGAATAATCCTGTGAGACGGTTGTTGGCTTAGCTCGAGAACCTGGTATGGAAGTTGATGGGATTTATCGCAACAACATTTTCGTGACTGACTCGTAGAACAATGATGCCCTGTATGAGCAGGCAGCCGATCGTCGTGTTGGTGGGCTGCCATTGCATAGAGAAGACGAAAGTCCTTGTAGAGACCATAGTCATATATGGGGGAGGTTCCACAGTGCATCTCACAACTAATGCAACTTAGATACAAGCATGATAGTTGGCTCTATCCTCTTTCACAGTTTGAGTAGGCGTAATGCCCACTTCCTCGTTCAACACTTGGTTGATTCGGGGTTGATAGGAGATAAGGTTAGTCATTCCTGCTACCATTGAAAAGAACATTTCATCTTCCAAGGGAACCACGCCAAATATATTGCTTTGATTCCTGGAACCGCTTTGCCTCGTGAACGTGTCTCTTCACAGTCTTCGCCCCAGGAATACATGCATATCACCAGACCAGTGATTTTCAGGTGAGCCGCGGCAGACAGTCTGCGACGGCTCACCTCAAGATCTCTCACAGGTGCCCAGTTGAAATACCGGGCGAAGTATTGAACGACGACCGGCTGCAAGCCCGAAATTTGTTTGAACAATGTAGCCATGGGTTTCCATGTTAATGAAAGACTGTAGAGATGTCCTAGATTCCAGTGCAGTCCATGAAGCCTGTCTAGATTGGTATGTGTGTTGTGGACCTCTCCAAACTCCGCATGTACCGCTTTCAGTATGAGTATGCGAAGCCAAACTTCGTCAATCCCAAGTTACAGTGTATGGATGTAGTCAATTTAATCTACTGGGTTAAAGGCAGCGATCCATCTGAAATAATTAGACATTCGTGAAGAACTAAACACTTCTGGACACGCAGCTAATAGTCCTTTTGAAATAATACCAGAAAACAAGTAGGTTAATGGCCTAATCAAAGATGAAGTGAATGGATCACAGAATGTGGAGTTTGTTGACACTCATATGAAAGATGTGCGAGTACTGTGTAGATGCAGATGCCACCTAGTGGCGGGCTAATAGTGCGCATAGTGTGATCTCAAATGCTATCGCGATAGAGAATTAGTGTGCCTGGTTTATGGGATTGGTGCGGCTCCTCAAATGGTCAGCCTATAGAGATTTGATGAGAGCTGCTGCATCATAACATATGGTCCATCTGTGCAGATGGGATTGGCACCATATGGTATTCACAATACTCATTGGAGTGACTGTGTGGCTCACTAATATATTTGAAAGTGGGAGACGAGTGTGTGTAATAATAGGATGAGCCACTCTTTTTGTGTGTGTGTGCGTGTGCGTGTGTGTGTGTGTGTGTGTGTGTGTGTGTGTGTGTGTGTGTGTAAGTATAACACCAAAAAACTTGAGAGTAAATGACACTATGTGATCAGAAGTATCCAGGCATCTGCCTGAAAATAACTTAGAAGTTCTCTGCACCCTCGATTGGCAATGCTGGAATTTAATATGGTGTTGACCCACTATTAGCCTTGATGACAGCTTTCCCAGTCAGGTGCTGGAATGTTTCTTGGGAAATGGCAGCCCGTTCTTCATGGAGTGCTGCACTGAGGAGAGGCATCGATGACGGTCGGTGAGGCCTGGCACGAAGTCGGCGTTCCAAAATATCCGAAAGGTTTCTATAGGATTCGGGTCAGGAATCTGTGCAGAACAGTCCGTTACAGGGACGTTATTGTCGTGTAACCACTCTGCCACAGTCCGTGGATTAGGAACAAGTGCTCGATCGTGTTGAAATACGCACTCACCATCCCCAAACTGCTCTTCAACAGTGGGAAGCAACAAGGTGCTTAAAACATCAATGTAGGCCTGTCCAGTGATAGTGGTACGCGAAACAAGGGGTGCACGCCCTGTGCATGAAAAACACGACCACACCATTACACAGCCTCCGAATTTTACAGTTGACACTAAACACACTGGAAAATGACGTTCACTGGGCATTCGCCATACCCACACCCTGCCATCAGATCGCCACATTGTGTACCGTGACTCATCACTCATCACATCGTTTTCCCACTGTTCAATCGTCCAATGTTTACTCTCTTTACACCAAGTGAGGTGTCGTTTGGCATTTACCAGCGTGATGTGTGGCTTATGAGCAGCAGCTCAACCATGAAGTCCAAGTTTCCTCAACTCCCACCTGTCATAGTACTTACAGTGGATCCTGATGCAGTCTGAAATTCTGGTGTGATGGTCTGGACAGATGTCTGACAGACACCAACAACAATTGAAGCGGGTCGTAATGTGTAACAGGCAGTCAGACGAGCACGGCCTGTGCGCTTTTGTGCTGTACGTGTCCCTTCCCATTTCCAATTCACTATCACATCGTAAACAGTGGATCTAGGGATGTTTATGAGTCTGGAAATCTCGTGTACACACGTGGCACCCAATCGCCTGACCATGTTCGAAGTCCGTGAGTTCCGCGGAGCGCCCCATTCTGCTCTCTCACTATGTCTAATGACTACTGAGATAGGTGATATGGCGTACCTGGCAGTAGGTTGCAGCACAACGTACCTGATATGAAAAAATACGTTTCTGTGGTTGGCCGAATGCTTTTGATCACATAGTGTAGTAAATAGACGCATTGTGTGTACATCAAATATATACCATTGTAAATAAAAATGAAAAATATTAATAAGCAATAGACAGTAAAAAATGTATTACAAAAACAAAATTGTTCATGATCTGTTGGTTAGTTTGTTGGAGGGTCTATAATAGTTACATCCAAATCCCGCAGCTGGATGATTACTAGTTACAGCAAACATGAGTTTTTTTCCCAGTAATGCTCAGACCTCTAATGGAAAAGCCTACATAGTCGACTTAGTTATGAACGGTTATAATAAGGGGGGACGAAGGTGAGCTCGAATCTTATTGGTCCACCTTGGTTTCGTACTATTTTATTGTGTTCCAATTGGCTGAGAGAGGTGGAGTTTTTTTTTGTTTGTTTGAGGGCGCAAGACTTCTATGGTCATTAGCGCCCAGCCCGTGACTTAGGAAACAGTAAAAAAGCGAAATTTAAAACCATCAGCAATGGGAACAAAGTCATAAAATTGGAGAAACTAAAAGCAGAAGGAATGCTTAAAAATCCACTACAGAAAGGGGTTGGTTGTCCCAAAAAAAGCTTCAAATGACTGACGTCATTTCACTGTCACTAATAAACTGGAGAACGCGGTCGGCTGAGCGCGTGTCATCTGCTGAAATCGACGATAGATCAGGCGATAGCTGTAGACGGGAGTGTAACGGATTAAAATAGGGGCATTCAATTAAAAAGTGTCATACCGTCCACAGCTGAGAGCAGTGGGGACAGAGTGGAGGAGAATCGCCGCTTAAAAGATGTCGATGGCTAAAAAGACAGTGCCCTATCCGGAGTCTAGCTAAAATTACCTCCTCCCGACGACGCGTTCGGGAGGAAGAGGTCCAAGCGCAAGGAAGGGCTTTCACTTCCCGCAATATATTATGGGGAAGTGTTGACCAATGCGCATGCCATAATTGAGCAACTTTGCGACATAAACCGCTCCGTACATCGGTTAAGGGAAGCCACTGAATAGCTGGCCGAGGAAGAGATACTGCAGCCTTGGTCGCTATATCGGCCGCCTCATTCCCACAGATACCAGCGTGTCCCGGGAGCCAGAGGAACGCCACCGAGACGCCCCCCAGGTGGAGCAAGTGCAGACAGTCCTGAATCCCGTGGACCAGAGGGTGCACAGGGTAAAGAGCTTGGAGACTGAGGGGAGAGCTGAGAGAATCTGCCAGATTACGTACTGTATCCGCTGGTGGCAGCGGATGTAGTGGACAGCCTGGATAATAGCGTTAAGCTCCGCAGTATAAACCGAACACTGGTCGGGAAGCCGAAAGTGATTTGGGGTGTCGCCAACAATATAGGCACTCCCTACACCTAACGATGTTCTCGAGCCGTCGGTGTAAATAAATGTGGTATCCATCATTTGTGCACTGAGAGCAGCAAACGCCCGACGATAAACAAGTGTACGGGTACCATCCTTGGGAAATTGACAAAGGTCACGGAGCAAGTAGATCCGGGGACGGAGCCAAGGCGGTGCTGTACCCCAAGTTATCAAGAAGGTTTTAGGAAAGCGGAAGGAAAGAGAATGGAGCAGTTGACAGAAGCGGACTCCCGGGGGTAGTAGGGAGGAGCAGCGGCCTGCATACCCTACATCAAAGGAGGCATCGAAGAAAAGGTCATGGGCTGGATTAGCAGGCACAGATGGCAAGCATAACGACTCTGAAGGACTGCTCACCGATTGGACAGCGGAGGTTCAGCAGTCTCAGCATAAAGGCTTTCCACAGGGCTAGTGTAAAAAGCTCCAGACACTAAACGTGATCCACGGTGGTGGATAGAGTCGAGACGCCGAAGAATAGACGGCCGAGCAGAGGAGTAGACTATGCTTCCATAGTCCAATTTCGAGCGCACTAAGGCGCGATAGAGGCGGAGAAGGACCACTCGGTCCGCTCCCCAGGAGGTACCATTCAGGACACGGAGGGTGTTGAGGGATCGCAGACAGCGAGCCGAAAGATAGGAAACGTGGGAGGACCAGCACAGTTTTCTGTCAAACATAAGAACCAAGAATTTAGCGACGTTTGAAAACGGAAGGTTGACAGGACCTAGATGTAAGGAGGGCGGAAGAAACTCCTTACATCCCCAAAATTAACACAAACGGTCTTACTGGGATAGAAACGGAAGCCGGTTTCGATGCTCCGAGAGTGGAGGCGATCGAGAGAGCCTTTAAGACGTCGTTCAAGAGGGCTGGTCCGTTGAGAGCTGTAGTAGATCGCAAAACCGTCCACAAAGAGGGAGCCCGAGACATGAGGAAGGAGACAATCCATAATTGGATTGATGGCAATGGCAAACAGTACAATACTCAGCACGGAGCCCTGGGGTACCCCGTTTTCTTGGGAGAAAGTACGGGAGAGAGTAGTGTTCACCCGCACAATAAATGTGCGCTCTGCCATAAATTCGCGAACAAAAAGGGGTAGCCGACCTAGAAAGCCCCAAGAGAACAGTGTGCGGAGGATGCTTGTCCTCCAACAGGTATCGTATGCTCTCTCCAGATCCAAAAATATTGCTACTGTTTGGCGTTTCCGAAGGTTGGTTGGTTGGTTTGGGGAAGGAGACCAGACAGCGTGGTCATCGGTCTCATCGGAATAGGGAAGGATGGGGAAGGAAGTCGGCCGTGCCCTTTCAGAGGAACCATCCCGGCATTTGCCTGGAGTGATTTAGGGAAATCACATTTCCGAAGAAAATTGTTCATGATGTAAGTGGAGAGAGCAACAAGATGGTCGACTGCCGAACGATGCTTTCGGAATCCGCATTGGGCAGGTGTTAAAAGACTGCGGGATTCCAGCCACCAAGCTAAACGGTAATTCACCATACGCTCCAAAATCTTAGACACTACTCGTGAGAGAAATGGGGCGATAGCTAGAAGGGAGATGTTTGTCCTTTCCAGGTTTCGGAACGGAAACGACGATAGCTTCCCGCCATCGTCTGGGAAAAGTACTGTCGGTCCAAATTCGATTATAAAGGCGAAGGAGGTAACGCAGACTATGGGGTGATAAATGCAGCAACATTTGGACATGGATACCATCCGGTCCTGGGGCGGAGAAGCGAGAACAAGAGAGGGCATGTTGGAGTTCCCGCATGGAGAAAACAGTATTGTAGCTTTCGTGATTTTGAGAGGAGAAAGCAAGATGTCGCACTTCCGCTGCACGTTTCTTCGGGAGAAACGCTGGCGGGTAATTTGAAGAGCTCGAAATCTCAGCAAAGTGCTGACCCAATGAGTTAGAAATTGCGATGGGTTCCACTAAGGTATCATGCGCGACAGTGAGCCCAGAGACTGGGGAGAAACTAGGCGCGCCTGAGAACCGTCGAAGCCGATTCCAAACTTCCGAGGAAGGAGTAAAGGTGTTAAATGAGCTAATAAAGAATTTCCAGCTTGCCTTCTTGCTATCGCGGATGACGCGACGGCATCGCGCACGGAGCTGCTTATAGCGGATACAGTTGGCCAAAGTAGGATGGTGACGGAAAATGCGAAGACCACGTCGCCGCTCACGTATTGCGCCACGGCATGCCTCGTTCCACCAAGGAACTGGGGGCCGCCGGGGCAATTCGGAGGTGCGTGGAATTGAACGTTACGCAGCTGTAAGAATAACGTCGGTAATATGTGTGACCTCATCGTCGACGCTAGGAAAGCGACGGTCACCGAATGTCGCTAGAGACTAAAAAAGTGTCCAATCGGCCTGGGCAAACTTCCAGCGTCGCGGGCGCATATATGGCAGTCGAGGCTGCAGTCTAAGGACACATGGAACGTGGTCACTGAAGTGTGTATCACCAAGGGCGAACCATTCGAAGCGCCGAGCTAGCGGAACAGTACCGATCGCAAGGTCCAAATGAGATAAATTTGTCGTGGAGGCAGACAAAAATGTGGGGACCCCAGTGTTGAGGCAAAGTAGATCCGCTTGGTGGAAGACGTCTAGCAATAGTGAGCCACGTGGACAAGGATGTGGAGATCCCCAAAGCGGGTGGTGGGCATTGAAGTCCCCAACCAGCAAATAGGGCGGTGGAAGCTGACCAAGAAGATGAAGGAGATCAGCTCGTGCCATTGGTGTGGACGATGGAATGTATACAGTACAAAGAGAGAACGTGTATCCAGAAATGGAAATACGGACGGCGACAGCTTGGAAGGAACTGTTTGAGGGGATTGAGTGATAATGGAGAGTATCATGGAGAAGAATCATGAGTCCACCATGGGCTGGAGTGCCTTCAACAGAGGGAGGTCATATCAGATGGACTGAAAATGAGGGAGAACAAAGCGGTCATGGGGACGCAGCTTTGTTTCCTGAAGACAGAAGATGACCGGCGAGTAGGATCGTAAGAGGATCGCCAATTCATCCCGATTGGCTCGAATGCCGCGGATATTCCATTGGCTAATGGACATAGGGTGAACAGGAAATGGAGGAGTGTGCCCAAGGGTGCGGTCAACTCAACGACTGCTCAGAGCTTGCGACTGACAGCATGGAATGGCATTCAGCCGAAGGCAGAAGATCCTGATCCATAAGTTGGTCACGAGCAGCTCCTGCCACCAGCGATCGGCCGGTTGACCGGCCACCAGCAGTGGGCCTCGGCGACACAGAAGACGGCCGAGGGCGATTTCCGCCAAGTGGCGCTGTAGATAGGACACGCCTTGGCGGAGAAGGAGAGGAACTGGGTTTCTTCGTAGCCTTCTCGGAAGTATGATGTTTAGATGAAGGAGGAACCGATGGTTGAGAAGTTGCGGTACGTAAAAACTCTTCACGAGTATGCTTTTTTCTCGAAGACTTGGTGTCCGACTTTTGGGCTCGAGATTTAGCAGAACCCGACGAAGGGTGAGCCATAGAGTGGGCAGGCGAAAGTGGTGAGGTTGAGTGGGTGATCTTTGCGCTGGCCGATCTGACGACCGTGGCACTAAAGGTGAGGTCGCAAGTCTGCGTGGCCGCCACCTTTGTTGGCCGAGGAGAAGCAAGGACAGAGCTGTATTTTCCTGTCTGAGGCACGGTGGGCTGTCGACTGGCGAATAATTTTCGAGCAGCAAAGGTCGACACCTTTTCCTTCACTCTAATTTCCTGGATGAGCTTTTCGTCCTTAAAAACGGGGCAATCTCGAGAGGAAGCGGCGTGGTCACCTATACAGTTGAAGCAGCGAGGGGATGGAGGTGGACAAGCACCCTCATGGGCATCCTTGCCACACGTAACACATTTGGCCGGATTGGAACAGGACTGGCTGGTGTGATTGAACCGCTGACACCGGTAGCAACGCGTAGGGTTTGGGACGTAAGGGCGAACGGAAATTATCGCATAGCCTGCTTTGATTTTCGATGGGAGTTGAACTTTGTCAAATGTCAAGACGACAGTGCGGGTTAGAATGATGTTCGTGTCAACCCTTTTCATAACCCTATGAACAGCCGTTACGCCCTGGTCAGACAGGTAGTGCTGAATTTCTTCGTCAGACAATCCATCGAGGGAGCGTGTATAAACGACTCCACGCGAGGAATTTAAAGTACGGTGCGGCTCCACCCGGACAGGGAAGGTATGTAGTAGTGAGGTACACAGCAATTTTTGTGCCTGGAGGGCACTGTTTGTTTCTAACAACAGGGTGCCATTCCGTAATCTGGAACAAGACTTTACAGGACCTGCAATTGCGTCGACACCTTTCTGAATAATGAAAGGGTTGACCGTGGAGAAGTCGTGACCTTCGTCAGACCGAGAAACAACAAGGAACTGTGGCAACGATGGAAGAACTGTCTGTGGCTGAGACTCAGTGAACTTACGTTTGTGAGCAGACATAATGGAAGGTGAGGAAACCATTGCGGAAGAATCCCCCATGATTACCGGCGTCTCCGATGGCGTGCTCCTCCCTTGTGGGGGCCCTCACTGAGGGCACTCCCGCCTTAGGTGATTGTTCACACCTCAGGTCACACCTCCCGAGAAACGGACGGAGGGACCAATCGGCACTTTCGGAAGGTATCAGCTCGGGTAATCACCCCTCACTGGGCCTGGCCGTTACCAGGGGGTACGTACGTGTCCTACCTGTCTACCCGGGATGGAGAATTACGCGTTACCCCGTCACCGGCTACGCATGGAAGTGCGTGGGTCGGCCTTCAGACACGCACAGGGAGGAAAAAAGAGAAAGGGAAAGGAAAGAAGAGGGGTCTCAAACGCCGCAGCGGAGAAAAGGGCAAAGAAGAGGGAAGGAAAAGAGAAGTACAGAGGAAGGACGAAGACTTGCAAGTATAGAAAGCAAGGAATTTGGAACAGTTTCGAGCGTCCGTCTCCGGTCGTAGGCACAAACCATACTCCCAGAGGGGGAGAAAGGGATGGAAAGAGCCAGAGATGAGGGGGGGGGGGCGAAGATGGGGGACGGGGAAGGATGCGGAAAGGGATGGTATGCAGCCCGGAAAAGAAGGAGGGCCACATTAGCTCGGGGTCCCGCGCTCGCTACGCACGTGTCCACAAAAGAGTTGTGGACCCCCGGGGGGGGGAGAGGTGGAGTGGTTGCATGCGAGTTTTTTTAAGAGTATATCAAATAACCCTCATCGAGTAACGTCATGGTATTGAATATAACTCGCACAATTGCCTAAGGAGAGCGGTTAGTTCCCATGGATGACCTTGATGAAATCCCAGTGGTTTCCAGTGAGAAGGGGAGTGATCTTGAATATAAATTGGCCAAGTGGGTAATTTGACGCTGGATGTTCAATAAGTGGTTAGATTATCTTCCCTGAAACATACATTGCTGTACTGTTGCCCATTAAATCGCGTCCCCTTAAATCCTGTTCTCTGGAGATATAATTTTTACACATCAGTAAATAGTTCATTAATTGTAACAGAAGTTCCACATTATTTGGCCACTGAAGTTATATTTTATGGTGGTTTTGAAATGAGTTCCTCCGGTATTAAGATGAGCAATAAAAGGAAATGCATATTAACATTTTGTGGACTGAGCAGTTAGGGTTTGGTTCAAACGACGGATCCTGTGATATTTCAGTTTCTTGACTTTGTAAGAGGGCGCTTTGCCTGTGAAATTATGAAAAAATTTCAGACATTTTAGAAATGAAGTCCTGTTTTATTAGCACCAGGGATATTCTTAGTGTTGTGGTTAATTATGTTTCTGACATTACTAGTAAATTACATTATTACATTGTACAATGTGTGCTCATTCATTTCTTACAGTTCCCTACACACAAACCGTCCAGAAGGCTAACGATGTTGCACTTGGAGTTACCAGAGGAGGTAAGTGTTTTTGTACATTATTCAGTGATTACTGGGGGACGGGGGGGGGGGGGGGGGCGGGGTGACATCGACATATTAACAACTAAAATATGCAGCGTTGATATTGCTCAATGAAACTAAGAGAAAATGCAATTTTACATTGGAAATTGGTTACATTTACCTCACTGTGTAGAATTTCCATAGGTTTTGGAAAATGAATCTGTGTATCACAATCTTCAAAATAGTGCATGGCATCTTCTCTCGCATTTGTGGAACATCATTACTGTGTATTTAAGTTTTTAATGACTGTATTTCTTTTACATGGTTAATTTCTTGGAAAATGTACTTCTGTGTGTTTTCTTCTTAATTGTTAGGAAATCTTACCATATTGCTCAAAAGTCTAAGTTGTCTCACATTTTTTCACTTTACCTTCTTTGTCGATGAATTACGTTGAAAAATGAAAAACGTAATGGTAGGACACACAAATGTTAGTTATTTTCGGTGTCTTATGTATGGTCTGTTATCTACAATACTTATAAAAGCAAACACACTTGAATGTACACTCCTGGAAATTGAAATAAGAACACCGAGAATTCATTGTCCCAGGAAGGGGAAACTTTATTGACACATACCTGGGGACAGATACATCACATGATCACACTGACAGAACCACAGGCACATAGACACAGGCAACAGAGCATGCACAATGTCGGCACTAGTACAGTGTATATCCACCTTTCGCAGCAATTCAGGCTGCTATTCTCCCATGGAGACGATCGTAGAGATGCTGGATGTAGTCCTGTGGAACGGCTTGCCATGCCATTTCCACCTGGCGCCTCAGTTGGACCAGCGTTCGTGCTGGACGTGCAGACCGCATGAGACGACGCTTCATCCAGTCCCAAACATGCTCAATGGGGGACAGATCCGGACATCTTGCTGGCCAGAGTAGTTGACTTACACCTTCTAGAGCACGTTGGGTGGCACGGGATACATGCGGACGTGCATTATCCTGTTGGAACAGCAAGTTCCCTTGCCGGTCTAGGAATGGTAGACCGATGGATTCGATGACGGTTTGGATGTACCGTGCACTATTCAGTGTCCCCTCGACGATCACCAGCGGTGTACGGCCAGTGTAGGAGATCGCTCCCCACACCATGATGCCAGGTGTTGGCCCTGTGTGCCTCGGTCGTAAGCAGTCCTGATTGTGGCGCGCACCTGCACGGCGCCAAACACGCATACGACCATCATTGGCACCAAGGCAGAAGCGACTCTCATCGCTGAAGATGACACGTCTCCATTCGTCCCTTCATTCACGCCTGTCGCGACACCAATGGAGGCGGGCTGCACGATGTTGGGGCGTGAGCGGAAGACGGCCTAACGGTGTGCGGGACCGTAGCCCAGCTTCATGGAGACGGTTGCGAATGGTCCTCGCCGATACCCCAGGAGCAACAGTGTCCCTAATTTTCTGGGAAGTGGCGGTGCGGTCCCCTATGGCCCTGCGTAGGATCCTACGGTCTTGGCGTGCATCAGTGCGTCGCTGCGGTCCGGTCCCAGGTCGACGGGCACGTGCACCTTCCGCCGACCACTGGCGACAACATCGATGTACTGTGGAGACCTCACGCCCCACGTGTTGAGCAATTCGGCGGTACGTCCACCCGGCCTCCCTCATGCCCACTATACGCCCTCGCTCAAAGTCCGTCAACTGCAGATACGGTTCACGTCCACGCTGTCGCGGCATGCTACCAGTGTTAAAGACTGCGATGGAGCTCCGTATGCCACGGCAAACTGGCTGACACTGACGGCGGTGCACAAATGCTGCGCAGCTAGTGCCATTCGACGGCCAACACCGCGGTTCCTGGTGTGTCTGCTGTGCCGTGCGTGTGATCATTGCTTGTACAGCCCTCTCGCAGTGTCCGGAGCAAGTATGGTGGGTCTGACACACCGCTGTCAATGTGTTCTTTTTTCCATTTCCAGGAGTGTATTTCTAGGTTGTTAATATTTTATCTCATTGTCGATGTACACACAAAGTTCTGCATCACCACAGTTCCCAGAACTCCTGAAAATAGGCGTTGCTCATGCATTGTTGTTTACATCTTTGGGTGGGTTTAGTGATCTCTCTGAACAGTCAGACTGTCTGTAATACAACATCCAGTCAACGTCTATTACACAGAGGGGGTCCGACAGCCGATCAGTTCTAGTCATTCCACCAGGAAGGAGGTACATGCTCGTGTTGTCTGTAGGCCAACCACGCTTAGACAGTCAATACCGCGGTTTGGTCGCTTCCACATTGTTACTTTGTGCCAGGAAGGGCTCTCAACAAGGGAAGTGTCCAGGCTTCTCAGAATAAACCAAAGCAATGTTGTTTGGACATGGAGGAGATGGAGTGAGATAGGAACTGTCGATGACATGCCTCGATCAGGCCGCCCAAGGGCAGAGGATGACCGCTACTTACGGATTATGGCTTGGAGGAACCCTGACAGCAACGCCATGTTGAATAATGCTTTTTGTGCAGCCACAGGACATCGCGTTACGACTCCAACTGTGCCCAATGGGCTGCATGATGCGCAACTTCACTCCCAACGGCGATGATTAGGTCCATCTATGCAATCACGACACCATGCAGTGCGGTACAGATGGGCCCAACAACATGCAGATTGGACTGCTCAGGATTGGCATCACGTTCTCTTCACTGATGAATGCCCCATATGCCTTGAGACAATCGTCGGAGATGTGTTTGGAGGCAACCCTGTCATGCTGAACGCCTTAGACGCACTGTCAAGGGAGTGCAGCAAGGTGGAGGCTCTCTGCTGTTTTGGGGTGGCGTTATGTGGGGCCAACGTACGCCGCTGGTGGTCATGGACGGCCCTAATGTATGTACGAAACGTGAATGCCATCCTCTGACCGATAGTGCCACCATATCTGCAGCATACTGCCAAGGCGTTCGTCTTCATGGAAGACAATTCGCGCCCCCATCATGCACGTCTTGTGAATGACTTCCTTCCGGATAACGACATCGCTCGACTACAGTGGCAGCATGTTATCCAGAAATGAACCCTATCTAACATGGCTGGGATAGATTGAAAAGGGCTGTTTATGGACGACGTGACCCACCAACCACTCTGAGGGATCTACGCCAAATCGCCTTTGAGGAATCTCTGAGGAACTGGTTGATAGTATGCCACGACGAATGGAGACATGAATCAGTGCAAGAGGACGTGCTATTAGGTATTAGAGGTACCAGTGTGCACAGCAATCTGAACTACCACCTCTGAAGGTCTCGCTGTATGGTGATACAACATGCTATGTGTAGTTTTCATGAGCAATGAACATGGGGGGGGGGGGGGGGAGAATGATGTTTATGTTGATCTCTCTTCCAATTTTCCGTACACGTTCCGGAACTCTAGGAACGAAGGTGGTGCAAATCTTTTTTGATGTGTGTATGTAGTTCTTGTTTATTAAACACGTTTTCAATTTCTGGTCTCCCCTCCCCCTCCCCCCTCCCGCCTCCCCCCCCCCCCACCCCCCATCCCTGAGGCTCGGGGTTCTATCATGAGTTCATGCATGGCTTACACAGGACCCAGAGTTATTCCAGCCCTTTCTTCCTTACCACTCTGCATTTCCATACCCATTATCCTCCTTTCCTCCCTGTCCTAATTCCTTCCCCTCTGCCCCCTCTTTTCTCTCTTGGTTTTTGTGCCTACAGTATGTTGACCTGGCCAGCCATCTGGTTTTTTGTATGACTTCCAGTTTTGTTGCCATTGATTTTTCTTTTTCATCCTTCCTTGTTTAGTGTTTCTGGTCCCTCTTTGGAGTTTGACCTCCACTTATAAATTATCTCTCTGTAGTGTGAGATAAACAATCTGGGGAATAACTCCCTCCTAGTACCTATGACGTTGATACCTCTCCCCCTTTTTTCCCTGGGGTAACTCCACATGGCATTCTCTCCTTCAACTCTCCCATTGGGCGTCTTCCACCATCTGCCATTTCGTATTCGCCATACTAGGTTGACCAGTAGTTTTTAACCCAGCAGTGAGCGCCGCGCCCAATCCCCCTCACCTTGTAGTTGCGCCCCTCCCCCTCCACCACAGTCATCCATATTTTGCTGGATTGCCCCTGCGTTTCGGCCCTTCTCACTACATATCCCCTCCAAACTTCCTTGTCCTGCGTGTTAGCAGATGATCCTCAAAACAGTAATATCTGTCCTCGGTTCTCTTCGCGAAAATGGTGTGTCTTTCGGTGTTTAAATCTTCGAATATTCATCTGGAACTGGAGGCCATTTGTTAGCGTTCACATTGATTATGGAGCCCTAGGCCTTGCCTCCACAGTGGCCGGGTTCTTCTCCCCTTTTTTCCCCTACATTTTGCCTGGTTTATCTGCCATTTTGATTCCCCTTTTTTGATCTTCTTCTCGTGGTGTTGCCCGCACTATGTCACGATCATGGGATTGCGCATGCTACGGTATTCTGTATGGAATGGTATGGTATGGTGTGGTGTGGTGTATGATATGGTATGAGTGGTGGAGCTGATGCCCCAAAGCGCATTGCGTATCTGTGATGGTCCTGCTCTCTCTGTTTGCGCCCACCCCATCCTGATCTTTCCTCTCCCTGCTGCCCTTTCGTACTTTTAACCTCTTTCTTTGCCCATTTTACCTTCTCCTTGACTGACTGACTGTCCTTTGTGTTGTCCCTCTCTCTGTTTCTGCCACCTTAGATCACAGGACTGATGGCGTTGCTTTTTGGTCCCCTCCTGCCTCCCCCGCCCATCCCCAATCAACCAACGAAACAACCAAACATTCTTGATCTGCCCTTTACACTCCTTGATGTCGCAGTTTCGCTGTTTTGGAACAAATATCTTCAGGTACTGTTTCCTTAAAATTGAGTAATTTACTGTTACTAACTTTATGGTTAACGTTGTGAGATGCTCCGTTTTGTGAAAACTGCCTGCTCGTTAATTCCACTGCATGGGCTGACTAGCAATTACAGAATATGCAAGTGGGAAACCGATCTACTGTAGAAACACTGTAGATTCTGTACTTTCGCATAGCAGTGTTAGTCTCATTTTTTGAGAGAATGGTACAGAGTAACAGAAATATGTGTCTGTATAAATGGCGCAAGTTGAATACTTGTTTAGTTTTTCTTTCGTTCTTCATATTGATTTTATTACGTTTTCGTTCTAGGAAAAAGCTTCAGCGTATCCCATAAATGCTTGTCTCTGAACGTACAATGGCAAGAAATGTATGCTAGTCTTTCGTACTGTCCAACCCTATCTTGGAAAGTTTTTCCTATGTAAGTCAGTACTTATCATTAAGTTCCTTCCTTTGAAGAATTTATGTAACAACATTATAACAGAACTCGCTCCGTCCATTTTTCATTCAATTTTGATTCTGTTGTTTACTTGTCTAAAATCTTGACTTGGCTGCCAACAAACACCTGCACAATAACCATACTGAATTTGTGCTCACTTTAATGCAGATCAGTGTTGTAGTAGTTCCATGTAGAGAGCTCTGTTTGAGACTTACCTACACCGGAATAATTACTACCACCGCCATTTCCCCCTACATTTCGTCATTCAACCAAAGCTTTTACACTTTAGCCTCTGGCAGCTAACTATTGCTGCTATTTTATTCTCGAGTCAGAAACATACAAATTTACAGTAGCCATACACATCAATAAACACTGTATTTATATTACATGTGCCCAGTACTTTGCAACCTCTAAGGCGCTTGGAGTGGCTTGCAGGAGATCAATCTTCGTGCAGGATATAGGGCACAAAAGGCCCTGGAGCATGTGGCTTGTGGTTTGTTCTTGTCCACAATCACAAGACGTATTTTCTGTTATGAAGTCCCATCTCTTCAGGTAATCTGTCTAAAGATTTCCACACCAGCCATCTCTCGTTGTGTCCAGGTGGTAGTTCTTCAGCTTCTGGCGTCTGCAGGTGAGGCGTCGACTTCTTCCTGAGAACATCCGAGAAGCTCACCATTTCACGACAGAAGGCAAGGCTGGAGTTATGGAAGCTCTTGCGCGATCTCAGCCGTTGCTCTGGTGGATTATGTCCGTGCAGTGGATGGGCACTGTCCTGTTCCACTTTGTCTCTCCTTGTTGGCAGCCACCGTTCTGCGTACCCATGGTGGCGCTATTCCAGCCAGGCAGTAGAGAGTATCAGTTTGGGTAGATCTTAAGCAACCTGTGATCAATCTGTAGGTTTCGTTGAGAGCAATGTCTACTTGTCTGGCATGAGATGACCTGTACCAGACTGGAGAAGCATATTCAGCAGTAGAAAAGCACAGTGCCATTGCAGTACAGCGAATAGTCTGTGGATGTGATTCCCACAATGTCTCCGCTAGTTTGCAAATTAGGTTGTTTTGAGCGGAGATTTTCATTTTGGTGTTCTTGCAGTGAGCTTTGAATGTCGGAGTTCTATCGAGAGTGACTCCCAAGTATTTAGGTGCGTGATGATGCTGGGGTGGGATGCGTGACCATGCAATACGTAGCTCACGTTTAGCTTCCCTGTTCCGTAAATGAAAGGCACACACTTGTGTCTTCGAAGGGTTTGGTCTGAGTTGGTTCCGATTGTAGTAGCTTCACAGTGTTCTAAGTGCTGTTTTCAGGTTTCTTTCGACTCTTTCAAAGCAAGAGCTCTGTGTAGCAAGGGCTAGGTCATCTGATTATAAGAATCTCCTTGTGACTGGGGTCAATGGCTGGTCGTTGGTATAAATGTTGAAGAGAAGTGGAGCCAAGACGCTTCCCTGAGGTAGACCATTTTTCTGCGCTCTCAAGCGACTGTGTTGTCCTTGAAATTCGACAAAAAACCTGCGGTTTTGGAGGAGGGTGCTGAGTAGTCTAACGAGGTGGGCGTTCTTGATCTTATTGTGTAATTTTGCATGGAGTAATCGATGATGGACAGTATCATAGGCTGCTGTGAGATCCACGAAGACCATGCCCATTACTCGACAGGTTCAGAAGCCATCCTCTATTAACTGAGTGAGATTCAAAAGTTGCCCTGTGCAGCTTCTGTTTGGTGGAAATCCTTGTTCGGGCATGGAAGAGGGTCTATTACTGGTAGGATTCTATTCAGAATCATACGTTTCAACAGTTTATAAAGGTGACTCAAAAGGCTAACTGGTCTGAAATTGTTGGGACGATTTGCTTCCTTTCCAGGTTTCAGAAGAGCTATCACCTCTTTCGTCAGATCTTTGGTATTTGGCACTGGTTCATGCGGTTGTTGAAAAGCTGCGGGATCCACTTTCTTGTTTCTGGGCCGAAATTCTTTAGTTGCTCCATACGGATGTCATCTAGACCAGCTGCTTTACCAGTTGTAATCTCCTTAATAGCCTTGTTTAATTCAGATATGTAGAATGGGAGAGTCAGATCCCTCTTTTGTTCTTGGGCCTCTTGCTGTACTTTCAGAACTTTGCTCATGAATGGGAAGGGAAGCTATAGAATCAGTTTGTGTGCTATCTGATCTGCAGTAATGTTGCAGTGTGATGTGGAGCTGGTTGGGTCATTATTGAGGCGTCTCAATAATCTCCACGCTTTATGACTGTTTCTGATGAGATCAAGTTCTTCCGTCGTTTTAACCCAAGAATTCCTTTTGGATTCTTTCAGAGATGCAATAAGTTTATTCCCAGCCAGTAGCATTGTCTCGTCGAATGGATCTTCTTAGAATAGCACCTTATACTCTTTAAATTGGGCACTGAGTTCTGAAGTTAGACCAGGAATGTATGATGTTCGACAACCCAGAGGAATTGCAATTCTGGAGCACCTCTTTACAGCCCTCACAAAAGTGTTATACGAGTCAGGTGAAGGTTCAGTATTGGGAATTGCAGCGTCCAGAGTTTCTGTAAACTTCGGCCAGTTGGCTTTCCAGAAGTTTAACCTCCTTCTGAACTGAACTGTTTGTGGTCTAACTGCTTCATGGATTTCGCACATGAACGGTCTGTGCTGTGTATTTGGAATAGGGTTGCAGACAGTTTTTATGCACTGTTGTGAGATGTTCTCGCTGCAATATATCAGATCGGGGTTGTATCCACTTTTCCATCTGCCACTCATTGAAAAATGCAGGTTGCTTAGGGTCATGTATAAGGCTCAGATGGTTGCCTTCCACCCATTCTTGTAATGCTGTACCATTCTCATCATCATGCTCATAGCCCCACGTGGTGCTGTGACAGCTGAATTCACCAGTCACTATTTGCGTGTGTTGACTATAAAAGCTATCAGGTAGATTGATTTTGAGATCAACGTCCGGTGGTTTGTATACAGATGCGACTGTACAGCCTTTGATTTCCAAAGTTAATATTTCAATATTATTTGCTTTAGTAAAGGCTGATAATATCTGTGTATCTGGTTGGACAAATAGCACTTCCCTATTTTGCGTGGGGTCTTTCCGTAGCCAGTCGCATTCCGTTCATCTTTGGTCTGCGCATTTCACAGCTTCTGTGGGTCTCCGGTATGCAGAGTACACCGCACTTTGTTTGTCTGCACAGCTATTGTAACAGTTATTCTTTTGGTGGTGATATACCTTCTATATTCATCGATAGGATGGTCAACCGTGGTCCTGAAAAGGACCAAGATGATGATTCTGGTGCGGAAGGATCAGCCGCCAGAGAAACCTGACGCCCGGGGTACGCCCGATTGCAAATCTTATCTTGGTCGGAAATCATTTCAATCTTCGTGGAGGCTCCTTTCATGTACCCTATTGCTGCTATGTCCACGGATGAGGAAGCTGTGTCCAGTACGAAGAAATGCTGTAACACAGTGATACTGAGCGCCATTCAAATTAATGCTTCATTATGACAAATAGTGAAATCCAAAATTTTCTGTCAATTGTCACATTCTTGGCCAACAGGGCTTGCTAAGAAAATTAACAGTTAAGATAAAATTTGTATATGCCTGTTAACACAATATTATAAGGACCTGGGTTGACACACACTGGGGATGGGAAAATGTGAAGTACAGCGTTTAGGGCTCGTTGTTCCTCTGTGCACTAGTCAAGTAGCATTACAAAGACAGATCTATTAGATTTTAGTATTGCAATCGAATCACCTCATTTGCAGCTGCGTTGAGAACACTGGATTCGGCATCAGTCGCAGAAAGCAGTGACTTGTCCTCAACAGATACTGGAAGTCATTGTCTCAATTGCCGCTGCTTATGTAGCAGTGCATCCCTGTGCAGGACAGTCGGTGGGAGCTCTAACTGCCTCTTACTAGGGCGATCTAGTGGACATCGAAGGGTGTCTGCCTGAGTGAACGCGAGCAGCTCTGCGTGGGATATGTGCGCTCACAGGTGCAAGTCAGGTACAGCAGGCTTTAGCGTGCCTCATGGATATGCCAAAAGGTTGCCGTTGCACCAAAAAGCTTCAGTTCAGCCCTTGGGAAGCTGGAGGTAGATTTCTAAATTTTGCGTTTCCCGTGATATCTCCAGGTGGCAGAACAATATTAGACATTTGAGCCATATCCATGAACGTAAAGCAATTCTACGTCCAGTACACAAAACTGAACTGGCAACCGCTCTTTGGTAAGATTGTTCTGTGTGGAAACTCTACTTCTCTTCGGAACATATGCTGATTCCAGGTAATTGTCCAACAGAAACCATAAAATGGCACGTGATCTGCTAGCATCCAGTATACTGGTTAATGTTCCTCACATACACACCAACCGATTTCAGCCCCTGAAGTTTCCTTGGACTTCTAAAGAACAGGAATACTATTCAACACTGGATAGTAGTTTAGACTGTAGCCTCTATACGGACACACACTAATTTCCACAGTACTAAAGCTACCCATTAAACTACTGTATTCACTAGCAGTAAAAGTCTCATATTAACTTACTCAAATTTTTAATTTCAACTCCATTGTGCCCAGAACAAACGGACACTCACGGCCTGACGACTGTTTGATGGCCTGACAAAAATCATTGCATAGAGAAGACGAAAGTCCTTGTAGAGACCATAGTCATATATGGGGGAGGTTCCACAGTGCATCTCACAACTAATGCAACTTAGATACAAGCATGATAGTTGGCTCTATCCTCTTTCACAGTTTGAGTAGGCGTAATGCCCACTTCCTCGTTCAACACTTGGTTGATTCGGGGTTGATAGGAGATAAGGTTAGTCATTCCTGCTACCATTGAAAAGAACATTTCATCTTCCAAGGGAACCACGCCAAATATATTGCTTTGATTCCTGGAACCGCTTTGCCTCGTGAACGTGTCTCTTCACAGTCTTCGCCCCAGGAGTACATGAATATCACCAGACCAGTGATTTTCAGGTGAGCCGCCGCAGACAGTCTGCGACGGCTCACCTCAAGATCTCTCACAGGTGCCCAGTTGAAATACCGGGCGAAGTATTGAACGACGACCGGCTGCAAGCCCGAAATTTGTTTGAACAATGTAGCCATGGGTTTCCATGTTAATGAAAGACTGTAGAGATGTCCTAGATTCCAGTGCAGTCCATGAAGCCTGTCTAGATTGGTATGTGTGTTGCGGACCTCTCCAAACTCCGCATGCACCGCTTTCAGTATGAGTATGCGAAGCCAAACTTCGTCAATCCCAAGTTACAGTGTATGGATGTAGTCAATTTAATCTACTGGGTTAAAGGCAGCGATCCATCTGAAATAATTAGACATTCGTGAAGAACTAAACACTTCTGGACACGCAGCTAATAGTCCTTTTGAAATAATACCAGAAAACAAGTAGGTTAATGGCCTAATCAAAGATGAAGTGAATGGATCACAGAATGTGGAGTTTGTTGACACTCATATGAAAGATGTGCGAGTACTGTGTAGATGCAGATGCCACCTAGTGGCGGGCTAATAGTGCGCATAGTGTGATCTCAAATGCTATCGCGATAGAGAATTAGTGTGCCTGGTTTATGGGATTGGTGCGGCTCCTCAAATGGTCAGCCTATAGAGATTTGATGAGAGCTGCTGCATCATAACATATGGTCCATCTGTGCAGATGGGATTGGCACCATATGGTATTCACAATACTCATTGGAGTGACTGTGTGGCTCACTAATATATTTGAAAGTGGGAGACGAGTGTGTGTAATAATAGGATGAGCCACTCTTTTTGTGTGTGTGTGCGTGCGTGTGTGTGTGTGTGTGTGTGTGTGTGTGTGTGTGTGTGTGTGTGTGTAAATATAACACCAAAAAACTTGAGAGTAAATGACACTATGTGATCAGAAGTATCCAGGCATCTGCCTGAAAATAACTTAGAAGTTCTCTGCACCCTCGATTGGCAATGCTGGAATTTAATATGGTGTTGACCCACTATTAGCCTTGATGACAGCTTTCCCAGTCAGGTGCTGGAATGTTTCTTGGGAAATGGCAGCCCGTTCTTCATGGAGTGCTGCACTGAGGAGAGGCATCGATGACGGTCGGTGAGGCCTGGCACGAAGTCGGCGTTCCAAAATATCCGAAAGGTTTCTATAGGATTCGGGTCAGGAATCTGTGCAGAACAGTCCGTTACAGGGACGTTATTGTCGTGTAACCACTCTGCCACAGTCCGTGGATTAGGAACAAGTGCTCGATCGTGTTGAAATACGCACTCACCATCCCCAAACTGCTCTTCAACAGTGGGAAGCAACAAGGTGCTTAAAACATCAATGTAGGCCTGTCCAGTGATAGTGGTACGCGAAACAAGGGGTGCACGCCCTGTGCATGAAAAACACGACCACACCATTACACAGCCTCCGAATTTTACAGTTGACACTAAACACACTGGAAAATGACGTTCACTGGGCATTCGCCATACCCACACCCTGCCATCAGATCGCCACATTGTGTACCGTGACTCATCACTCATCACATCGTTTTCCCACTGTTCAATCGTCCAATGTTTACTCTCTTTACACCAAGTGAGGTGTCGTTTGGCATTTACCAGCGTGATGTGTGGCTTATGAGCAGCAGCTCAACCATGAAGTCCAAGTTTCCTCAACTCCCACCTGTCATAGTACTTACAGTGGATCCTGATGCAGTCTGAAATTCTGGTGTGATGGTCTGGACAGATGTCTGACAGACACCAACAACAATTGAAGCGGGTCGTAATGTGTAACAGGCAGTCAGACGAGCACGGCCTGTGCGTTTTTGTGCTGTACGTGTCCCTTCCCATTTCCAATTCACTATCACATCGTAAATAGTGGACCTAGGGATGTTTATGAGTCTGGAAATCTCGTGTACACACGTGGCACCCAATCGCCTGACCATGTTCGAAGTCCGTGAGTTCCGCGGAGCGCCCCATTCTGCTCTCTCACTATGTCTAATGACTACTGAGATAGGTGATATGGCGTACCTGGCAGTAGGTTGCAGCACAACGTACCTGATATGAAAAAATACGTTTCTGTGGTTGGCCGAATGCTTTTGATCACATAGTGTAGTAAATAGACGCATTGTGTGTACATCAAATATATACCATTGTAAATAAAAATGAAAAATATTAATAAGCAAAAGACAGTAAAAAATGTATTACAAAAACAAAATTGTTCATGATCTGTTGGTTAGTTTGTTGGAGGGTCTATAATAGTTACATCCAAATCCCGCAGCTGGATGATTACTAGTTACAGCAAACATGAGTTTTTTTTCCCAGTAATGCTCAGACCTCTAATGGAAAAGCCTACATAGTCGACTTAGTTATGAACGGTTATAATAAGGGGGGACGAAGGTGAGCTCGAATCTTATTGGTCCACCTTGGTTTCGTACTATTTTATTGTGTTCCAATTGGCTGAGAGAGGTGGAGTTTTTTTTTGTTTGTTTGAGGGCGCAAGACTTCTATGGTCATTAGCGCCCAGCCCGTGACTTAGGAAACAGTAAAAAAGCGAAATTTAAAACCATCAGCAATGGGAACAAAGTCATAAAATTGGAGAAACTAAAAGCAGAAGGAATGCTTAAAAATCCACTACAGAAAGGGGTTGGTTGTCCCAAAAAAAGCTTCAAATGACTGACGTCATTTCACTGTCACTAATAAACTGGAGAACGCGGTCGGCTGAGCGCGTGTCATCTGCTGAAATCGACGATAGATCAGGCGATAGCTGTAGACGGGAGTGTAGCGGATTAAAATAGGGGCATTCAATTAAAAAGTGTCATACCGTCCACAGCTGAGAGCAGTGGGGACAGAGTGGAGGAGAATCGCCGCTTAAAAGATGTCGATGGCTAAAAAGACAGTGCCCTATCCGGAGTCTAGCTAAAATTACCTCCTCCCGACGACGCGTTCGGGAGGAAGAGGTCCAAGCGCAAGGAAGGGCTTTCACTTCCCGCAATATATTATGGGGAAGTGTTGACCAATGCGCATGCCATAATTGAGCAACTTTGCGACATAAACCGCTCCGTAGATCGGTTAAGGGAAGCCACTGAATAGCTGGCCGAGGAAGAGATACTGCAGCCTTGGTCGCTATATCGGCCGCCTCATTCCCACAGATACCAGCGTGTCCCGGGAGCCAGAGGAACGCCACCGAGACGCCCCCCAGGTGGAGCAAGCGCAGACAGTCCTGAATCCCGTGGACCAGAGGGTGCACAGGGTAAAGAGCTTGGAGACTGAGGGGAGAGCTGAGAGAATCTGCCAGATTACGTACTGTATCCGCTGGTGGCAGCGGATGTAGTGGACAGCCTGGATAATAGCGTTAAGCTCCGCAGTATAAACCGAACACTGGTCGGGAAGCCGAAAGTGATTTGGGGTGTCGCCAACAATATAGGCACTCCCTACACCTTACGATGTTCTCGAGCCGTCGGTGTAAATAAATGTGGCATCCGTCATTTGTGCACTGAGAGCAGCAAACGCCCGACGATAAACAAGTGTACGGGTACCATCCTTGGGAAATTGACAAAGGTCACGGAGCAAGTAGATCTGGGGACGGAGCCAAGGCGGTGCTGTACCCCAAGTTGTCAAGAAGGTTTTAGGAAAGCGGAAGGAAAGAGAATGGAGCAGTTGACGGAAGCCGACTCCCGGGGGTAGTAGGGAGGAGCAGCGGCCTGCATACCCTACATCAAAGGAGGCATCGAAGAAAAGGTCATGGGCTGGATTAGCAGGCACAGATGGCAAGCATAACGACTCTGAAGGACTGCTCACCGATTGGACAGCGGAGGTTCAGCAGTCTCAGCATAAAGGCTTTCCACAGGGCTAGTGTAAAAAGCTCCAGACACTAAACGTGATCCACAGTGGTGGATAGAGTCGAGACGCCGAAGAATAGACGGCCGAGCAGAGGAGTAGACTATGCTTCCATAGTCCAATTTCGAGCGCACTAAGGCGCGATAGAGGCGGAGAAGGACCACTCGGTCCGCTCCCCAGGAGGTACCATTCAGGACACGGAGGGTGTTGAGGGATCGCAGACAGCGAGCCGAAAGATAGGAAACGTGGGAGGACCAGCACAGTTTTCTGTCAAACATAAGAACCAAGAATTTAGCGACGTTTGAAAACGGAAGGTTGACAGGACCTAGATGTAAGGAGGGCGGAAGAAACTCCTTACATCCCCAAAATTAACACAAACGGTCTTACTGGGATAGAAACGGAAGCCGGTTTCGATGCTCCGAGAGTGGAGGCGATCGAGAGAGCCTTTAAGACGTCGTTCAAGAAGGCTGGTCCGTTGAGAGCTGTAGTAGATCGCAAAATCGTCCACAAAGAGGGAGCCCGAGACATGAGGAAGGAGACAATCCATAATTGGATTGATGGCAATGGCAAACAGTACAATACTCAGCACGGAGCCCTGGGGTACCCCGTTTTCTTGGGAGAAAGTACGGGAGAGAGTAGTGTTCACCCGCACAATAAATGTGCGCTCTGCCATAAATTCGCGAACAAAAAGGGGTAGCCGACCTAGAAAGCCCCAAGAGAACAGTGTGCGGAGGATGCTTGTCCTCCAACAGGTATCGTATGCTCTCTCCAGATCCAAAAATATTGCTACTGTTTGGCGTTTCCGAAGGTTGGTTGGTTGGTTTGGGGAAGGAGACCAGACAGCGTGGTCATCGGTCTCATCGGAATAGGGAAGGATGGGGAAGGAAGTCGGCCGTGCCCTTTCAGAGGAACCATCCCGGCATTTGCCTGGAGTGATTTAGGGAAATCACATTTCCGAAGAAAATTGTTCATGATGTAAGTGGAGAGAGCAACAAGATGGTCGACTGCCGAACGATGCTTTCGGAATCCGCATTGGGCAGGTGTTAAAAGACTGCGGGATTCCAGCCACCAAGCTAAACGGTAATTCACCATACGCTCCAAAATCTTAGACACTACTCGTGAGAGAAATGGGGCGATAGCTAGAAGGGAGATGTTTGTCCTTTCCAGGTTTCGGAACGGAAACGACGATAGCTTCCCGCCATCGTCTGGGAAAAGTACTGTCGGTCCAAATTCGATTATAAAGGCGAAGGAGGTAACGCAGACTATGGGGTGATAAATGCAGCAACATTTGGACATGGATACCATCCGGTCCTGGGGCGGAGAAGCGAGAACAAGAGAGGGCATGTTGGAGTTCCCGCATGGAGAAAACAGTATTGTAGCTTTCGTGATTTTGAGAGGAGAAAGCAAGATGTCGCACTTCCGCTGCACGTTTCTTCAGGAGAAACGCTGGCGGGTAATTTGAAGAGCTCGAAATCTCAGCAAAGTGCTGACCCAATGAGTTAGAAATTGCGATGGGTTCCACTAAGGTATCATGCGCGACAGTGAGCCCAGAGACTGGGGAGAAACTAGGCGCGCCTGAGAACCGTCGAAGCCGATTCCAAACTTCCGAGGAAGGAGTAAAGGTGTTAAATGAGCTAATAAAGAATTTCCAGCTTGCCTTCTTGCTATCGCGGATGACGCGACGGCATCGCGCACGGAGCTGCTTATAGCGGATACAGTTGGCCAAAGTAGGATGGTGACGGAAAATGCGAAGACCACGTCGCCGCTCACGTATTGCGCCACGGCATGCCTCGTTCCACCAAGGAACTGGGGGCCGCCGGGGCAATTCGGAGGTGCGTGGAATTGAACGTTCCGCAGCTGTAAGAATAACGTCGGTAATATGTGTGACCTCATCGTCGACGCTAGGAAAGCGACGGTCACCGAATGTCGCTAGAGACTAAAAAAGTGTCCAATCGGCCTGGGCAAACTTCCAGCGTCGCGGGCGCATATATGGCAGTCGAGGCTGCAGTCTAAGGACACATGGAACGTGGTCACTGAAGTGTGTATCACCAAGGGCGAACCATTCGAAGCGCCGAGCTAGCGGAACAGTACCGATCGCAAGGTCCAAATGAGATAAATTTGTCGTGGAGGCAGACAAAAATGTGGGGACCCCAGTGTTGAGGCAAAGTAGATCCGCTTGGTGGAAGACGTCTAGCAATAGTGAGCCACGTGGACAAGGATGTGGAGATCCCCAAAGCGGGTGGTGGGCATTGAAGTCCCCAACCAGCAAATAGGGCGGTGGAAGCTGACCAAGAAGATGAAGGAGATCAGCTCGTGCCATTGGTGTGGACGATGGAATGTATACAGTACAAAGAGAGAACGTGTATCCAGAAATGGAAAGACGGACGGCGACAGCTTGGAAGGAACTGTTTAGGGGGATTGAGTGATAATGGAGAGTATCATGGAGAAGAATCATGAGTCCACCATGGGCTGGAGTGCCTTCAACAGAGGGAGGTCATATCGGATGGACTGAAAATGAGGGAGAACAAAGCGGTCATGGGGACGCAGCTTTGTTTCCTGAAGACAGAAGATGACCGGCGAGTAGGATCGTAAGAGGATCGCCAATTCATCCCGATTGGCTCGAATGCCGCGGATATTCCATTGGCTAATGGACATAGGGTGAACAGAAAATGGAGGAGTGTGCCCAAGGGTGCGGTCAACTCAACGACTGCTCAGAGCTTGCGACTGACAGCATGGAATGGCATTCAGCCGAAGGCAGAAGATCCTGATCCATAGGTTGGTCACGAGCAGCTCCTGCCACCAGCGATCGGCCGGTTGACCGGCCACCAGCAGTGGGCCTCGGCGACACAGAAGACGGCCGAGGGCGATTTCCGCCAAGTGGCGCTGTAGATAGGACACGCCTTGGCGGAGAAGGAGAGGAACTGGGTTTCTTCGTAGCCTTCTCGGAAGTATGATGTTTAGATGAAGGAGGAACCGATGGTTGAGAAGTTGCGGTACGTAAAAACTCTTCACGAGTATGCTTTTTTCTCGAAGACTTGGTGTCCGACTTTTGGGCTCGAGATTTAGCAGAACCCGACGAAGGGTGAGCCATAGAGTGGGCAGGCGAAAGTGGTGAGGTTGAGTGGGTGATCTTTGCGCTGGCCGATCTGACGACCGTGGCACTAAAGGTGAGGTCGCAAGTCTGCGTGGCCGCCACCTTTGTTGGCCGAGGAGAAGCAAGGACAGAGCTGTATTTTCCTGTCTGAGGCACGGTGGGCTGTCGACTGGCGAATAATTTTCGAGCAGCAAAGGTCGACACCTTTTCCTTCACTCTAATTTCCTGGATGAGCTTTTCGTCCTTAAAAACGGGGCAGTCTCGAGAGGAAGCAGCGTGGTCACCTATACAGTTGAAGCAGCGAGGGGATGGAGGTGGACAAGCACCCTCATGGGCATCCTTGCCACACGTAACACATTTGGACGGATTGGAACAGGACTGGCTGGTGTGATTGAACTGCTGACACCGGTAGCAACGCGTAGGGTTTGGGACGTAAGGGCGAACGGAAATTATCGCATAGCCTGCTTTGATTTTCGATGGGAGTTGAACTTTGTCAAATGTCAAGACGACAGTGCGGGTTAGAATGATGTTCGTGTCAACCCTTTTCATAACCCTATGAACAGCCGTTACGCCCTGGTCAGACAGGTAGTGCTGAATTTCTTCGTCAGACAATCCATCGAGGGAGCGTGTATAAACGACTCCACGCGAGGAATTTAAAGTACGGTGCGGCTCCACCCGGACAGGGAAGGTATGTAGTAGTGAGGTACACAGCAATTTTTGTGCCTGGAGGGCACTGTTTGTTTCTAACAACAGGGTGCCATTCCGTAATCTGGAACAAGACTTTACAGGACCTGCAATTGCGTCGACACCTTTCTGAATAATGAAAGGGTTGACCGTGGAGAAGTCGTGACCTTCGTCAGACCGAGAAACAACAAGGAACTGTGGCAACGATGGAAGAACTGTCTGTGGCTGAGACTCAGTGAACTTACGTTTGTGAGCAGACATAATGGAAGGTGAGGAAACCATTGCGGAAGAATCCCCCATGATTACCGGCGTCTCCAATGGCGCGCTCCTCCCTTGTGGGGGCCCTCACTGAGGGCACTCCCGCCTTAGGTGATTGTTCACACCTCAGGTCACACCTCCCGAGAAACGGACGGAGGGACCAATTGGCACTTTCGGAAGGTATCAGCTCGGGTAATCACCCCTCACTGGGCCTGGCCGTTACCAGGGGGTACGTACGTGTCCTACCTGTCTACCCGGGATGGAGAATTACGCGTTACCCCGTCACCGGCTACGCATGGAAGCGCGTGGGTCGGCCTTCAGACACGCACAGGGAGGAAAAAAGAGAAAGGGAAAGGAAAGAAGAGGGGTCTCAAACGCCGCAGCGGAGAAAAGGGCAAAGAAGAGGGAAGGAAAAGAGAAGTACAGAGGAAGGACGAAGACTTGCAAGTATAGAAAGCAAGGAATTTGGAACAGTTTCGAGCGTCCGTCTCCGGACGTAGGCACAAACCATACTCCCAGAGGGGGAGAAAGGGATGGAAAGAGCCAGAGATGAGGGGGGGGGGGGCGAAGATGGGGGACGGGGAAGGATGCGGAAAGGGATGGTATGCAGCCCGGAAAAGAAGGAGGGCCACATTAGCTCGGGGTCCCGTGCTCGCTACGCACGTGTCCACGAAAGAGATGTGGACCCCCGGGGGGGGGGGGGGGGGGGGGGAGAGGTGGAGTGGTTGCATGCGAGTTTTTTTTAAGAGTATATCAAATAACCCTCATCGAGTAACGTCATGGTAATGAATATAACTCGCACAATTGCCTAAGGAGAGCGGTTAGTTCCCATGGATGACCTTGATGAAATCCCAGTGGTTTCCAGTGAGAAGGGGAGTGATCTTGAATATAAATTGGCCAAGTGGGTAATTTGACGCTGGATGTTCAATAAGTGGTTAGATTATCTTCGCTAAAACATACATTGCTGTACTGTTGCCCATTAAATCGTGTCCCCTTAAATCCTGTTCTCTGGAGATGCCTGTCCTAAATCTAGAACATACGCTGCTATCCTGTCCCCAGACAAAGCTTATTTCACTCGCATAAGACACACACTGGGGATAGAATTTTCAGTATCATTAGTGCATATAACTAGTGCATAACATTTTTTAAATTAAATGATATTCACTCAAGGAACCAGATTCCTGTGTACTGTAGAATAATTTTTACACATCAGTAAATAGTTCATTAATTTTAACAGAAGTTCCACATTATTTGGCCACTGAAGTTATATTTTATGGTGGTTTTGAAATGAGTTCCTCCGGTATTAAGATGAGCAATAAAAGGAAATGCATATTAACATTTTGTGGACTGAGCAGTTAGGGTTTGGTTCAAACGACGGATCCTGTGATATTTCAGTTTCTTGACTTTGTAAGAGGGCGCTTTGCCTGTGAAATTATGAAAAAATTTCAGTCATTTTAGAAATGAAGTCCTGTTTTATTAGCACCAGGGATATTCTTAGTGTTGTGGTTAATTATGTTTCTGTCATTACTAGTAAATTACGTTATTACATTGTACAATGTGTGCTCATTCATTTCTTACAGTTCCCTACACACAAACCGTCCAGAAGGCTAACGATGTTGCACTTGGAGTTGCCAGAGGAGGTAAATGTTTTTGTACATTATTCAGTGATTACTGGGGGACGGGGGGGGGGGGGCGGGGTGACATCGACATATTAACAACTAAAATATGCAGCGTTGATATTGCTCAATGAAACTAAGAGAAAATGCAATTTTACATTGGAAATTGGTTACATTTACCTCACTGTGTAGAATTTCCATAGGTTTTGGAAAATGAATCTGTGTATCACAATCTTCAAAATAGTGCATGGCATCTTCTCTCGCATTTGTGGAACATCATTACTGTGTATTTAAGTTTTTAATGACTGTATTTCTTTTACATGGTTAATTTCTTGGATAATGTACTTCTGTGTGTTTTCTTCTTAATTGTTAGGAAATCTTATCATATTGCTCAAAAGTCTAAGTTGTCTCACATTTTTTCACTTTACCTTCTTTGTCGATGAATTACGTTGAAAAATGAAAAACGTAATGGTAGGACACACAGATGTTAGTTATTTTCGGTGTCTTATGTATGGTCTGTTATCTACAATACTTATAAAAGGGTCGCTATGAAATACTATGTGTTATATGACTTCTCCTTCTAAATCTAGTAACGTCTCTATAAGAAGGACACGATTTTCTTTTGGGATACGAGTATCTCCTTTCCGATGCTCTATTCCTTCTCTACTACATCCGTCGCTTCCTCACATCGACGGATTAACACAGAAATTGCGTCGCTATGAAACACTATGGGTTCTATGACTTCTCCTTCAATATGGAGTAACGTTTCTATGGAAACGACAGGATTTTCTTTTGGGATACGAGTATCTCCTTTCCGATGCACTATTCCACCTTTACTGCATCCCTCGCTCCCTCACATTGACGAATTAACGCAGATATAGCGTCACTATGAGATACTATTGGATTTATGACATCCCCTTGCAAATTGAGCAATGTTTCTATGGAAACGACAGGATTTTCTTTTGGGATACGAGTATCTCATTACGGATGCACTATTCCTTCTTTACTGCATCCCTCGCTCCCTCACATTGCCGTTTTAAAACTGAAATTGCGTCACTATGATATACTATGCGTTCTATGACATCTCCTTCTAATTCGAGTAACGTTTCTATGGAAACAACAGGATTTTCTTTTGGGATACGACAATCCCCTTTCCGACGCACTATTCCATCTTTACTGCATCACTCGCTCCCTCAAATTGACGAATTAACACAGAAATTGCGTCGCAATGAAATACTATGGGTTCTATGACATCTCCTTCTAAATCGAGTAACGTTTCAATGGAAACGACAGCATTTTCTTTTGGGATACGAGTATCTCCTTTCCGTGCACTAATTTTTCTATACTGCAGCCGTCGCTCCCTCACATTGTCGAATTAACACAGAAATTGCGTCGCTATGAGACTCTATGGTTTCTATGACATCTCCTTCTATATCGAGTGACGTTTCTATGAAAACGACAGGATTTTCTTTTGCGATACGAGTATTTCCTTTCCGATGCACTATTCCTTCCTTACTGCATCCCTCGCTCCCTCACATTGACGATTTAACACAGAAATTGCGTCGCTATGAAAAAGTATGGGTTCAATGACTTCTCCTTGTAAATCGAGTAACGTTTCTATGGAAAGGACAGGAATTTCTTTTGGGATACGTGTATCTCCTTTCCGATGCACTATTCCTTCATTACTGCATCCCTCGCTCCGTCACATTGACGAATTGACACAGAAATTAAGTCGCTATGAAATACTATGGGTTCAATGACTTCTCCTTGTAAATCGAGTAACGTTTCTATGGAAAGCCAGGATTTTCTGTTGAGATACGAGTATCCCTTTTCCGATGCACTATTCCTTCTATACGGAATCCCTCTCTCAACCACATTGCCGAATTAACACAGAAATTTCGTCGCTATGAAACACTATGGGTTCTATGACTTCTCCTTCTATATCGAGTAACGTTTCTATGGAAACGACAGGATTTTCTTTTGGGGTATGACTATCTCCTTTCCGATGCACTATTCCTTCTTTACTGCATCCCTCGCTCCCTCACATTGACGGATTAACACAGAAATTGCGTCGCTATGAAATACAATGATTTCTATGACATCCCCCTCTAACTCGAGCAACGTTTCTATGGAACCGACAGGATTTTCTTTTGGTAAACGGGTATCTACTTTCCGATGCACTATTCCTTCTTTACTGGATCCCGCGCTCCCTCACATTGACGTTTTAACACAGAAATTGCGTCGCTATGAAATACTATGTGTTCTATGACCTCTCCTTCTAAATTGAGTAACGTTTCTATGAAAAGCCAGGATTTTCTGTTGAGATACGAGTATCTCTTTTCCGATGCACTATTCCTTCTATACTGAATCCCTCGCTCAATCACATTGCCGAATTAACACAGAAATTTCGTCGCTATGAAATACTATGGGTTCTATGACTTCTCCTTCTATATCGAGTAACGTTTCTATGGAAACGACAGGATTTTCTTTTGGGCTATGACTATCTCCTTTCCGATGAACTATTCCTTCTTTACTGCATCCCTCGCTTCCTCAAAATGACGAATTAACACAGAAATAGCGTCGCTATGAAATACTATGGGTTCTGTGTCATCCCCTTGTAAAACGAGCAACGTTTCTATGGAAACGACAAGCTTTTCTTTTGGGATACCAGTAACTCGTTTCCGATGCACTATTCCCTCCTAACTGCGTCCCTCACTCACACACATTGACTTCTTAACACAGAAATTGCGTCGCTATGAAATACTATGGGTTCTTTGACATCTTCTAAATCGAGTAACGGGTCTACGGAAACGAAAGGATTTTCTTTTGGGATACGTGTGTCTTCTTTCCGATGCACTATTCCTTCTTTACTGCATCCCTCGCTCCATCACATAGACGAATTAACACAGAAATTGCATCGCTGTGAAATACTATGCGTTCTATGACTTCTCCTTGTAAATCGAGTAACGTTTCTATGGAAAGGACAGGAATTTATTTTGGGATATGAGTATCTCCTTTCCTATGCACTATTCCTTCTTTACTGCATCCCTCGCTCCCTCACATTGACGGATTAACACAGAAATTGCGTCGCTATGAAATACAATGATTTCTATGACATCCCCCTCTAAATCGAGCAACGTTTCTATGGAACCGACAGGATTTTCTTTTGGTATACGGGTATCTACTTTCCGATGCACTATTCCTTCTTTACTGGATCCCGCGCTCCCTCACATTGACGTTTTACCACAGAAATTGCGTCGCTATGAAATACTATGTGTTCTATGACCTCTCCTTCTAAATTGAGTAACGTTTCTATGAAAAGCCAGGATTTTCTGTTGAGATACGAGTACCTCTTTTCCGATGCACTATTCCTTCTATACTGAATCCCTCGCTCAATCACATTGCCGAATTAACACAGAAATTTCGTCGCTATGAAATACTATGGGTTCTATGACTTCTCCTTCTATATCGAGTAACGTTTCTATGGAAACAACAGGATTTTCTTTTGGGCTATGACTATCTCCTTTCCGATGAACTATTCCTTCTTTACTGCATCCCTCGCTTCCTCAAAATGACGATTTAACACAGAATTACCGTCGCTATGAAATACTATGGGTTCTGTGACATCCCCTTGTAAAACGAGCAACGTTTCTATGGAAACGACAAGCTTTTCTTTTGGGATACCAGTAACTCCTTTCCGATGCACTATTCCCTCCTAACTGCGCCCCTCACTCACACACATTGACTTTTTAACACAGAAATTGCGCCGCTATGAAATACTACGGGTTCTTTGACATCTTCTAAATCGAGTAACGGGTCTATGGAAACGACAGGATTTTCTTTTGGGATACGAGTGTCTACTTTCTGATGCACTATTCCTTCTTTACTGCATCCCTCGCTCCATCACATAGACGAATTAACACAGAAATTGCATCGCTGTGAAATACTATGCGTTCTATGACTTCTCCTTCTAAATCGAGTAACGTTTCTATGGAAACGACAGGATTATCTATTGCGATACGAGTATTTCCCTTCCGTTGCACTATTCCTTCCTTACTGCATCCCTCGCTCACTCACAATGACGTTTTAACACTGAAATTGCGTCGCTATGAAATACTGTGGGTTCTATGACATCTCCTTCTAAATCAAGTAACGTTTCTATGGAAACGACAGGATTATCTTTTGGGATACGAATATCTCCTTTCCGATGCACTATTCCTTGTTTACTGCATACCTCGCTCCCTCACATTGACGAATTAACACAGTAATTGCGTCGCTATGGAATACTATGGGTTCAATGATTTCTCCTTATAAATCGAGTAACGTTTCTAAAGTAGCACAGAATTTTCGGTTGGGATACGAGTATCTCCTTTCCGATGCACTATTCCTTCTATACTGCATCCCCCGTACCCTATCATTGGCGAAATAACACTCAAATTGCGACGTTATGAAATACTATGGGTCCTATGACTTCTCCTTCTAAATGAAGTAACGTTTCTATGGAAAGACAGGATTATCATTTGGGATACGAATTTCTCCTTTCCGATGCACTATTCCTTCTCTACTGCATCCGTCGCTTCCTCACATAGACGAATTAACACAGAAATTGCGTCGCTACGAAATACTATGGGTTCTATGACTTCTCCTTCAATATGGAGTAACGTTTCTATGGAAACGACAGGATTTTCATTTGGGATACGAGTATCTCCTTTCCGATGCACTATTCCTTCTTTACTGCATCCCTCGCTCCCTCAAATTGACGAATTAACACAGATATAGCGTCACTATGAAATACTATGGGTTTTATGACACCCCCTTCCAAATCGAGCAGTGTTGCTATGGAAACGACAGGATTTTCTTTTGGGATACGAGTATCTCATTACGGATGCACTATTCCTTCTTTACTGCATCCCTCGCTCCCTCACATTGCCGTTTTAAAACAGATATTGCGTCGCTATGATATACTATGAGTTCTATGACATCTCCTTCTAATTCGAGTAACGTTTCGATGGGAACAACAGGATTTTCTTTTGGGATACGACAATCCCCTTTCCGACGCACAATTCCATCTTTACTGCATCGCTCGCTACCTCAAATTGACGAATTAACACAGAAATTGCGTCGCAATGAAATACTATGGGTTCTATGACATCTCCTTCTAAATCGAGTAACGTTTCAATGGAAACGACATTAAATTCCTTTGGGATACGAGTATCTCCTTTCCGTGCACTATTTCTTCTTTACTGCAGCCGTCGCTCCCTCACATTGTCGAATTAACACAGAAATTGCGTCGCTATGAAACACTATGGTTTCTATGACATCTCCTTCTATATCGAGTGACGTTTCTATGAAAACGACAGGATTTTCTTTTGCGATACGAGTATTTCCTTTCCGATGCACTATTCCTTCGTTACTGCATCCCTCGCTCCTTCACATTGACGATTTAACACAGAAATTGCGTCGCTGTGAAAAAGTATGGGTTCAATGACTTCTCCTTGTGAATCGAGTAACGTTTCTATGGAAATGACAGGAATTTCTTTTGGGATACGTGTATCTCCTTTCCGATGCACTATTCCTTCATTACTGCATCCCTCGCTATCTCACATTGACGAATTGACACAGAAATTGCGTCGCTATGAAATACTATGGGTTCAAAGACTTCTCCTTGTAAATCGAGTAACGTTTCTATGGAAAGCCAGGATTTTCTGTTGAGATACGAGTATCTCTTTTGCGATGCACTATTCCTTCTATACTGAATCCCTCGCTCAATCACACTGCCGAATTAACACAGAAATTTCGTCGCTATGAAATACTATGGGTTCTATGACTTCTCCTTCTATATCGAGTAACGTTTCTATGGAAACGACAGGATTTTCTTTTGGGGTATGACTATCTCCTTTCCGATGCACTATTCCTTCTTTACTGCATCCCTCGCTCCCTCACATTGACGAATTAACGCAGATATAGCGTCACTATGAGATACTATTGGATTTATGACATCCCCTTGCAAATTGAGCAATGTTTCTATGGAAACGACAGGATTTTCTTTTGGGATACGAGTATCTCATTACGGATGCACTATTCCTTCTTTACTGCATCCCTCGCTCCCTCACATTGCCGTTTTAAAACTGAAATTGCGTCACTATGATATACTATGCGTTCTATGACATCTCCTTCTAATTCGAGTAACGTTTCTATGGAAACAACAGGATTTTCTTTTGGGATACGACAATCCCCTTTCCGACGCACTATTCCATCTTTACTGCATCACTCGCTCCCTCAAATTGACGAATTAACACAGAAATTGCGTCGCAATGAAATACTATGGGTTCTATGACATCTCCTTCTAAATCGAGTAACGTTTCAATGGAAACGACAGCATTTTCTTTTGGGATACGAGTATCTCCTTTCCGTGCACTAATTTTTCTATACTGCAGCCGTCGCTCCCTCACATTGTCGAATTAACACAGAAATTGCGTCGCTATGAGACTCTATGGTTTCTATGACATCTCCTTCTATATCGAGTGACGTTTCTATGAAAACGACAGGATTTTCTTTTGCGATACGAGTATTTCCTTTCCGATGCACTATTCCTTCCTTACTGCATCCCTCGCTCCCTCACATTGACGATTTAACACAGAAATTGCGTCGCTATGAAAAAGTATGGGTTCAATGACTTCTCCTTGTAAATCGAGTAACGTTTCTATGGAAAGGACAGGAATTTCTTTTGGGATACGTGTATCTCCTTTCCGATGCACTATTCCTTCATTACTGCATCCCTCGCTCCGTCACATTGACGAATTGACACAGAAATTAAGTCGCTATGAAATACTATGGGTTCAATGACTTCTCCTTGTAAATCGAGTAACGTTTCTATGGAAAGCCAGGATTTTCTGTTGAGATACGAGTATCCCTTTTCCGATGCACTATTCCTTCTATACGGAATCCCTCTCTCAACCACATTGCCGAATTAACACAGAAATTTCGTCGCTATGAAACACTATGGGTTCTATGACTTCTCCTTCTATATCGAGTAACGTTTCTATGGAAACGACAGGATTTTCTTTTGGGGTATGACTATCTCCTTTCCGATGCACTATTCCTTCTTTACTGCATCCCTCGCTCCCTCACATTGACGGATTAACACAGAAATTGCGTCGCTATGAAATACAATGATTTCTATGACATCCCCCTCTAACTCGAGCAACGTTTCTATGGAACCGACAGGATTTTCTTTTGGTAAACGGGTATCTACTTTCCGATGCACTATTCCTTCTTTACTGGATCCCGCGCTCCCTCACATTGACGTTTTAACACAGAAATTGCGTCGCTATGAAATACTATGTGTTCTATGACCTCTCCTTCTAAATTGAGTAACGTTTCTATGAAAAGCCAGGATTTTCTGTTGAGATACGAGTATCTCTTTTCCGATGCACTATTCCTTCTATACTGAATCCCTCGCTCAATCACATTGCCGAATTAACACAGAAATTTCGTCGCTATGAAATACTATGGGTTCTATGACTTCTCCTTCTATATCGAGTAACGTTTCTATGGAAACGACAGGATTTTCTTTTGGGCTATGACTATCTCCTTTCCGATGAACTATTCCTTCTTTACTGCATCCCTCGCTTCCTCAAAATGACGAATTAACACAGAAATAGCGTCGCTATGAAATACTATGGGTTCTGTGTCATCCCCTTGTAAAACGAGCAACGTTTCTATGGAAACGACAAGCTTTTCTTTTGGGATACCAGTAACTCGTTTCCGATGCACTATTCCCTCCTAACTGCGTCCCTCACTCACACACATTGACTTCTTAACACAGAAATTGCGTCGCTATGAAATACTATGGGTTCTTTGACATCTTCTAAATCGAGTAACGGGTCTACGGAAACGAAAGGATTTTCTTTTGGGATACGTGTGTCTTCTTTCCGATGCACTATTCCTTCTTTACTGCATCCCTCGCTCCATCACATAGACGAATTAACACAGAAATTGCATCGCTGTGAAATACTATGCGTTCTATGACTTCTCCTTGTAAATCGAGTAACGTTTCTATGGAAAGGACAGGAATTTATTTTGGGATATGAGTATCTCCTTTCCTATGCACTATTCCTTCTTTACTGCATCCCTCGCTCCCTCACATTGACGGATTAACACAGAAATTGCGTCGCTATGAAATACAATGATTTCTATGACATCCCCCTCTAAATCGAGCAACGTTTCTATGGAACCGACAGGATTTTCTTTTGGTATACGGGTATCTACTTTCCGATGCACTATTCCTTCTTTACTGGATCCCGCGCTCCCTCACATTGACGTTTTACCACAGAAATTGCGTCGCTATGAAATACTATGTGTTCTATGACCTCTCCTTCTAAATTGAGTAACGTTTCTATGAAAAGCCAGGATTTTCTGTTGAGATACGAGTACCTCTTTTCCGATGCACTATTCCTTCTATACTGAATCCCTCGCTCAATCACATTGCCGAATTAACACAGAAATTTCGTCGCTATGAAATACTATGGGTTCTATGACTTCTCCTTCTATATCGAGTAACGTTTCTATGGAAACAACAGGATTTTCTTTTGGGCTATGACTATCTCCTTTCCGATGAACTATTCCTTCTTTACTGCATCCCTCGCTTCCTCAAAATGACGATTTAACACAGAATTACCGTCGCTATGAAATACTATGGGTTCTGTGACATCCCCTTGTAAAACGAGCAACGTTTCTATGGAAACGACAAGCTTTTCTTTTGGGATACCAGTAACTCCTTTCCGATGCACTATTCCCTCCTAACTGCGCCCCTCACTCACACACATTGACTTTTTAACACAGAAATTGCGCCGCTATGAAATACTACGGGTTCTTTGACATCTTCTAAATCGAGTAACGGGTCTATGGAAACGACAGGATTTTCTTTTGGGATACGAGTGTCTACTTTCTGATGCACTATTCCTTCTTTACTGCATCCCTCGCTCCATCACATAGACGAATTAACACAGAAATTGCATCGCTGTGAAATACTATGCGTTCTATGACTTCTCCTTCTAAATCGAGTAACGTTTCTATGGAAACGACAGGATTATCTATTGCGATACGAGTATTTCCCTTCCGTTGCACTATTCCTTCCTTACTGCATCCCTCGCTCACTCACAATGACGTTTTAACACTGAAATTGCGTCGCTATGAAATACTGTGGGTTCTATGACATCTCCTTCTAAATCAAGTAACGTTTCTATGGAAACGACAGGATTATCTTTTGGGATACGAATATCTCCTTTCCGATGCACTATTCCTTGTTTACTGCATACCTCGCTCCCTCACATTGACGAATTAACACAGTAATTGCGTCGCTATGGAATACTATGGGTTCAATGATTTCTCCTTATAAATCGAGTAACGTTTCTAAAGTAGCACAGAATTTTCGGTTGGGATACGAGTATCTCCTTTCCGATGCACTATTCCTTCTATACTGCATCCCCCGTACCCTATCATTGGCGAAATAACACTCAAATTGCGACGTTATGAAATACTATGGGTCCTATGACTTCTCCTTCTAAATGAAGTAACGTTTCTATGGAAAGACAGGATTATCATTTGGGATACGAATTTCTCCTTTCCGATGCACTATTCCTTCTCTACTGCATCCGTCGCTTCCTCACATAGACGAATTAACACAGAAATTGCGTCGCTATGAAATACTATGGGTTCTATGACTTCTCCTTCAATATGGAGTAACGTTTCTATGGAAACGACAGGATTTTCATTTGGGATACGAGTATCTCCTTTCCGATGCACTATTCCTTCTTTACTGCATCCCTCGCTCCCTCAAATTGACGAATTAACACAGATATAGCGTCACTATGAAATACTATGGGTTTTATGACACCCCCTTCCAAATCGAGCAGTGTTGCTATGGAAACGACAGGATTTTCTTTTGGGATACGAGTATCTCATTACGGATGCACTATTCCTTCTTTACTGCATCCCTCGCTCCCTCACATTGCCGTTTTAAAACAGATATTGCGTCGCTATGATATACTATGAGTTCTATGACATCTCCTTCTAATTCGAGTAACGTTTCGATGGGAACAACAGGATTTTCTTTTGGGATACGACAATCCCCTTTCCGACGCACAATTCCATCTTTACTGCATCGCTCGCTACCTCAAATTGACGAATTAACACAGAAATTGCGTCGCAATGAAATACTATGGGTTCTATGACATCTCCTTCTAAATCGAGTAACGTTTCAATGGAAACGACATTAAATTCCTTTGGGATACGAGTATCTCCTTTCCGTGCACTATTTCTTCTTTACTGCAGCCGTCGCTCCCTCACATTGTCGAATTAACACAGAAATTGCGTCGCTATGAAACACTATGGTTTCTATGACATCTCCTTCTATATCGAGTGACGTTTCTATGAAAACGACAGGATTTTCTTTTGCGATACGAGTATTTCCTTTCCGATGCACTATTCCTTCGTTACTGCATCCCTCGCTCCTTCACATTGACGATTTAACACAGAAATTGCGTCGCTGTGAAAAAGTATGGGTTCAATGACTTCTCCTTGTGAATCGAGTAACGTTTCTATGGAAATGACAGGAATTTCTTTTGGGATACGTGTATCTCCTTTCCGATGCACTATTCCTTCATTACTGCATCCCTCGCTATCTCACATTGACGAATTGACACAGAAATTGCGTCGCTATGAAATACTATGGGTTCAAAGACTTCTCCTTGTAAATCGAGTAACGTTTCTATGGAAAGCCAGGATTTTCTGTTGAGATACGAGTATCTCTTTTGCGATGCACTATTCCTTCTATACTGAATCCCTCGCTCAATCACACTGCCGAATTAACACAGAAATTTCGTCGCTATGAAATACTATGGGTTCTATGACTTCTCCTTCTATATCGAGTAACGTTTCTATGGAAACGACAGGATTTTCTTTTGGGGTATGACTATCTCCTTTCCGATGCACTATTCCTTCTTTACTGCATCCCTCGCTCCCTCACATTGACGGATTAACACAGAAATTGCGTCGCTATGAAATACAATAATTTCTATGACATCCCCCTCTAAATCGAGCGACGTTTCTATGGAACCGACAGGATTTTCTTTTGGTATACGGGTATCTACTTTCCGATGCACTATTCCTTCTTTACTGGATCCCGCGCTCCCTCACATTGACGTTTTAACACAGAAATTGCGTCGCTATGAAATACTATGTGCTCTATGACCTCTCCTTCTAAATTGAGTAACGTTTCTATGAAAAGCAAGGATTTTCTGTTGAGATACGAGTATCTCTTTTCCGATGCACTATTCCTTATATACTGAATCCCTCGCTCAATCACATTGCCGAATTGACACAGAAATTTCGTCGCTCTGAAATACCATGGGTTCTATGACTTCTCCTTCTATATCGAGTAACGTTTCTATGGAAACGACAGGATTTTCTTTTGGGCTATGACTATCTCCTTTCCGATGAACTATTCCTTCTTTTACTGCATCCCTCGCTTCCTCAACATGACGAATTAACACAGAAATAGCGTCGCTATGAAATACTATGGGTTCTGTGACATCCCCTTGTAAAACGAGCAACGTTTCAATGGAAACGACAAGCTTTTCTTTTGGGATACCAGTAACTCCTTTCCGATGCACTATTCCCTCCTAACTGCGTCCCTCACTCACACACATTGACTTTTTAACACAGAAATTGCGTCGCTATGAAATACTATGTGTTCTTTGACATCTTCTAAATCGAGTAACGGGTCTATGGAAACGACAGGACTTTCTTTTGGGATACGAGTGTCTTCTTTCCGATGCACAATTCCTTCTTTGCTGCATCCCTCGCTCCATCACATAGACGAATTATCACAGAAATTGCATCGCTGTGAAATACTATGCGTTCTATGACTTCTCCTTGTAAATCGAGTAACGTTTCTATGGAAAGGACAGGAATTTCTTTTGGGATACGAGTATCTCCTTTCCGATGCACTATTCCTTCTTTACTGCATCCCTCGCTCCCTCACATTGACGGATTAACACAGAAATTGCGTCGCCATGAAATACAATGATTACTATGACATCTCCCTCTAAATCGAGCAACGTTTCTATGGAACCGACAGGATTTTCTTTTAGTATACGGGTATCTACTTTCCGATGCACTATTCCTTCTTTACTGGATCCCGCGCTCCCTCACATTGACGTTTTAACACAGAAATTGCGTCGCTATGAAATACTATGTGTTCTGTGACTTCTCCTTCTAAATTGAGTAACGTTTCTATGAAAAGCCAGGATTTTCTGTTGAGATACGAGTATCTCTTTTCCGATGCACTATTCCTTCTATACTGAATCCCTCGCTCAATCACATTGCCGAATTAACACAGAAATTTCGTCGCTATGAAATACTATGGTTTCTATGACTTCTCCTTCTATATCGAGTAACGTTTCTATGGAAACGACAGGATTTTCTTTTGGGGTATGACTATCTCCTTTCCGATGAACTATTCCTTCTTTACTGCATCCCTCGCTTCCTCAAAATGACGATTTAACACAGAAATTACGTCGCTATGAAGTAGTATGAGTTAAATGACCTCTCCTTGTATATCGATTAACGTTTCTATGGAAAGGACAGGAATTTCTTTTATGATACGTGTATCTCCTTTCCGATGCACTATTCCTTCATTACTGCATCCCTCGCTCCCTCTCATTGCCGTTTTAAAACAGAAATTGCGTCGCTATGAAATACTATGGGTTCTTTGACATCTTCTAAATCGAGTAACGGGTCTATGGAAACGACAGGATTTTCTTTTGGGATAAGAGTATCATCTTTCCGATGGGCTACTCCTTCCTTACTGCATCCCTCGCTCCATCTCATAGACGAATTAACACAGAAATTGGATCGCTGTGAAATACTATGCGTCCTATGATATCACCTTCTAATTCGAGTAACGTTTCTATGGAAAAGACAGGATTTTCTTTTGGCATATGAGTTACTCCATTCCGATGCACTATTCCTTCTTTACTACAACCCTCTCTCCCTTAGATTGACGAGTTAACACAGAAATTACATCGCTATGAAGTACTATCGGTTCTATGACATCTCCTTCTAAATCAAGTAACTTTTCTATGGAAACGTCTGGATTATCTTATGGGATACGAATATCTCCTTTCCGATGCACTATTCCTTGTTCACTGCATCCCTCGCTCCCTCACATTGACGAATTTACACAGTAATTGCGTCGCTATGGAATACTATGGGTTCAATGACTTCTCCTCCTAAATCGAGTAACGTTTCTATAAAAAACACAGGATTTTCGGTTGGCATACGAGTATCTCCTTTCCGATGCACTATTCCTTCTATACTGCATCCCCCGCACCCTCTCTTTGGCAAATTAACTCAGAAATTGCGACGCTATGAAATACTATGAGTTCTGTGACTTGTCCTTCTAAATCAGGTAAAGTTTCTAAGGAAAGACAGGATTATCTTTTGGGATACGAATATCTCCTTTCCGATGCACTATTCCTTCTCTACTGCATCCGTTGCTTCCTCACATAGACGGATTATCACAGAAATTGCGTCGCTATGAAATACTATGGGTTCTATGACTTCTCCTTCAATATGGAGTAACGATTCTATGGAAACGACAGGATTTTCATTTGGGATACGAGTATCTCCTTTCCGATGCACTATTCCTACTTTACTGCATCCCTCGCCCCCTCATATTGACGAATTAGCACAGATATAGCGTCACTATGAAATACTATGGGATTTATGACATCCCCTTCCAAATCGAGCAATGTTTCTATCGAAACGACAGGATTTTCTTTTGGGAGACGAGTATCTAATTACGGATGCACTATTCCATCTTTACTGCATCACTCGCTCCCTCACATTGACGAATAAACACAGAAATTGCGTCGCAATGAATTACTATAGGTTCTATGACATCTCCTTCTAAATCGAGTAACGTTTCAATGGAAACGACAGGATTTTCTTTTGCGATACGAGTATCTCCTTTCCGTGCACTATTCCTTCTTTACTGCAGCCGTCGCTCCCTCACATTGTCGAATTAACACAGAAATTGCGTCGCTATGAAACACTATGGTTTCTATAACATCTCCTTCTAAATCGAGTGACGTTTCTATGAAAACGACAGGAATTTCTATTGCGATACGAGTATTTCCATTCCGATCCACTATTCCTTCCTTACTGCATCCCTCGCTCCCTCATATTGACGAATTAACACAGAAATTGCGTCGCTATGAATTAGTATGGGTTCAATGACTTCTCCTTGTAAATCGAGTAACATTTCCATGGGAAGGACAGGAATTTCTTTTGGGATATGTATATCTCCTTTCCGATGCACTATTCCTTCATTACTGCATCCCTCGCTCCCTCACATTGACGAATTGAGACAGAAATTGCGTCGCTATGTAATACTATGCGTTCAATGACTTCTCCTTGTAAATCGAGTAACGTTTCTATGGAAAGGACAGGAATTTCTTTTGGGATACGAGTATCTCCTTCCTGATGCACTATTCCTTGTTTACTGCATCCCTCGCTCCCTCACATTGACGAATTAACACAGAAATTGCGCCGCTAATAAATACTATGAGTTCTATGTCATCTCCTTCTAAAACGAGTAACGTTTCTATGGAAACGACAGGATTTTCTTTTGGGATACAAGTACCTCCATTCCGTGCCCTAATCCTTCTTTACTGAATCCCTCGCTCCCTCACATTGGCGAATTAACACAGAAATTTCGTCGCTATGAAATACTATGGGTTCCATGACTTCTCCCTCTATATCGAGTAACGTTTCTATTAAAACGACAGGATTTTCTTTTGGGATACGACTATCTCCTTTCCGATGTACTATTCCTTTTTTACTGCATTCCTCTCTTCCTCAAATTGACGAATTAACACAGAACTAGCGTCGCTATGAAATACTATGGGTTCTGCGATATCCCCTTGTAAATCGAGCAACGTTTCTATGGAAACGACAGGCTTTCCTTTTGGGATACCAGTAACTCCTTTCCGAAGCACTATTCCTTCCTAACTGCATCCCTTACTCACACACATTGACTTTTTAACACAGAAATTGCGTCGCTATGAAATACTATGGGTTCTTTGACATCTTCTAAATCGAGTAACGGGTCTATGGAAACGACAGGATTTTCTTTTGGGATACGAGTATCTTCTTTCCGATGCACTATTCCTTCTCTACTCCATCCGTCGCTTCCTCACATAGACGGATTAACACAGAAATTGCGTCGCTATGAAACACTATGGGTTCTATGACTTCTCCTTCAATATGGAGTAACGTTTCTATGGAAACGACATGATTTTCTTTTGGGATACGAGTATCTCCTTTCCGATGCACTACTCCTTCTTTACTGCATCCCTCGCTCCCTCACATAGACGAATTAACGCAGATATAGCGTCACTATGAAATAGTATTGGATTTATGACATCCCCTTGCAAATCGAGCAATGTTTCTATGGAAACGACAGGATTTTCTTTTGGGATACGACAATCCCCTTTCCGACGCACTATTCCATCTTTACTGCATCACTCGCTCCCTCAAATTGACGAATCAACACAGAAATTGCGTCGCTATGAAATACTAAGGGTTCAATGACTTCTCTTTGAAAATCGAGTAACGTTTCTATGGAAAGGACAGGAATTTCTTTTGGGATACGTGTATCTCCTTTGCGATGCACTATTCCTTCATTACTACATCCCTTGCTCCCTCACATTGACGAAATAACACAGAAATTGCGTCGCTATGAAATACAGTTGGTTCACAGACTTCTCCTTGTAAATCGAGTTACGTTTCTATGGAAAGGATAGGAATTTCTTTTGGAATACGAGTATCTCCTTTCCGTTACACTATTCCTTCTTTACTGCATCCCTCGCTACCTCACATTGCCGTTTTAAAAGAGAAATTGCGTCACTATGATATACTATGAGTTCTATGACATCTCCTTCTAATTCGAGAAACGTATCTATGGAAACAACAGGATTTTCTTTTGGGTTAGGACTATCCTCTTTCCGACGCACTATTCCTGCTTTAATGCATCACTCGCTCCATCACATTGACGAATTAACACAAGAATTGCGACGCTGTGAAATACTATGGGTTCTATGACATCTCCTTCTAATTCGAGTAACGTTTCTATGGAAACGACAGGATTTTCTTTTGGGATACGAATATCTCCTTTCTGTGCACTATTCCTTCTTTACTGCAGCCGTCGCTCCCTCACATTGTCGAATTAACACAGAAATTGCGTCGCTATTAAACACTATGGTCTCTATGACATCTCCTTCTATATCGAGTAACGATTCTATGGGAACGACAGGATTTTCTTTTGGGATACGACTATCACCTCTCCGATGTACTATTCCTTCTTTACTGCATCCCTCGCTCCCTCACATTGACGAATTAACACAAAAATAGCGTCGTTATGAAATACTATGGGTTCTATGACATCCCCTTCTAAATCGAGTAACTTTACTGTGGAAACGACAGGAATTTCATTTGGGATACGAGTATCTCCTTTCCGATGCACTATTCCTTCTTTACTGCATCCCTCGCTCCCTCACATTGACGAAATAACACAGAAATTGAGTCGCTATGCAATACTATGGTTTGTATGACCTCTCCTTCTAAACCGAGTAACGTTACTATAGAAAATGCAGGATTTCCTGTTGGGATGCGAGTATCTCCTTCCAGATGCCCTATTCCTTCTTTACTGCATCTCTCCCTCTCTCACATCAACGTTTTAACACAGAAATTGCGTCGCTATGAAATGCTGTGGGTTCTATGACATCTCCTTCTAAATTAAGTAACGATTCTATGGAAACGACAGGATTATCTTTTGGGATACGAATATCACCTTTCCGATGCACCTTTCCTTGTTTACTGCATTCCTCGCTCCCTCACATTGACGAATTAACACAGTAATTGCGACGCTATGGAATACTATGGGTTCAATGACATCTCATTCTAAATCGAGTAACGTTTCTATAAAAAACACAGAATTTTCGGTTGGGATACGAGTATCTCCTTTCCGATACACTATTCCTTCTATACTGCATCCCACGCACCCTCTCATTGGCGAATTAACACAGAAATTGCGACGCTATGAAATACAATGGGTTCTATGACTTCTCCTTCTAAATCAAGTAACGTTTCTATGGAAAGACAGGATTATCTTTTGGGATACGAATATCTCCGTTCCGATGTACTATTCCTTCTCTACTCCATCTGTCGCTTCCTCACATAGACGGATTAACACAGAAATTGCGTCGCTATGAAACACTATGGGTTCTATGACTTCTCCTTCAATATGGAGTAACGTTTCTATGGAAACGACATGATTTTCTTTTGGGATACGAGTATCTCCTTTCCGATGCACTATTCCTTCTTTATTGCATCCCTCGCTCCCTCACATAGACGAATTAACGCAGATATAGCGTCACTATGAAATAGTATTGGATTTATGACATCCCCTTGCAAATCGAGCAATGTTTCTATGGAAACGACAGGATTTTCTTTTGGGATACGACAATCCCCTTTCCGACGCACTATTCCATCTTTACTGCATCACTCGCTCCCTCAAATTGACGAATTAACACAGAAATTGCGTCGCAATGAAATACTATGGGTTCTATGACATCTCCTTGTAAATCGAGTGACGTTTCAATGGAAACGACAGGATTTTCTTTTGGGATACGAGTATCTCCCTTCCGTGCACTATTTCTTCTTTACTGCAGCCGTCGCTTCCTCACATTGTCGAATTAACATAGAAATTGCGTCGCTATGAAACTCTATGATTTCTATGACATCTCCTTCTATATCGAGTGAAGTTTCTATGAAAACGACAGGATTTTCTTTTGCGATACAAGTATTTCCTTTACGATGCACTATTCCTTCCTTACTGCATCCCTCGCTCCCTCACATTGACGAATTAACACAGAAATTGCGTCGCTATGAAAAAGTATGGGTTCAATGACTTCTCCTTGTAGATCGAGTAACGTTTCTATGGAAAACACAGGAATTTCATTTGGGATACGTGTATCTAATTTCCGATGCACTATTCCTTCATTACTGCATCCCTCGCTCCCTCACATTGACGAATTGACACAGAAATTGCGTCGTTGTGAAATACTATGGGTTCAATGACTTCTCCTTGTAAATCGAGTAACGTTTCTATGGAAAGGACAGGAATTTCTTTTGGGATACGAGTTTCTCCTTTCCGATGCACTTTTCGTTGTTTACTGCATCCCTCGCTCCCTCACATTGACGAATTAACACAGTAATTGCGACGCTATGGAATACTATGGGTTCAATGACATCTCCTTCGAAATCGAGTAACGTTGCTATAAAAAACACAGAATTTTCGGTTGGGATACGAGTATCTCCTTTCCGATACACTATTCCTTCTATGCTGCATCCCCCGCACCCGCTCATTGGCGAATTAACACAGAAATTGCGACGCTATGAAATACTATGGGTTCTATGACTTCTCCTTCTAAATCAAGTAACGTTTCTATGGAAAGACAGGATTATCTTTTGGGATACGAATATCTCCTTTCCGATGCACTATTCCTTCTCCACTCCATCCGTCGCTTCCTCACATAGACGGATTAACACAGAAGTTGCGTCGCTATGAAACACTATGGGTTCTATGACTTATCCTTCAATATGGAGTAACGTTTCTATGGAAACGACAGGATTTTCTTTTGGGCTACGACTATCTCCTTTCCGATGAACTATTCTTTCTTTACTGCATCCCTCGCTTCTTCAAAATGACGAAATAACACAGAAATAGCGTCGCTATGAAATACTATGGGTTCTGTGACATCCCCTTGTAAATCGAGCAACGTTTCTATTGAAACGACATGATTTTCTTTTGCGATACGAGTATCTCCTTTCCGATGCACTACTCCTTCATTACTGCATCCCTCGCTCCCTCACATAGACGAATTAACGCAGATATAGCGTCACTATGAAATAGTATTGGTTTTATGACATCCCCTTGCAAATCGAGTAATGTTTCAATGGAAACGGCAGGATTTTCTTTTGGGATACGACAATCCGCTTTCCGACGCACTATTCCATCTTTACTGCATCACTCGCTCCCTCAAATTGACGAATTAACACAGAAATTGCGTCGCTATGAAATACTAAGGGTTCAATGACTTCTTCTTGTAAATCGAGTAACGTTTCTAGGGGAAGGACAGGAATTTCTTTTGGGATACGTGTATCTCCTTTGCGATGCACTATTCCTTCATTACTGCATCCTTCGCTCCCTCACATTGACGAATTAACACAGATATAGCGTCGCTATGAAATACTATAGGTTCAAAGACTTCTCCTTGTAAATCGAGTTACGTTTCTATGGAAAGTACAGGAATTTCTTTTGGAATACGAGTATCTCCTTTCCGATGCACTATTCCTTCTATACTGCATCCCCCGCACCCTCTCGTTGGCGAATTAACACAGAAATTGCGACGCTATGAAATACTATGGGTTCTATGACTTCTCCTTCTAAATCAAGTAATGTTTCTATGGAAAGACAGGATTATCATTTGGGATACGAATTTCTCCTTTCCGATGCACTATTCCTTCTCTACTGCATCCGTCGCTTTCTCACATAGACGGATTAACACAGAAATTGCGTCGCTATGAAATACTATGGGTTCTATGACTTCTCCTGCAATATCGAGTAACGTCTCTATGGAAACGACAGGTTTTCTTTTGGGATACGAGTATCTCCTTTCCGATGCACTATTCCTTCATTACTGCATCCCTCGCTCCCTTACATTGCCGTTTTAAAACAGAAATTGCGTGGCTATGAAATACTATGGGTTCCTTCACATCTTCTAAATCGAGTAACGGGTTTATGGAAACGACAGGATTTTCTTTTTGGATAAGAGTATCTTCTTTCCGATGCACTATTCCTTCCTTACTGCATCCCTCGCTCCATCACATAGACGAATTAACACAGAAATTGCATCGCTGTGAAATACTATACGTTCTATGACTTCTCCTTCTAAATCGAGTAACGTTCCTATGGAAACGACAGGATTTTCTCTATGGATACGTGTATCTCCCTTCTGATGCACTATTCCTTCTTTACTGCATCCCTCGCTCCCTCACATAGACGAATTATTTCAGAAATTGCGTCGCCATGATATACTATGGGTTCTATAACTTCTCCTTCTAAATCGAGTAACGTTTCTATGGAAAATGAAGGATTTGCTTTTGGGATACGAGTATCTCCTTTCAGATGCACTAATCCTTCTTTACTGCATTCCTCGCTCCCCCACATTGACGTCTTAACACAGAAATTAAGTTGCTATGAAATACAGTGGATCCTATGACATCACCCTCTAATTCGAGTAACGATTCTATGGAAACGACAGGATTTACTTTTGGGATACGACTATCTCCTTTCCGATGCACTATCCCTTCTTTACTGCATCCCTCGCTCCCTCACATTGACGAATTAACACAGAAATTGCGTCGCTATGAAATACTAACGGTTCAATGACTTCTCCTTGTAAATCGAGTAACGTTTCTAAGGGAAGGACAGGAATTTCTTTTGGGATACGTATATATCCTTTGCGATGCACTATTCCTTCATTACTGCATCCCTCGCTCCCTCACATTGACGAATTAACACAGAAATAGCGTCGCTATGAAATACTATTGGTTCAAAGACTTCTCCTTGTAAATCAAGTTACGTTTCTATGGATAGGACAGGAATTTCTTTTGGAATACGAGTATCTCCTTTCCGATGCACTATTCCTTCTTTACTGCATCCCTCGCTCCCTCACATTGCCTTTTTAAAACATAAATTGCGTCGCTATGATATACTATGAGTTCTATGACATCTCCTTCTAATCCGAGAAACGTATCTATGGAAACAACAGGATTTTCTTTTGGGATACGTATATCCCCTTTCCGACGCACTATTCCAGCTTTACTGCATCACTCGCTGCCTCACATTGACGAATTAACACAAGAATTGCGTCGCTATGAAATACTATGGGTTCTATGGCATCTCCTTCTAAACCGAGTAACGTTTCTATGGAAAGGACAGGAATTTCTTATAGGATAATGGTATCTCCATTCCGATGCACTATTCCTTCTTTGCTGCATCCCTCACTCCCTCACATTGACGAATTAACACAGAAATTGCGTCGTTATGAAATACTATGGGTTCTTTGACATCTCATTCTAAATCGAGTAACGTTTCTATGGAAACGACAGGATTTTCTTTTGGGATACAAGTACCTCCTTTCCTGGTTCCTCTCCTTCTTTACTGCATCCCTCGCTCCCTCACATTGACGAATTAACACAGACTTTGCGTCGCTATGAAATACTATGGGTTCTATGACATCTCCTTCTAAATCGAGTAACGTTTCTATGAAAAGCCAGGAATTTCTGTTGAGATACGAGTATCTCCTTTCCGATTCACTATTCCTTCTTTACTGAATCCCTCGCTCCCTCACATTGATGAATTAACACAGAAATTTCGTCGCTAGGAAATACAACGTGTTCTATGACTTCTCCTTCTAATTCGAGAAACTTATCTATGGAAACAACAGGATTTTCTTTTGGGATACGAATATCCTCTTTCCGACGCACTATTCCAGCTTTACTGCATCACTCGCTCCCTCACATTGACGAATTAACACAAGAGTTGCGTCGCTATGAAATACTATGGGTTCAATGGCATCTCCTTCTAAATCGAGTAACGTTTCTATGGAAACGACAGGATTTTCTTTTGGGATACGAATATCTCCTTTCTGTGCAGTATTCCTTCTTTACTGCAGCCGTCGCTCAATCACATTGTCGAATTAACACAGAAACTGCGTCGCCATGAAACACTATGGTTTCTATGACATCTCCCTCTATATCGAGTGACGTTTCTATGCGAACGACAGGATTTTCTTTTGGGATAAGAGTATCTCCTTTCCGATGGACTATTCCTTCTTTACTGCATCCCTCGCTATCTCACATTGACGAATTGACACAGAAATTGCGTCGCTAGGAAATACTATGGGTTCTATGACTTCTCCTTCAAAATCGAGTAACGTTCCTATGGAAACGACAGTCATTTCTTTTGGGATTCGAGTATCTCCTTTCCGATGCACTATTCCTTTTTTACTGCATCTCTCGCTCCCTCACACTGACGAATTAACACAGAAATTGCGTCACTATGAAACACTATGGGCTCGAGGACATCTCCTTCTAGATGGAGTAAAGTTTCTATGGAAACGACAGGTTTTTCTTTTGGGATACGACTATCTAATTTCTGATGCACTATTCCTTCTTTACTGCATCCCTCGCTCCCTCACATTGACGAAATAACACAGAAATTGAGTCGCTATGCAATACTATGGTTTGTATGACCTCTCCTTCTAAACCGAGTAACGTTACTATAGAAAATGCAGGTTTTCCTGTTGGGATGCGAGTATCTCCTTCCAGATGCCCTATTCCTTCTTTACTGCATCCCTCCCTCTCTCACATCAACGTTTTAACACAGAAATTGCGTCGCTATGAAATGCTGTGGGTTCTATGACATCTCCTTCTAAATTAAGTAACGATTCTATGGAAACGACAGGATTATCTTTTGGGATACGAATATCACCTTTCCGATGCACCTTTCCTTGTTTACTGCATTCCTCGCTCCCTCACATTGACGAATTAACACAGTAATTGCGACGCTATGGAATACTATGGGTTCAATGACATCTCATTCTAAATCGAGTAACGTTTCTATAAAAAACACAGAATTTTCGGTTGGGATACGAGTATCTCCTTTCCGATACACTATTCCTTCTATACTGCATCCCCCGCACCCTCTCATTGGCGAATTAACACAGAAATTGCGACGCTATGAAATACTATGGGTTCTACGACTTCTCCTTCTAAATCAAGTAACGTTTCTATGGAAAGACAGGATTATCTTTTGGGACACGAATATCTCCGTTCCGATGTACTATTCCTTCTCTACTCCATCTGTCGCTTCCTCACATAGACGGATGAACACAGAAATTGCGTCGCTATGAAACACTATGGGTTCTATGACTTCTCCTTCAATATGGAGTAACGTTTCTATGTAAACGACATGATTTTCTTTTGGGATACGAGTATCTCCTTTCCGATGCACTATTCCTTCTTTACTGCATCCCTCGCTCCCTCACATAGACGAATTAACGCAGATATAGCGTCACTATGAAATAGTATTGGATTTATGACATCCCCTTGCAAATCGAGCAATGTTTCTATGGAAACGACAGGATTTTCTTTTGGGATACGACAATCCCCTTTCCGACGCACTATTCCATCTTTACTGCATCACTCGCTCCCTCAAATTGACGAATTAACACAGAAATTGCGTCGCAATGAAATACTATGGGTTCTATGACATCTCCTCGTAAATCGAGTGACGTTTCAATGGAAACGACAGGATTTTCTTTTGGGATACGAGTATCTCCCTTCCGTGCACTATTTCTTCTTTACTGCAGCCGTCGCTTCCTCACATTGTCGAATTAACATAGAAATTGCGTCGCTATGAAACTCTATGGTTTCTATGACATCTCCTTCTATATCGAGTGAAGTTTCTATGAAAACGACAGGATTTTCTTTTGCGATACGAGTATTTCCTTTACGATGCACTATTCCTCCCTTACTGCATCCCTCGCTCCCTCACATTGACGAATTAACACAGAAATTGCGTCGCTATGAAAAAGTATGGGTTCAATGACTTCTCCTTGTAGATCGAGTAACGTTTCTATGGAAAACACAGGAATTTCATTTGGGATACGTGTATCTAATTTCCGATGCACTATTCCTTCATTACTGCATCCCTCGCTCCCTCACATTGACGAATTGACACAGAAATTGCGTCGCTGTGAAATACTATGGGTTCAATGACTTCTCCTTGTAAATCGAGTAACGTTTCTATGGAACGGACAGGAATTTCTTTTGGGATACGAGTTTCTCCTTTCCGATGCACTTTTCGTTGTTTACTGCATCCCTCGCTCCCTCACATTGACGAATTAACACAGTAATTGCGACGCTATGGAATACTATGGGTTCAATGACATCTCCTTCTAAATCGAGTAACGTTGCTATAAAAAACACAGAATTTTCGGTTGGGATACGAGTATCTCCTTTCCGATACACTATTCCTTCTATGCTGCATCCCCCGCACCCGCTCATTGGCGAATTAACACAGAAATTGCGACGCTATGAAATACTATGGGTTCTATGACTTCTCCTTCTAAATCAAGTAACGTTTCTATGGAAAGACAGGATTATCTTTTGGGATACGAATATCTCCTTTCCGATGCACTATTCCTTCTCCACTCCATCCGTCGCTTCCTCACATAGACGGATTAACACAGAAGTTGCGTCGCTATGAAACACTATGGGTTCTATGACTTATCCTTCAATATGGAGTAACGTTTCTATGGAAACGACAGGATTTTCTTTTGGGCTACGACTATCTCCTTTCCGATGAACTATTCTTTCTTTACTGCATCCCTCGCTTCTTCAAAATGACGAAATAACACAGAAATAGCGTCGCTATGAAATACTATGGGTTCTGTGACATCCCCTTGTAAATCGAGCAACGTTTCTATGGAAACGACATGATTTTCTTTTGCGATACGAGTATCTCCTTTCCGATGCACTACTCCTTCATTACTGCATCCCTCGCTCCCTCACATAGACGAATTAACGCAGATATAGCGTCACTATGAAATAGTATTGGATTTATGACATCCCCTTGCAAATCGAGTAATGTTTCAATGGAAACGACAGGATTTTCTTTTGGGATACGACAATCCCCTTTCCGACGCACTATTCCATCTTTACTGTATCACTCGCTCCCTCAAATTGACGAATTAACACAGAAATTGCGTCGCTATGAAATACTAAGGGTTCAATGACTTCTTCTTGTAAATCGAGTAACGTTTCTAGGGGAAGGACAGGAATTTCTTTTGGGATACGTGTATCTCCTTTGCGATGCACTATTCCTTCATTACTGCATCCTTCGCTCCCTCACATTGACGAATTAACACAGATATAGCGTCGCTATGAAATACTATAGGTTCAAAGACTTCTCCTTGTAAATCGAGTTACGTTTCTATGGAAAGTACAGGAATTTCTTTTGGAATACGAGTATCTCCTTTCCGATGCACTATTCCTTCTATACTGCATCCCCCGCACCCTCTCGTTGGCGAATTAACACAGAAATTGCGACGCTATGAAATACTATGGGTTCTATGACTTCTCCTTCTAAATCAAGTAACGTTTCTATGGAAAGACAGGATTATCATTTGGGATACGAATTTCTCCTTTCCGATGCACTATTCCTTCTCTACTGCATCCGTCGCTTTCTCACATAGACGGATTAACACAGAAATTGCGTCGCTATGAAATACTATGGGTTCTATGACTTCTCCTTCAATATCGAGTAACGTCTCTATTGAAACGACAGGTTTTCTTTTGGGATACGAGTATCTCCTTTCCGATGCACTATTCCTTCATTACTGCATCCCTCGCTCCCTTACATTGCCGTTTTAAAACAGAAATTGCGTGGCTATGAAATACTATGGGTTCTTTCACATCTTCTAAATCGAGTAACGGGTTTATGGAAACGACAGGATTTTCTTTTTGGATAAGAGTATCTTCTTTCCGATGCACTATTCCTTCCTTACTGCATCCCTCGCTCCATCACATAGACGAATTAACACAGAAATTGCATCGCTGTGAAATACTATACGTTCTATGACTTCTCCTTCTAAATCGAGTAACGTTCCTATGGAAACGACAGGATTTTCTCTATGGATACGTGTATCTCCCTTCTGATGCACTATTCCTTCTTTACTGCATCCCTCGCTCCCTCACATAGACGAATTATTTCAGAAATTGCGTCGCCATGATATACTATGGGTTCTATAACTTCTCCTTCTAAATCGAGTAACGTTTCTATGGAAAATGAAGGATTTGCTTTTGGGATACGAGTATCTCCTTTCAGATGCACTAATCCTTCTTTACTGCATCCCTCGCTCCCTCACATTGACGTCTTAACACAGAAATTAAGTTGCTATGAAATACAGTGGATCCTATGACATCACCCTCTAATTCGAGTAACGATTCTATGGAAACGACAGGATTTACTTTTGGGATACGACTATCTCCTTTCCGATGCACTATCCCTTCTTTACTGCATCCCTCGCTCCCTCACATTGACGAATTAACACAGAAATTGCGTCGCTATGAAATACTAACGGTTCAATGACTTCTCCTTGTAAATCGAGTAACGTTTCTAAGGGAAGGACAGGAATTTCTTTTGGGATACGTGTATATCCTTTGCGATGCACTATTCCTTCATTACTGCATCCCTCGCTCCCTCACATTGACGAATTAACACAGAAATAGCGTCGCTATGAAATACTATTGGTTCAAAGACTTCTCCTTGTAAATCAAGTTACGTTTCTATGGATAGGACAGGAATTTCTTTTGGAATACGAGTATCTCCTTTCCGATGCACTATTCCTTCTTTACTGCATCCCTCGCTCCCTCACATTGCCTTTTTAAAACATAAATTGCGTCGCTATGATATACTATGAGTTCTATGACATCTCCTTCTAATTCGAGAAACGTATCTATGGAAACAACAGGATTTTCTTTTGGGATACGTATATCCCCTTTCCGACGCACTATTCCAGCTTTACTGCATCACTCGCTGCCTCACATTGACGAATTAACACAAGAATTGCGTCGCTATGAAATACTATGGGTTCTATGGCATCTCCTTCTAAACCGAGTAACGTTTCTATGGAAAGGACAGGAATTTCTTATAGGATAATGGTATCTCCATTCCGACGCACTATTCCTCCTTTGCTGCATCCCTCACTCCCTCACATTGACGAATTAACACAGAAATTGCGTCGTTATGAAATACTATGGGTTCTATGACATCTCATTCTAAATCGAGTAATGTTTCTATGGAAACGACAGGATTTTCTTTTGGGATACAAGTACCTCCTTTCCTGGTTCCTCTCCTTCTTTACTGCATCCCTCGCTCCCTCACATTGACGAATTAACACAGACTTTGCGTCGCTATGAAATACTATGGGTTCTATGACATCTCCTTCTAAATCGAGTAACGTTTCTATGAAAAGCCAGGAATTTCTGTTGAGAGACGAGTATCTCCTTTCCGATTCACTATTCCTTCTTTACTGAATCCCTCGCTCCCTCACATTGACGAATTAACACAGAAATTTCGTCGCTAGGAAATACAACGTGTTCTATGACTTCTCCTTCTAATTCGAGAAACTTATCTATGGAAACAACAGGATTTTCTTTTGGGATACGAATATCCTCTTTCCGACGCACTATTCCAGCTTTACTGCATCACTCGCTCCCTCACATTGACGAATTAGCACAAGAGTTGCGTCGCTATGAAATACTATGTGTTCAATGGCATCTCCTACTAAATCGAGTAACGTTTCTATGGAAACGACAGGATTTTCTTTTGGGATACGAATATCTCCTTTCTGTGCAGTATTCCTTCTTTACTGCAGCCGTCGCTCAATCACATTGTCGAATTAACACAGAAATTGCGTCGCCATGAAACACTATGGTTTCTATGACATCTCCCTCTATATCGAGTGACGTTTCTATGCGAACGACAGGATTTTCTTTTGGGATAAGAGTATCTCCTTTCCGATGGACTATTCCTTCTTTACTGCATCCCTCGCTATCTCACATTGACGAATTGACACAGAAATTGCGTCGCTATGAAATACTATGGGTTCTATGACTTCTCCTTCAAAATCGAGTAACGTTCCTGTGGAAACGACAGTCATTTCTTTTGGGATTCGAGTATCTCCTTTCCGATGCACTATTCCTTTTTTACTGCATCTCTCGCTCCCTCACACTGACGAATTAACACAGAAATTGCGTCACTATGAAACACTATGGGCTCGAGGACATCTCCTTCTAGATGGAGTAAAGTTTCTATGGAAACGACAGGTTTTTCTTTTGGGATACGACTATCTAATTTCTGATGCACTATTGCTTCTTTTCTGCATCCCTCGGTCCATCACATTGACGAATGAACACAGAAATTGCGTTGCTACGAAATACTATGGGATCTATGACTTCTCCTTCAAAATCGAGTAACGTTTCTATGGAAAAGACTGGACTTTCTTTTGGGATACGACTATCTCCTTTCCGATGCACTATTCCTTCTTTACTTCATCACTCGCTCCCTCAAATTGACGAATTACCTCAGAAATTGCGACGCTATAAAATACTATGGGTTCAATGACATCTCCTTCTAAATCGAGTAATGTTTCTATGGAAACAAGATTTTCTTTTTGGGTACGTCTATGTCGTTTCCGATGCTCTATTCTTTCTCTACGGCATCCCTCGCTCCCTCACATTCACGAATTAACACAAAAATTGCGTCGCAATGAAATACTTTGTGTTCTATGACTTCTCCTTCTAAATCGAATAACGTTTCTATAGAAACGACAGGATGTTCTTTTGCGATACGACTATCTCCATTCCGACGCAATATTCCTTCTTTTCAGCATCCCTCGCTCCCTCACATTGACGAATTAACACAGAAATTGCGTCGCTATCAAATGCTATGCGTTGTATGACATATCCTTCTAGATCATGTAACATTTCTATGGAAACGAAGGGATTTTCTTGTGGGATACGAGTATGTCCTTTCCGATGCACTATTCCTTCTTTACTGCATCCCTCGCACCCTCACATTGACGAATTAACACAGAAATTGCGTCGCTATGAAATGCTATGGGTTGTATGACATATCCTTCTAGATCATGTAACGTTTCTATGGGAACGACAGGATTTTCTTGTGGGATACGAGTAACTCCTTTCCGATGCACTATTCCTACTTTACTGCATCCCTCGCACCCTCACATTGACGAATTAACACAGAAATTGCGTCGCTATGAAACGCTAGGGGTTGTATGACATATCCTTCTAGATCATGTAACGTTTCTATGGGAACGACAGGATTTTCTTTCGGGATACAAGTATGCCCTTTCCGATGTACTATTAATTCTTTACTGTATTCCTCTCTCCCCCACACTGACGACTTAACACAGAAACTGCAGCGTTATGAAAAACTATGTGGTCTATGACATCTCATTCTAAATCGAGTAACGTTTCAATGGAAACGACAGGATTTTCTTTTGGGATATGACTATCTCGTTTCCGATGCACTATTCCTTCTTTACTGCATCCCACGCTTAATCATATTGACGAATTAACACAGAAAATGTGTCGCTATGATATACTATGAGTTCGATGACATCTCCTTCTACATGGAGTAAAATTTCTATGCAAACGACAGGATATTCTTTTGGGATACGAGTATCTCCTATCCGATGCACAATTCCTTCTTTACTGCATCCCTCGCTCCCACACATTGACGAATTAACACAGAAATTGTGGCGCTATGAAATTATATGGGTTCTATGACATCTCCTTGTAAATCGAATAACGTTTCTATGGAAACGACAGGATTTTCATTTGGGATACGACTATCTCCTTTCCGATGCACTATTCCTTCTTTACCGCATCCCTCGCTCCCTCACATAGACGAATTAACACAGAAATTGCGTCGCTATGAAATGCTATGGGTTGTATGACATATCCTTGTAGATCATGTAACATTTCAATGGAAACGACAGGATTTTCTTGTGGGATACCAGTATGTCCTTTCCGATGCACTATTCCTTCTTTCCTGCATCCCTCGTACCCTGAAATTGACGAATTAACACAGAAATTGCGTCGCTATGAAATGCTATGGGTTGTATGACATATCCTTCCAGATCATGTAACGTTTCTATGGGAACGACAGGATTTTCTTGTGGGATACGAGTATCTAATTTCCGATGCACTATTCCTTGCTTACTGCATCCCTCGCACCCTCACATTGACGGATTAACACAGAGATTGCGTCGCTATGAAATACTATGGGTTCTATGTCATCTCCTTCAAAATCGAGTAATATTTCTATTGAAACGACCGGATTTTGTTTTGGGATACGTGTATCTCCTTTCCGATGCATTAATTCTTCTACACTGCACTCCTGTCACCCTCACATTGTCGAATTAACAAAGAAATTGCGACACTATAAAATACAAAGGGTTCTATGACATCTTCTAAATCGAGTTACGTTTCTGCGGTAACGACAGGATTTTCTTTTAGGTTACGACTATCTCCTTTCCGATGCTCTATTCCTTCCTTACCGCATCCCTCTCTCCCTCACATAGACGAATTAACACAGATATTGCCTTGCAATGAAATACGTTGGGTTCTATGACATCTCCGTCTAAATCGCATAACGTTTCTTTGGAAACGACAGGATTTTCTTTTGGGATACGAGTATCACCTTTCCGATGCACTATTCCTTGTTTACTGCATCCCTCGCTCCCTCACATTGACGAATTAACACAGAAAATGCGGTGCTATGAGTTACTATGCGTTCTATGACATTTCCTTCTAAATCGAGTAGCGTTTCATTGGAAACGACAGGATTTTCTTTTGGGATACAAGTATCTCCTTTCCGATGTACTATTAATTCTTTACTGCATTCCTCTCTCCCCCACACTGACGACTTAACACAGAAATTGCGGCGTTATGAAAAACTATGTGGTCTATGACATCTCATTCTAAATCGAGTAACGTTTCAATGGAAACGACTGGATTTTCTTTCGGGATACGAATATCTCCTTTCTGTGCAGTGTTCCTTCTTTACTGCATCCCTCGCTCCCTCACATTGACGAATTAACACAGAAATTGCGTCGTTGTGAAATACTATGGGTTCTATGACATCTCCCTCTAAATCGAGTAACGTTTCTATGGAACCGACAGGATTTTCTTTTGGGATATGACTATCTCCTTCCCGATGCACTATTCCCTACTTTACTGCATCCCTCGCTCCCTCACATTGACGATTTAACACAGAAATTTCGTCGCTATGAAATACTATGTGTTCCATGACATCTCCTTCTAAATTGAGTAACGTTTCTATGAAAAGCCAGGATTTTCTGTTGAGATACGAGTATCTCCTTTCCGATGCACTATTCCTTATTTACTGCATCCCTCGCTTCCTCAAAATGACGAATTAACACAGAAATAGCGTCGCTATGAAATACTATGGGTTCTTTGACATCTTCTAAATCGAGTAACGGGTCTATGGAAACGACAGGATTTTCTTTTGGGATACGAGTATCTTCTTTCCGATGCACTATTCCTGCTTTACTGCATCCCTCGCTCCCTCACATTGACGAATTAATTCATAAATTGCGTCACCATGAAATACTATGGTTTCTATAATTTCTCCTTCTAAATCGAGTCACTTTTCTATGGAAAATGAAGGATTTTCTTTTGGGATACGAGTATCTTCTTTCAGATGCACTAATCCTTCTTTACTGCATCCCTCGCTCCCTCACATTGACGACGTAACACAGAAATTAAGTCGCTATGAAATGCTGTGGATCCTATGACATCACCCTCTAATTTGAGTAACGATTCTATGGAAACGACAGGATTTTCTTTTGGGATACGACTATCTCCTTTCCGATGCACTATCCCTTCTTTACTGCATCCCTCGCTCCCTCACATTGACGAATTAACACAGAAAATGCGTCGCTATGAAATACTAAAGGTTCATTGACTTCTGCTTGTAAATCGAGTAACGTTTCTAGGGAAAGGACAGGAATTTCTCTTGGGATACTTGTATCTCCTTTGCGATGCACTATTCCTTCATTACTGCATCCCTCGCTCCCTCACATTGACGAATTAACACAGAAATTGCGTCGCTATGAAATACTATTGGTTCAAAAAGCAATGGTTCAAATAGCTCTGAGCACTATGGGACTCAACTGCTGAGGTCATTAGTCCCCTAGAACTTAGAACTAGTTAAACCTAACTAACCTAACGACATCACAAACATCCATGCCCGAGGCAGGATCCGAACCTGCGACCGTAGCGGGCTTGCGGTTCCAGACTGCAGCGCCTTTAACCGCACGGCCACTTCGGCCGGCTATTGGTTCAAAGACTTCTCCTTCTAATTCATGTTACGTTTCTATGGAAAGGACAGGATTTTCTTTCGGGATACGAGTATCTCCTTTCCGATGCACAATTCCTTCTTTACTGCATCCCTCGCTCCCACACATTGACGAATTGACACAGAAATTGTGGCGCTATGAAATTATATGGGTTCTATGACATCTCCTTGTAAATCGAATAACGTTTCCATGGAAACGACAAGATTTTCTTTTGGGATACGACTATCTCCTTTCCGATGCACTATTCCTTCTTTACTGCATCCCGCGCTACCTCACATAGACGAACTAACACAGAAATTGCGTCGCTATGAAATGCTATGGGTTGTATGACATATCCTTGTAGATCATGTAACGTTTCTATGGGAACGACAGGATTTTCTTTTGGGATACGAGTATCACCTTTCCGATGCACTATTCCTTGTTTACTGCATCCCTCGCTCCCTCACATTGACGAATTAACACAGAAATTGCGGTGCTATGAGTTACTATGCGTTCTATGACATTTCCTTCTAAATCGAGTAGCGTTTCATTGGAAACGACAGGATTATCTTTTGGGATACAAGTACTTCCTTTCCGATGTACTATTAATTCTTTACTGCATTTCTCTCTCCCCCACACTGACGACTTAACACAGAAATTGCGGCGTTATGAAAAACTATGCGGTCTATGCCATCTCATTCTAAATCGAGTAACGTTTCAATGGAAACGACTGGATTTTCTTTTGGGATACGAGTATCTCCTTTCAGATGCACTAATCCTTCTTTACTGCATCCCTCGCTCCCTCACATTGACGTCTTAACACAGAAATTAAGTCGCTATGAAATGCTGTGGATCCTATGACATCACCCTCTAATTTGAGTAACGATTCTATGGAAACAACAAGATTTTCTTTTGGGATACGACTATCTCCTTTCCGATGCACTATCCCTTCTTTACTTTGTCCCTCGCTCCCTCACATTGACGAATTAACACAGAAATTGCTTCGCTATGAAATACTAAAGGTTCAATGACTTCTGCTTGTAAATCGAGTAACGTTTCTAGGGAAAGGACAGGAATTTCTTTTGCGATACTTGTATCTCCTTTGCGATGCACTATTCCTTCATTACTGCATCCCTCGCTCCCTCACATTGACGAATTAACACAGAAATTGCGTCGCTATGAAATACAATTGGTTCAAAGACTTCTCCTTGTAAATCGAGTTACGTTTCTATGGAAAGGACAGGAATTTCTTTTGGAATACGAGTATCTCCTTTCCGATGCACTATTCCTTCTTTACTGCATCCCTCGCTCCCTCACATTGCCGTTTAAAAACAGAAATTGCGACACTATGACATACTATGTGTTCTATGACATCTCCTTCTAATTCGAGAAACTTATCTATGGAAACAACAGGATTTTCTTTTGGGATACGAATATCCCCTTTCCGACGCACTATTCCAGCTTTACTGCATCACTCGCTCCCTCACATTGACGAATTAACACAAGAGTTGCGTCGCTATGAAATACTATGGGTTTCATGGCATCTCCTTCTAAATCGAGTAACGTTTCTATGGAAACGACAGGATTTTTATTTGGGATACGAATATCTCCTTTCTGTGCAGTATTCCTTCTTTACTGCAGCCGTCGCTCAATCACATTGTCGAATTAACACAGAAATTGCGTCGCCATGAAACACTATGGTTTCTATGACATCTCCTTCTATATCGAGTGACGTTTCTATGCGAACGACAGGATTTTCTTTTGGGATACGACTATCACCTTTCCGATGTACTATTCCTTCGTTTCTGCATACCTCGCTCCCTCACATTAACGAATTAACGCAGAAATAGCGTCGTTATGAAATACCATGGGTTCTATGACATCCCCTTCTAAATCGAGCAACTTTACTGTGGAAACGAAAGGATTTTCTTTTGGGATACGAGTATCTCCTTTCCGATGCACTATACCATCTTTACTGCATCCCTCGCCCCCTCACATTGTCGAATTACCACAGACATTGCGTCGCTATGAATTAATATGGGTTCTATGACTTCTCTTTCTAAAACGAGTAACATTTCAATGGAAATGACATAATTTTCCTTTGGGATACGACTATTCCCTTTCCGATGCACTATTCCTTCTTTACTGCTTTCCTCGCTACCTCACATTGACGAATTAACACAGAAATTGCGTCGCTATGAAATCCTATGAGTTCTATGACTTCTCCTTCAAAATCGAGTAACGTTCCTATGGAAACGACATGATTTTCTTTTGGGATACGAGTATCTCCTTTCCGATGCACTACTCCTTCTTTACTGCATCCCTCGCTCCCTCACATAGACGAATTAACGCAGATATAGCGTCACTATGAAATAGTATTGGATTTATGACATCCCCTTGCAAATCGAGCAATGTTTCTATGGAAACGACAGGATTTTCTTTTGGGATACGACAATCCCCTTTCCGACGCACTATTCCATCTTTACTGCATCACTCGCTCCCTCAAATTTTCGAATCAACACAGAAATTGCGTCGCTATGAAATGCTATGGGTTGTATGACATATCCTTCTAGATCATGTAACGTTTCTATGGGAACGACAGGATTTTCTTTTGGGGTACAAGTATGTCCTTTCCGATGTACTATTAATTCTTTACTGTATTTCTCTCTCACCCACACTGACGACTTAACACAGAAACTGCAGCGTTATTAAAGACTGTGTGGTCTATGACATTTCATTCTAAATCGAGTAACGTTTCAATGGAAACGACAGGATATTCTTTTGGGATATGACTATCTCCTTTCCGATGCACTATTCCTTCTTTACTGCATCCCTCGCTTAATCATATTGACGAATTAACACAGAAATTGTGTCGCTATGATATACTATGAATTCGATGACATCTCCTTCTACATGGAGTAAAATTTCTATGCAAACGACAGGATATTCTTTTGGGATACGAGTATCTCCTTTCCAATGCACAATTCCTTCTTTACTGCATCCCTCGCTCCCACACATTGACGAATTAACACAGAAATAGTGGCGCTATGAAATTATATGGGTTCTATGACATTTCCTTGTAAATCGAATAACGTTTCTATGGAAACGACAGGATTTTCATTTGGGATACGACTATCTCCTTTCCGATGCACTATTCCTTCTTTACTGCATCCCTCGCTCCCTCACATAGACGAATTAACACAGAAATTGCGTCGCTATGAAATGCTATGGGTTGTATGACATATCGTTCTAGATCATGTAACATTTCAATGGAAACGACAGGATTTTCTTGTGGGATACCAGTATGTCCTTTCCGATGCACTATTCCTTCTTTCCTGCATCCCTCGTACCCTCAAGTTGACGAATTAACACAGAAATTGCGTCGCTATGAAATGCTATGGGTTGTATGACATATCGTTCTAGATCATGTAACATTTCAATGGAATCGACAGGATTTTCTTGTGGGATACCAGTATGTCCTTTCCGATGCACTATTCCTTCTTTCCTGCATCCCTCGTACCCTCAAGTTGACGAATTAACACAGAAATTGCGTCGCTATGGATTGCTATGGGTTGTATGACATATCCTTCCATATCATGTAACGTTTCTATGGGAACGACAGGATTTTCTTGTGGGATACGAGTATCTTCTTTCCGATGCACTATTCCTTCTTTACTGCATCCCTCGCTCCCTCACATTGGCGAATTAATTCAGAAAATGCGTCGCCATGAAATACTATGGGTTCTATAACTTCTCCTTCTAAATCGAGTAACGTTTCTATGGAAAATGAAGGATTTTCTTTTGGGATACGAGTATCTCCTTTCAGATGCACTAATCCTTCTTTACTGCATCCCTCGCTCCCTCACATTGACGTCTTACCACAGAAATTAAGTCGTAATGAAATGCTGTGGATCCTATGACGTGACCCTCTAATTTGAGTAACGATTCTATGGAAACGACAGGATTTTCTTTTGGGATACGACTATCTTCTTTCCGATGCACTATCCCTTCTTTACTGCATCCCTCGCTCCCTCACATTGAGGAATTAACACAGAAATTGCGTCGCTATGAAATACTATTGGTTCAAAGACTTCTCCTTATAAATCGAGTTACGTTTCTATGGAAAGGACAGGAATTTCTTTTGGAATACGAGTATCTCCTTTCCGATGCACTATTCCTTCTTTACTGCATCCCTCGCTCCCTCACATTGCCGTTTAAAAACAGAAATTGCGACGCTATGATATACTATGAGTTCTATGACATCTCCTTCTAATTCGAGAAACTTATCTATGGAAACAACAGGATTTTCTTTTGGGATACGAATATCCCCTTTCCGACGCACTAGTCCAGCTTTACTGCATCACTCGCTCCCTCACGTTGACGAATTAACACAAGAGTTGCGTTGCTATGAAATACTATGGGTTCTATGGCATCTCATTCTAAATCGAGTAACGTTTCTATGGAAACGACAGGATTTTCTTTTGGGATACGAATATCTCCTTTCTGTGCAGTATTCCTTCTTTACTGCAGCCGTCGCTCAATCACATTGTCGAATTAACACAGAAATTGCGTCGCCATGAAACACTATGGTTTCAATGACATCTCCTTCGATATCGATTAACGTTTCTATGCGAACGACAGGATTTTCTTTTGGGATACGACTTTCATCTTTCCGATGTACTATTCCTTCTTTTCTGCATCCCTCGCTCCCTCACATTGACGAATTAACACAGAAATAGCGTCGTTATGAAATACCATGGGTTCTATGACATCCCCTTCTAAATCGAGCAACTTTACTGTGGAAACGACAGGATTTTCTTTTGGGATACGAGTATCTCCTTTCCGATGCACTATTCCTTCTTTACTGCATTCCTCGCTCCCTCACACTGACGAATTAACACAGAAATTGCGTCGCTATGAAATACTATCGGTTCAATGACTTCTCCTTCTAAATCGAGTAACGTTTCTATGAAAACGACAGGATTTTCTTTTGGGATACGAACATCTCCTTTCTGTGCAGTATTCCTTCTTTACTGCATCCCTAGCTCCCTCACATTGACGAATTAACACAGAAATTGAGTCGTTATGAAATACTATGGGTTCTATGACATCTCCTTCTAAATCGAGTAACGTTTCTATGGAAACGACAGGATTTTCTCTTGGGATACAAGTACCTCCTTCCTGGCCCTAATCCTTCTTTACTGAATCCCTAGCTCCCACACTTTGACGAATTAACACAGAAATTGCGGCGCTATGAAATGATATGGGTCCAATGACATCTCCTTCTAAATCGAGTTACGTTTTAATGGATACGACAGGATTTTCTTTTTGGATACGAGTATCACCTTTCCGATGCACTATTAATTCTTTACTGAATCCCCCACTCCCTCACGTAGACGACCTAACACAGAAATTGAGGGGCTATGAAATACTATGGGTTCTGTGACTTCTCCTTCTAAACCGAATAACGTTTCTATGGAAACGACAATATTTTCATTTGAGATACGAGTATCTCCTTTCCGATGCACTATTCCATCTTTACTGCATCCCTCGCCCCCTCACATTGTCGAATTACCACAGACATTGCGTCGCTATGAATTAATATGGGTTCTATGACTTCTCCTTCTAATACGAGTAACATTTCAATGGAAATTACATAATTTTCCTTTGGGATACGACTATTCCCTTTCCGATGCACTATTCCTTCTTTACTGCATTCCTCGCTAGCTCACATTGACGAATTAACACAGAAATTGCGTCGCTATGAAATCCTATGGGTTCTATGATTTCTCCTTCAAAATCGAGTAACGTTCCTATGGAAACGACAGTCTTTTCTTTTGGGATTCGAGTATCTCCTTTCGGATGCACTATTCCTTTTTTACTGCATCTCTCGCTCCCTCACAATGACGAATTTACACAGATATAGCGTCGCTATGAATTATTATGCGTTCTATGACATCTCCTTTTAAATCGAGTTCCGTTTCTGTGGAAACAACATGATTTTCATTTTAACACGAGTATCTCCTTTCTAATGCACCATTCCTCATTTACTGCATTCCTCGCGCCCTCACATTGACGAATTAACACAGAAATTGCGTCGCTATGAAATCTTCTGGGTTCTATGACTTCTCCTTCTAAATCGAGTAACGTTCGTATGGAAACGAAAGACATTTCTTCTGGGATTCGAGTATCTCCATCCCGATGCACTATTCCTTTTTTACAGCATCCCTCACTTCCTCACACTGACGAATTAACACAGAAATTGCGTCACTATGAAACACTATGGGCTCGAGGACATCTCACTTCTAGATGGAGGAAAGTTTCTATGGAAACGGCAGGTTTTTCTTTTGGGATACGACTATCTAATTTCCGATGCACTATTTCTTCTTTTCTGCATCCCTCGGTCCATCACATTGACGAATTAACACAGAAATTGCGTTGCTACGAAATACTATGGGATCTATGACTGCTCCTACAAAATCGACAAACGTTTCTATGGAAACGACTGGACTTTCTTTTGGGATACGACTATCTCCTTTCCGATGCACTATTCCTTCTTTACTTCATCCCTCGCTCCCTCAAATTGACGAATTAACTCAGAAATTGCGTCGCTATAAAATACTATGGGTTCAATGACATCTCCTTCTAAATCGAGTAATGTTTCTATGGAAACAGGATTTTCTTTTTGGGTACGACTATCTCGTTTCCGATGCTCTATTCTTTCTCTACGGCATCCCTCGCTCCCTCACATTGACGCATTAACACTAAAATTTCGTTGCAATGAAATACTTTGTGTTCTATGACTTCTCCTTCTAAATCGAGTAACGTTTCTATAGAAACGACAGGATGTTCTTTTGCGATGTGACTATCTCCATTCCGATGCACTATTCCTTCTTTACTGCATCCCTCGCTCCCACACATTGACGAATGAACACAGAAATTGTCCGCTATGAAATAATATGGGTTCTAAGACATCTCCTTCTAAATCGAGTAACTTTTTAATGGTAACGAGAGGATTTTCTTTTGGGATACGAGTATCACCTTTCCTATGCACTATTAACTCTTTACTGAATCCCCCACTCCCTCGCGTAGACGACTTAACACAGAAATTGAGGGGCTACGAAATACTATGGGTTCTACGACTTCTCCTTCTAAATCGAATAACGTTTCTATGGAAACGACAGGATTTTCTTTTGGGATACGAGTATCTCCTTTCCGATGCACCATTCCTTCTTTACTGCATCCCTCGCTCCCACACATTGACGAATGAACACAGAAATTGTCCGCTATGAAATAATATGGGTTCTAAGACATCTCCTTCTAAATCGAGTACCGTTTCTATGGAAACGACAGGACTTTCTTTTGGGATGCGACTATCTCCTTCCTGATGTACTAATCCTTCTTTGCTGCAGTCCTGGCGCCCTCACATTGAGGAATTAACACAGATATTGTGTCGCTATGAAATACTATGTGTTTTATGAATTTTCCTTGTAAATCGAGTAACATTACTATGGGAACGACAGGATCCTCTTTTGGCACACGTGTATCTCCTTTCCGACGCAATATTCCTTCTTTTCAGCATCCCTCGCTCCCTCACATTGACGAATTAACACAGAAATTGCGTCGCTATCAAATGCTATGCGTTGTATGACATATCCTTCTAGATCATGTAACATTTCTATGGAAACGAAGGGATTTTCTTGTGGGATACGGGTATGTCCTTTCCGATGCACTATTCCTTCTTTACTGCATTCGTCGCTTAATCATATTGACGAAATAACACAGAAATTGTGTCGCTATGATATACTATGTGTTCGATGACATCTCCTTCTACATGGAGTAAAATTTCTATGCAAACGACAGGATTTTCTTTTGGGATACGAGTATCTCCTTTCCGATGCTCTATTCCTTCCTTACCGCATCCCTCTCTCCCTCACATAGACGAATTAACACAGATATTGATTTGCAATGAAATACGTTGGGTTCTATGACATCTCCGTCTAAATCGCGTAACGTTTTTGGAAACGAAAGGATTTTCCTTTGGGATACGAGTATCACCTTTCCGATGCACTATTCCTTGTTTACTGCATCCCTCGCTCCCTCACATTGACGAATTAACACAGAAATTGGGGTGCTATGAATTACTATGCGTTCTATGACATTTCCTTCTAAATCGAGTAGCGTTTCATTGGAAACGACAGGCTTTTCTTTTGGGATACAAGTATCTCCTTTCCGATGTACTATTAATTCTTTACTGCATTCCTCTCTCCCCCACACTGACGAATTAACACAGAAATTGCGTCGCTATTAAATGCTATGCGTTGTATGACATATCTTTCCAGATCATGTAACATTTCTATGGAAACGAAAGGATTTTCTTGTGGGATACGAGTATATCCTTTCCGATGCACTATTCCTACTTTACTGCATCCCTCGCACCCTCACATTGACGAATTAACACAGAAATTGCGTCGCTATGAAATGCTATGGGTTGTATGACATATCCTTCTAGATCATGTAACGTTTCTATGGGAACGACAGGATTTTCTTTTGGGATACAAGTATGTCCTTTCCGATGTAGTATTAATTCTTTACTGTATTCCTCTCTCCCACACACTGACGACTTAACACAGAAACTGCAGCGTTATGAAAAACTATGTGGTCTATGACATCTCATTCTAAATCGAGTAACGTTTCAATGGAAACGACAGGATTTTCTTTTGGGATATGACTATCTCCTTTCCGATGCACTATTCCTTCTTTACTGCATCCCTCGCTTAATCGTATTGACGAATTAACACAGAAATTGTGTCGCTATGATATACTATCAGTTCGATGACATCTCCTTCTACATGGAGTAAAATTTATATGCAAACGACAGGATATTCTTTTGGGATACGAGTATCTCCTTTCCGATGCACAATTCCTTCTTTACTGCATCCCTCGCTCCCACACATTGACGAATTATCACAGAAATTGAGTCGCTATGAAATGCTATGGGTTGTATGACATATCCTTCTAGATCATGTAACATTTCTACGGAAACGACAGGATTTTCTTGTGGGATACCAGTATGTCCCTTCCGATGCACTATTCCTTCTTTCCTGCATCCCTCGTACCCTCAAATTGACGAATTAACACAGAAATGGCGTCGCTATGAAATGCTATGGGTTGTATGACATATCCTTCCAGATCATGTAACGTTTCTATGGGAACGACAGGATTTACTTGTGGGATACGAGTATCTCCTTTCCGATGTACTATTAATTCTTTACTGCATTCCTCTCTCCCCCACACTGACGACTTAACACAGAAATTGCGGCGTTATGAAGTACTATGTGTTCTATGACATCTCCTTCTAAATTGAGTAACGTTTCTATGAAAAGCCAGGATTTTCTGTGGTGATACTAGTATCTCCTTTCCGATGCATTATTCCTTCTTTACTGAATCCCTCGCTCCCTCACATTGGCGAATTAACACAGAAATTTCGTCGCTATGAAATACTATGGGTTCTATGACTTCTCCTTCTATATCGAGTAACGTTTCTATGGAAATGACAGGATTTTCTTTTGGGCTACGACTATCTCCTTTCCGATGAACTATTCCTTATTTACTGCATCCCTCGCTCCCTCACATTGACGAATTAATTCAGAAATTGCGTCGCCATGAAATACTATGGGTTCTATAACTTCTCCTTCTAAATCGAGTAACGTTTCTATGGAAAATGAAGGACTTTCTTTTGGGATACGAGTATCTCCTTTCAGATGCACTAATCCGTCTTTACTGCATCCCTCGCTCCCTCACATTGACGTCTTAACACAGAAATTAAGTCGCTATGAAATGCTGTGGATCCTATGACATCACCCTCTAATTTGAGTAACGGTTCTATGGAAACGACAGGATTTCCTTTTGGGATACGACTATCTCCTTTCCGATGCACTATTCCTTCCTTACTGCATATCTCGCACCCTCACATTGACGAATTAACACAGAAATTGCGGTTTTATGAGTTACTATGCGGTCTATGACATTTCCTTCTAAATCGAGTAGCGTTTCATTGGAAACGACAGGATTTTCTTTTGGGATACAAGTATCTCCTTTCCGATGTACTATTAATTCTTTACTGCATTCCTCTCTCCCCCACATTGACGACTTAACACAGAAATTGCGGCGTTATGAAAAACTATGTGGTCTACGACATCTCATTCTAAATCGAGTAACGTTTCAATGGATACGACAGGATTTTCTTTTGGGACACGAGTATCTCCTTTCCGATGCACCATTCCTTCTTTACTGCATCCCTCGCTCCCTCACATTGACGAATTAACACAGAAATTGCGCGCTATGAAATACTGTGTGTTCTATGACATCTCCTTCTAAATCGAGTAACGTTTCTGTGGAAACGACAGGACTTTCTTTTGGGTTGCGACTATCTCCTTCCTGATGCACTAATCCTTCTTTGCTGCACTCCTGGCGCCCTCACATTGAGGAATTAACACAGAAATTGTGTCGCTATGAAATACTATGTGTTTGATGACATCTCCTTGTAAATCGAGTAACATTACTATGGGAACGACAGGATGCTCTTTTGGGACACGTGTAACTCCTTTCCGACGCAATATTCCTTCTTTTCAGCATCCCTCGCTCCCTCACATTGTCGAATTAACACAGAAATTGCGTCGCTATGAAATGCTATGCGTTGTATGACATATCCTTCCAGATCATGTAACATTTCTATGGAAACGAAAGGATTTTCTTGTGGGATACGAGTATGTCCTTTCCGATGCACTATTCCTACTTTACTGCATCCCTCGCACCCTCACATTGACGAATTAACACAGAAATTGCGTCGCTATGAAACGCTAGGGGTTGTATGACATATCCTTCTAGATCATGTAACGTTTCTATGGGAACGACAGGATTTTCTTTTGGGATACAAGTATGTCCTTTCCGATGTACTATTAATTCTTTACTGTATTCCTCTCTCCCCCACACTGCCGACTTAACACAGAAACTGCAGCGTTATGAAAAACTATGTGGTCTATGACATCTCATTCTAAATCGAGTAACGTTTCAATGGAAACGACATGATTTTCTTTTGGGATATGACTATCTCCTTTCCGATGCACTATTCCTTCTTTACTGCATCCCTCGCTTAATCATATTGACGAATTAACACAGAAATTGTGCCGCTATGATATACTATGAGTTCGATGACATCTCCTTCTACATGGAGTAAAATTTCTATGCAAACGACAGGATATTCTTTTGGGATACGAGTATCTCCTTTCCGATGCACAATTCCTTCTTTACTGCATCCCTCGCTCCCACACATTGACGAATTAACACAGAAATTGTGGCGCTATGAAATTATATGGGTTCTATGACATCTCCTTGTAAATCGAATAACGTTTCTAAGGAAACGACAGGATTTTCATTTGGGATACGACTATCTCCTTTCCGATGCACTATTCCTTCTTTACTGCATCCCTCGCTCCCTCACATTGACGAATTAACACAGAAATTGCGTCGCTATGAAATACCGTGTGTTCTACGACATCTCCTTCTAAATCGAGTAACGTTTCTGTGGAAACGACAGGACTTTCTTTTGGGATGCGACTATCTCCTTCCTGATGCACTAATCCTTCTTTGATGCACTCCTGGCGCCCTCACATTGTGGAATTAACACAGAAATTGTGTCGCTATGAAATACTATGTGTTTTATGACTTCTCCTTGTAAATCGAGTAACATTACTATGGGAATGACAGGATTCTCTTTTGGGACACGTGTATCTCCTTTCCTACGCAATATTCCTTCTTTTCAGCATCCCTCGCTCCCTCACATTGTCGAATTACCACAGAAATTGGGTCGCTATGAAATGCTATGCGTTGTATGACATATCCTTCCAGATCATGTAACATTTCTATGGAAACGACAGGATTTTCTTTTGGGATACAAGTATGTCCTTTCCAAAGTACTATTATTTCTTTACTGTATTCCTCTCTCCCCCACACTGCCGACTTAACACAGAAACTGCAGCGTTATGAGAAACTATGTGGTCTATGACATCTCATTCTAAATCGAGTAACGTTTCAATGGAAACGACATGATTTTCTTTTGGGTTATGACTATCTCCTTTCCGATGCACTATTCCTTCTTTACTGCATCCCTCGCTTAATCATATTGACGAATTAACACAGAAACTGTGTCGCTATGATATACTATGAGTTCGATGACATCTCCTTCTACATGGAGTAAAATTTCTATGCAAACGACAGGATATTCTTTTGGGATACGACTATCTCCTTTCCGATGCACTATTCCTTCTTTACTGCATCCCTCGCTCCCTCACATAGACGAATTAACACAGAAATTGCTTCGCTATGAAATGCTATGTGTTGTATGACATATCCTTCTAGATCATGTAACATTTCTAGGGAAACGACAGGATTTTCTTGTGGGATACGACTGTCTCCTTTCCGATGCACTATTCCTTCTTTACTGCATCCCTCGCACCCTCACATTGACGGATTAACACAGAGATTGCGTCGCTATGAAATACTATGGGTCCTATGTCATCTCCTTCAAGATCGAGTAACGGTTCTATAGAAACGACCGGATTTTCTTTTGGGATACGTGTATCTCCTTTCCGATGCACTAATTCTTCTATACTGCACTCCTGGCGCCCTCACATTGTCGAATTAACAAAGAAATTGCGACACTATAAAATACAAAGGGTTCTATGACATCTTCTAAATCGAGTAACGTTTCTGCGGTAACGACAGGATTTTCTTTTGGGATACGAGTATCTCCTTTCCGATGCACTATTCCTTCTTTACTTCATCCCTCGCTCCCTCAAATTGACGAATTAACTCAGAAATTGCGTCGCTATAAAATACTATGGGTTCAATGACATCTCCTTCTAAATCGAGTAATGTTTCTATGGAAACAGGATTTTCTTTTTGGGTACGACTATCTCGTTTCCGATGCTCTATTCTTTCTCTACGGCATCCCTCGCTCCCTCACATTGACGAATTAACACTAAAATTTCGTTGCAATGAAATACTTTGTGTTCTATGACTTCTCCTTCTAAATCGAGTAACGTTTCTATAGAAACGACAGGATGTTCTTTTGCGATGTGACTATCTCCATTCCGATGCACTATTCCTTCTTTACTGCATCCCTCGCTCCCACACATTGACGAATGAACACAGAAATTGTCCGCTATGAAATAATATGGGTTCTAAGACATCTTCTTCTAAATCGAGTAACGTTTCTATGGAAACGACAGGACTTTCTTTTGGGATGCGACTATCTCCTTCCTGATGTACTAATCCTTCTTTGCTGCAGTCCTGGCGCCCTCACATTGAGGAATTAACACAGATATTGTGTCGCTATGAAATACTATGTGTTTTATGAATTTTCCTTGTAAATCTAGTAACATTACTATGGGAACGACAGGATCCTCTTTTGGCACACGTGTATCTCCTTTCCGACGCAATATTCCTTCTTTTCAGCATCCCTCGCTCCCTCACATTGACGAATTAACACAGAAATTGCGTCGCTATGAAATGCTATGCGTTGTATGACATATCCTTCCAGATCATGTAACATTTCTATGGAAACGAAAGGATTTTCTTGTGGGATACGAGTATGTCCTTTCCGATGCACTATTCCTACTTTACTGCATCCCTCGCACCCTCACATTGACGAATTAACACAGAAATTGCGTCGCTATGAAACGCTAGGGGTTGTATGACATATCCTTCTAGATCATGTAACGTTTCTATGGGAACGACAGGATTTTCTTTTGGGATACAAGTATGTCCTTTCCGATGTACTATTAATTCTTTACTGTATTCCTCTCTCCCCCACACTGCCGACTTAACACAGAAACTGCAGCGTTATGAAAAACTATGTGGTCTATGACATCTCATTCTAAATCGAGTAACGTTTCAATGGAAACGACATGATTTTCTTTTGGGATATGACTATCTCCTTTCCGATGCACTATTCCTTCTTTACTGCATCCCTCGCTTAATCATATTGACGAATTAACACAGAAATTGTGCCGCTATGATATACTATGAGTTCGATGACATCTCCTTCTACATGGAGTAAAATTTCTATGTAAACGACAGGATATTCTTTTGGGATACGAGTATCTCCTTTCCGATGCACAATTCCTTCTTTACTGCATCCCTCGCTCCCACACATTGACGAATTAACACAGAAATTGTGGCGCTATGAAATTATATGGGTTCTATGACATCTCCTTGTAAATCGAATAACGTTTCTAAGGAAACGACAGGATTTTCATTTGGGATACGACTATCTCCTTTCCGATGCACTATTCCTTCTTTACTGCATCCCTCGCTCCCTCACATTGACGAATTAACACAGAAATTGCGTCGCTATGAAATACCGTGTGTTCTACGACATCTCCTTCTAAATCGAGTAACGTTTCTGTGGAAACGACAGGACTTTCTTTTGGGATGCGACTATCTCCTTCCTGATGCACTAATCCTTCTTTGATGCACTCCTGGCGCCCTCACATTGTGGAATTAACACAGAAATTGTGTCGCTATGAAATACTATGTGTTTTGTGACTTCTCCTTGTAAATCGAGTAACATTACTATGGGAACGACAGGATTCTCTTTTGGGACACGTGTATCTCCTTTCCTACGCAATATTCCTTCTTTTCAGCATCCCTCGCTCCCTCACATTGTCGAATTAACACAGAAATTGGGTCGCTATGAAATGCTATGCGTTGTATGACATATCCTTCCAGATCATGTAACATTTCTATGGAAACGACAGGATTTTCTTTTGGGATACAAGTATGTCCTTTCCAAAGTACTATTATTTCTTTACTGTATTCCTCTCTCCCCCACACTGCCGACTTAACACAGAAACTGCAGCGTTATGAGAAACTATGTGGTCTATGACATCTCATTCTAAATCGAGTAACGTTTCAATGGAAACGACATGATTTTCTTTTGGGTTATGACTATCTCCTTTCCGATGCACTATTCCTTCTTTACTGCATCCCTCGCTTAATCATATTGACGAATTAACACAGAAACTGTGTCGCTATGATATACTATGAGTTCGATGACATCTCCTTCTACATGGAGTAAAATTTCTATGCAAACGACAGGATATTCTTTTGGGATACGACTATCTCCTTTCCGATGCACTATTCCTTCTTTACTGCATCCCTCGCTCCCTCACATAGACGAATTAACACAGAAATTGCTTCGCTATGAAATGCTATGTGTTGTATGACATATCCTTCTAGATCATGTAACATTTCTAAGGAAACGACAGGATTTTCTTGTGGGATACGACTGTCTCCTTTCCGATGCACTATTCCTTCTTTACTGCATCCCTCGCACCCTCACATTGACGGATTAACACAGAGATTGCGTCGCTATGAAATACTATGGGTCCTATGTCATCTCCTTCAAGATCGAGTAACGGTTCTATAGAAACGACCGGATTTTCTTTTGGGATACGTGTATCTCCTTTCCGATGCACTAATTCTTCTATACTGCACTCCTGGCGCCCTCACATTGTCGAATTAACAAAGAAATTGCGACACTATAAAATACAAAGGGTTCTATGACATCTTCTAAATCGAGTAACGTTTCTGCGGTAACGACAGGATTTTCTTTTGGGATACGAGTATCTCCTTTCCGATGCACTATTCCTTCTTTACTTCATCCCTCGCTCCCTCAAATTGACGAATTAACTCAGAAATTGCGTCGCTATAAAATACTATGGGTTCAATGACATCTCCTTCTAAATCGAGTAATGTTTCTATGGAAACAGGATTTTCTTTTTGGGTACGACTATCTCGTTTCCGATGCTCTATTCTTTCTCTACGGCATCCCTCGCTCCCTCACATTGACGAATTAACACTAAAATTTCGTTGCAATGAAATACTTTGTGTTCTATGACTTCTCCTTCTAAATCGAGTAACGTTTCTATAGAAACGACAGGATGTTCTTTTGCGATGTGACTATCTCCATTCCGATGCACTATTCCTTCTTTACTGCATCCCTCGCTCCCACACATTGACGAATGAACACAGAAATTGTCCGCTATGAAATAATATGGGTTCTAAGACATCTCCTTCTAAATCGAGTAACGTTTCTATGGAAACGACAGGACTTTCTTTTGGGATGCGACTATCTCCTTCCTGATGTACTAATCCTTCTTTGCTGCAGTCCTGGCGCCCTCACATTGAGGAATTAACACAGATATTGTGTCGCTATGAAATACTATGTGTTTTATGAATTTTCCTTGTAAATCGAGTAACATTACTATGGGAACGACAGGATCCTCTTTTGGCACACGTGTATCTCCTTTCCGACGCAATATTCCTTCTTTTCAGCATCCCTCGCTCCCTCACATTGACGAATTAACACAGAAATTGCGTCGCTATCAAATGCTATGCGTTGTATGACATATCCTTCTAGATCATGTAACATTTCTATGGAAACGAAGGGATTTTCTTGTGGGATACGGGTATGTCCTTTCCGATGCACTATTCCTTCTTTACTGCATCCCTCGCACCCTCACATTGACGAATTAACACAGAAATTGCGTCGCTATGAAACGCTATAGGTTGTATGACATATCCTTCTAGATCATGTAACGTTTCTATGGGAATGACAGGATTTTCTTTTGGGATACAAGTATGTCCTTTCCGATGTACTATTAATTATTTACTGTATTCCTCTCTCCCCCCCCACTGACGTCTTAACTCAGAAACTGCAGCGTTATGAAAAACTATGTGGTCTATGACATCTCATTCTAAATCGAGTAACGTTTCAATGGAAACGACAGGATTTTCTTTTGGGATACGACTATCTCCTTTCCGATGCACTATTCCTTCTTTACTGCATCCGTCGCTTAATCATATTGACGAAATAACACAGAAATTGTGTCGCTATGATATACTATGTGTTCGATGACATCTCCTTCTACATGGAGTAAAATTTCTATGCAAACGACAGGATTTTCTTTTGGGATACGAGTATCTCCTTTCCGATGCTCTATTCCTTCCTTACCGCATCCCTCTCTCCCTCACATAGACGAATTAACACAGATATTGATTTGCAATGAAATACGTTGGGTTCTATGACATCTCCGTCTAAATCGCGTAACGTTTTTGGAAACGAAAGGATTTTCCTTTGGGATACGAGTATCACCTTTCCGATGCGCTATTCCTTGTTTACTGCATCCCTCGCTCCCTCACATTGACGAATTAACACAGAAATTGGGGTGCTATGAATTACTATGCGTTCTATGACATTTCCTTCTAAATCGAGTAGCGTTTCATTGGAAACGACATGCTTTTCTTTTGGGATACAAGTATCTCCTTTCCGATGTACTATTAATTCTTTACTGCATTCCTCTCTCCCCCACACTGACGAATTAACACAGAAATTGCGTCGCTATGAAATGCTATGCGTTGTATGACATATCTTTCCAGATCATGTAACATTTCTATGGAAACGAAAGGATTTTCTTGTGGGATACGAGTATGTCCTTTCCGATGCACTATTCCTACTTTACTGCATCCCTCGCACCCTCACATTGACGAATTAACACAGAAATTGCGTCGCTATGAAATGCTATGGGTTGTATGACATATCCTTCTAGATCATGTAACGTTTCTATGGGAACGACAGGATTTTCTTTTGGGATACAAGTATGTCCTTTCCGATGTAGTATTAATTCTTTACTGTATTCCTCTCTCCCACACACTGACGACTTAACACAGAAACTGCAGCGTTATGAAAAACTATGTGGTCTATGACATCTCATTCTAAATCGAGTAACGTTTCAATGGAAACGACAGGATTTTCTTTTGGGATATGACTATCTCCTTTCCGATGCACTATTCCTTCTTTACTGCATCCCTCGCTTAATCGTATTGACGAATTAACACAGAAATTGTGTCGCTATGATATACTATCAGTTCGATGACATCTCCTTCTACATGGAGTAAAATTTATATGCAAACGACAGGATATTCTTTTGGGATACGAGTATCTCCTTTCCGATGCACAATTCCTTCTTTACTGCATCCCTCGCTCCCACACATTGACGAATTAACACAGAAATTGTGGCGCTATGAAATTAATTGGGTTCTATGACATCTCCTTGTAAATCGAATAACGTTTCTATGAAAACGACAGGATTTTCATTTGGGATACGACTATCTCCTTTGCGACGCACTATTCCTTCTTTACTGCATCCCTCGCTCCCTCACATAGACGAATTATCACAGAAATTGAGTCGCTATGAAATGCTATGGGTTGTATGACATATCCTTCTAGATCATGTAACATTTCTACGGAAACGACAGGATTTTCTTGTGGGATACCAGTATGTCCCTTCCGATGCACTATTCCTTCTTTCCTGCATCCCTCGTACCCTCAAATTGACGAATTAACACAGAAATGGCGTCGCTATGAAATGCTATGGGTTGTATGACATATCCTTCCAGATCATGTAACGTTTCTATGGGAACGACAGGATTTACTTGTGGGATACGAGTATCTCCTTTCCAATGTACTATTAATTCTTTACTGCATTCCTCTCTCCCCCACACTGACGACTTAACACAGAAATTGCGGCGTTATGAAGTACTATGTGTTCTATGACATCTCCTTCTAAATTGAGTAACGTTTCTATGAAAAGCCAGGATTTTCTGTGGTGATACTAGTATCTCCTTTCCGATGCATTATTCCTTCTTTACTGAATCCCTCGCTCCCTCACATTGGCGAATTAACACAGAAATTTCGTCACTATGAAATACTATGGGTTCTATGACTTCTCCTTCTATATCGAGTAACGTTTCTATGGAATTGACAGGATTTTCTTTTGGGCTACGACTATCTCCTTTCCGATGAACTATTCCTTATTTACTGCATCCCTCGCTCCCTCACATTGACGAATTAATTCAGAAATTGCGTCGCCATGAAATACTATGGGTTCTATAACTTCTCCTTCTAAATCGAGTAACGTTTCTATGGAAAATGAAGGACTTTCTTTTGGGATACGAGTATCTCCTTTCAGATGCACTAATCCGTCTTTACTGCATCCCTCGCTCCCTCACATTGACGTCTTAACACAGAAATTAAGTCGCTATGAAATGCTGTGGATCCTATGACATCACCCTCTAATTTGAGTAACGGTTCTATGGAAACGACAGGATTTTCTTTTGGGATACGACTATCTCCTTTCCGATGCACTATTCCTTCCTTACTGCATATCTCGCACCCTCACATTGACGAATTAACACAGAAATTGCGGTTTTATGAGTTACTATGCGGTCTATGACATTTCCTTCTAAATCGAGTAGCGTTTCATTGGAAACGACAGGATTTTCTTTTGGGATACAAGTATCTCCTTTCCGATGTACTATTAATTCTTTACTGCATTCCTCTCTCCCCCACATTGACGACTTAACACAGAAATTGCGGCGTTATGAAAAACTATGTGGTCTACGACATCTCATTCTAAATCGAGTAACGTTTCAATGGAAACGACAGGATTTTCTTTTGGGACACGAGTATCTCCTTTCCGATGCACCATTCCTTCTTTACTGCATCCCTCGCTCCCTCACATTGACGAATTAACACAGAAATTGCGCTCTATGAAATACTGTGTGTTCTATGACATCTCCTTCTAAATCGAGTAACGTTTCTGTGGAAACGACAGGACTTTCTTTTGGGTTGCGACTATCTCCTTCCTGATGCACTAATCCTTCTTTGCTGCACTCCTGGCGCCCTCACATTGAGGAATTAACACAGAAATTGTGTCGCTATGAAATACTATGTGTTTGATGACATCTCCTTGTAAATCGAGTAACATTACTATGGGAACGACAGGATGCTCTTTTGGGACACGTGTAACTCCTTTCCGACGCAATATTCCTTCTTTTCAGCATCCCTCGCTCCCTCACATTGTCGAATTAACACAGAAATTGCGTCGCTATGAAATGCTATGCGTTGTATGACATATCCTTCCAGATCATGTAACATTTCTATGGAAACGAAAGGATTTTCTTGTGGGATACGAGTATGTCCTTTCCGATGCACTATTCCTACTTTACTGCATCCCTCGCACCCTCACATTGACGAATTAACACAGAAATTGCGTCGCTATGAAACGCTAGGGGTTGTATGACATATCCTTCTAGATCATGTAACGTTTCTATGGGAACGACAGGATTTTCTTTTGGGATACAAGTATGTCCTTTCCGATGTACTATTAATTCTTTACTGTATTCCTCTCTCCCCCACACTGCCGACTTAACACAGAAACTGCAGCGTTATGAAAAACTATGTGGTCTATGACATCTCATTCTAAATCGAGTAACGTTTCAATGGAAACGACATGATTTTCTTTTGGGATATGACTATCTCCTTTCCGATGCACTATTCCTTCTTTACTGCATCCCTCGCTTAATCATATTGACGAATTAACACAGAAATTGTGCCGCTATGATATACTATGAGTTCGATGACATCTCCTTCTACATGGAGTAAAATTTCTATGCAAACGACAGGATATTCTTTTGGGATACGAGTATCTCCTTTCCGATGCACAATTCCTTCTTTACTGCATCCCTCGCTCCCACACATTGACGAATTAACACAGAAATTGTGGCGCTATGAAATTATATGGGTTCTATGACATCTCCTTGTAAATCGAATAACGTTTCTAAGGAAACGACAGGATTTTCATTTGGGATACGACTATCTCCTTTCCGATGCACTATTCCTTCTTTACTGCATCCCTCGCTCCCTCACATTGACGAATTAACACAGAAATTGCGTCGCTATGAAATACCGTGTGTTCTACGACATCTCCTTCTAAATCGAGTAACGTTTCTGTGGAAACGACAGGACTTTCTTTTGGGATGCGACTATCTCCTTCCTGATGCACTAATCCTTCTTTGATGCACTCCTGGCGCCCTCACATTGTGGAATTAACACAGAAATTGTGTCGCTATGAAATACTATGTGTTTTATGACTTCTCCTTGTAAATCGAGTAACATTACTATGGGAACGACAGGATTCTCTTTTGGGACACGTGTATCTCCTTTCCTACGCAATATTCCTTCTTTTCAGCATCCCTCGCTCCCTCACATTGTCGAATTAACACAGAAATTGGGTCGCTATGAAATGCTATGCGTTGTATGACATATCCTTCCAGATCATGTAACATTTCTATGGAAACGACAGGATTTTCTTTTGGGATACAAGTATGTCCTTTCCAAAGTACTATTAATTCTTTACTGTATTCCTCTCTCCCCCACACTGCCGACTTAACACAGAAACTGCAGCGTTATGAGAAACTATGTGGTCTATGACATCTCATTCTAAATCGAGTAACGTTTCAATGGAAACGACATGATTTTCTTTTGGGTTATGACTATCTCCTTTCCGATGCACTATTCCTTCTTTACTGCATCCCTCGCTTAATCATATTGACGAATTAACACAGAAACTGTGTCGCTATGATATACTATGCGTTCGATGACATCTCCTTCTACATGGAGCAAAATTTCTATGCAAACGACAGGATATTCTTTTGGGATACGAGTATCTCCTTTCCGATGCACAATTCCTTCTTTACTGCATCCCTCGCTCCCACACATTGACGAATTAACACAGAAAATGTGGCGCTATGAAATTATATGGGTTCTATGACATCTCCTTGTAAATCGAATAACGTTTCTAAGGAAACGACAGGATTTTCATTTGGGATACGACTATCCCCTTTCCGATGCACTATTCCTTCTTTACTGCATCCCTCGCTCCCTCACATAGACGAATTAACACAGAAATTGCTTCGCTATGAAATGCTATGTGTTGTATGACATATCCTTCTAGATCATGTAACATTTCTAGGGAAACGACAGGATTTTCTTGTGGGATACGACTGTCTCCTTTCCGATGCACTATTCCTTCTTTACTGCATCCCTCGCACCCTCACATTGACGGATTAACACAGAGATTGCGTCGCTATGAAATACTATGGGTCCTATGTCATCTCCTTCAAGATCGAGTAACGGTTCTATAGAAACGACCGGATTTTCTTTTGGGATACGTGTATCTCCTTTCCGATGCACTAATTCTTCTATACTGCACTCCTGGCGCCCTCACATTGTCGAATTAACAAAGAAATTGCGACACTATAAAATACAAAGGGTTCTATGACATCTTCTAAATCGAGTAACGTTTCTGCGGTAACGACAGGATTTTCTTTTGGGATACGAGTATCTCCTTTCCGATGCACTATTAACTCTTTCTTGCATCCCTCACTTCCTCATATTGACGACTTAACACTGAAATTGCGGGACTAAGAATTAATATGAGTTCTATGACTTCTCCTTCTAAAACGAGTAACATTTCTAAGGAAAGGAGTGGATTTTCTTTTGGGATACGACTATCCCCTTTCCGATGCACTTTTCCTTCTTTACTTCATCCCTCGCTCCCTCACATTGACGAATTAACACAGAAATTGCGTCGCTATGAAATACACTCCTGGAAATTGAAATAAAAACACCGTGAATTCATTGTCCCAGGAAGGGGAAACTTTATTGACACATTCCTGGTTTCAGATACATCACATGATCACACTGACAGAACCACAGGCACATTGACACAGGCAACAGAGCATGCACAATGTCGGCACTAGTACAGTGTATATCCACCTTTCTCAGCAATGCAGGCTGCTATTCTCCCATGGAGACGATCGTAGAGATGCTGGATGTAGTCCTGTGGAACGGCTTGCCATGCCATTTCCACCTGGCGCCTCAGTTGGACCAGCGTTCGTGCTGGACGTGCAGACCGCGTGAGACGACGCTTCATCCAGTCCCAAACATGCTCAATGGGGGACAGATCCGGAGTTCTTGCTGGCCAGGGTAGTTGGCTTACACCTTCTAGAGCACGTTGGGTGGCACGGGATACATGCGGACGTGCATTGTCCTGTTGGAACAGCACGTTCCCTTGCCGGTCTAGGAATGGTAGAACGATGGGTTCGATGACGGTTTGGATGTATCGTGCACTATTCAGTGTCCCCTCGACGATCACAGGTGGTGTACGGCCAGTGTAGGAGATCGCTCCCCACACCATGATGCCGGGTGTTGGGCCTGTGTGCCTCGGTCGTATGCAGTCCTGATTGTGGCGCTCACCTGCACGGCGCCAAACACGCATACGACCATCATTGGCACCAAGGCAGAAGCGACTCTCATCGCTGAAGACGACACGTCTCCATTCGTCCCTCCATTCACGCCTGTCGCGACACCACTGGAGGCGGGCTGCACGATGTTGGGGCGTGAGCGGAAGACGGCCTAACGGTGTGCGGGACCGTAGCCCAACTTCATGGAGACGGTTGCGAATGGTCCTCGCCGATACCCCAGGAGCAACAGTGTCCCTAATTTGCTGGGAAGTGGCGGTGCGGTCCCCTACGGCACTGCGTAGGATCCTACGGTCTTGGCGTGCATCCGTGCGTCGCTGCGGTCCGGTCCCAGGTCGACAGGCACGTGCACCTTCCGCCGACCACTGGCGACAACATCGATGTACTGTGGAGACCTCACGCCCCACGTGTTGAGCAATTCGGCGGTACGTCCACCCGGCCTCCCGCATGCACACTATACGCCCTCGCTTAAAGTCCGTCAACTGCACATACGGTTCACGTCCACGCTGTCGCGGCATGCTACCAGTGTTAAAGACCGCGATGGAGCTCCGTATGCCACGGCAAACTGGCTGACACTGACGGCGTCGGTGCACAAATGCTGCGCAGCTAGCGCCATTCGACGGCCAACACCGCGGGTCCTGGTGTGTCCGCTGTGCCGTGCGTGTGATCATTGCTTGTACAGCCCTCTCGCAGTGTCCGGAGCAAGTATGGTGGGTCTGACACACCGGTGTCAATGTGTTCTTTTTTCCATTTCCAGGAGTGTACTATGGGTTCTATGACTTCTCCTTCTAAATCTAGTAACGTTCCTAAGGAAACGACAGTCATTTCTTTTGGGCTTCGAGTATCTCCTTTCCGATGCACTATTCCTTCTTTACTGCAACTCTCGCTCCCTTACATTGACGAATTAACACAGAAATAGCGTCGCTATGAAATACTATGTGTTCTATGACATCTCCTTCTAGATCGAGTAACGTGTCTATGGAAGCGACAGTAATTTCTTTTGGGATGCGAATATCTCCTTTCCGATGCACAATTCCTAATTTACTGCATCCCTCGCTCCATCACAATGACGAATTAACACAGAAATTGCGTCGCTATGAAATACTAAGAGGTTCCATGACTTCTCCTTCTAAATCGAGTAACGTCTCAATGGAAACGACAAAATTTTCTTTTGGGATAAGAGTAGCTCCTCTCCGATGCACTATTGTTTCTTTATTGCACACCTCGCGGCCGCACATTGACGAATAAACACGGAAATTGCGTCGCTATGAAAAATTATGCGTTTTAAGACATCTTCTAAATCGAGTAACGTTTCTGTGGAAACGACTGGATTTTCTTTTGGGATACGAGTATCTCCTGTCCTATGCACTATTCCCTCTTCACAGCATCCCTCGCTCCCTCACATTGACGAATTAACACAGAAATTGCGGCGCTATAAAATACAATGCGTTCTATGACATTTCCTTCTAAATCGAGTAGCGTATCATTGGAAGAAACAGGATTTTCTTTTGGGATACAAGTATCTCCTTTCCGATGAACTATTAATTCTTTACTGCATCCCTCTCACCCCCACACTGACGACTTAACAATAAAATTGCAGCGTTATGAAATACTATGTGTTCTTTGACATCTCATTCTAAATCGAGTAACGTTTCAATGGAAACGACAGGAATTTCTTTTGGGATACGACTATCTACTTTCCGATGCTCTATTCCTTCTTAACTGCATCCCTCGCTCCCTCACATTGACCAATTAACACAGAAATTGCGACGCTATGAAAAACTATGGGTTCTATGACTTCTCCTTCAAAATCGAATAACGTTTCTATGGAAACGACAGGATTTTCTTTTGGGATACGAGTATCTAATTCCCGATGCACTATTCCTTCTTTACTGCATCCCTCACTCCCTCACATTGACGAATTAACACAGAAATTGACTCGCTATGAAAAACTATGGGTTCTATGACTTCTACTTCAAAATCGAGTAACGTTTCTATGGAAACGAGAGGATTTTCTTTTGGGATACGACTATATTCATTCCGATGCACTATTACTTCTTTACAGCAACCCTCGCTCCCTCACATTGACGAATTATCACAGAGATTGCGTCGCTATGAAATACTATGAGTTCGATACCATCTCCTCCTAAATTGAGTAACGTTTCAATGGAAACAGGATTTTCCTTTGGGATACGACCACCTCTTTTCCGATGCTCTATTCTTTCATATCTGCATCCCTCGCTCCCTCACATTGACGAATTAACACATAAATTGCGTCGCTATGAAGTACCATGGGTTCTATGACTTCTATTTCTAAATCGAGTAACGTTTCTATGGGAACGATGTGATTTTCTTTTCGGATACGACTATCTCCTTTCCGTTGCACTATTCCTTCTTTACTGCATCCCTCAGTGCCTCACCTTGACGAATTATGTCAGAAATTGCGAGGATATGAAATACATAGGGTTCCATGACATCTCCTTCTAAATCGAGTTACGTTTTTATGGAAACGACTATCATTTCTTTTGGGATGCTAATATCTCCTTTCCGATTCACTATTCCTACTTTGCTGCATCCCTCGCTCCCTCACATTGACGAATTAACACAGAAATTGCGTCGCTATGATATACTAAGGGGTTTCATGACTTCTCCTTCTAAATCGAGTAGCGTTTCAATGGAAACGACCGGATTTTCCTTTGGGATACGACTATCTCCTTACCGATGCACTAATCCTTCTTTACTGCACTCCTCGCGCCCTCACATTGACGAAGTGAATCAGAAATTGCGTTTCTATGATGTGCTATGGGTTCTATGACATCTTCTAAATCGAGTAACGTTTATATGGAGACGACAGGATTTTCTTTTGGGATACGAGTATCTCCTTTCCGATGCACTATTCCTTCTTTACTGCAACCCTCGCTCCCTCACATTGACGAATTATCACCAAGATTGCGTCGCTATGAAATACTATGGGTTCAAAACATCTTCTCCTAAATTGAGTAACGTGTCTATGGAAACAGGATTTTCTTTTGGGATACGACTGTCTATCTTCCGATGCACAATCCCGTCTTTACTGCATCCCTCGCTCCATCACACTGACGAATTAACACAGAAATTGCGTCGCTATGAAATACTATGGGTTCTATGACTTCTCCTTCTAAATCGAGTAACGTTTCTATGGGAACGAAAGAATTTTCTTTTGGGACACCTGTATCTCTTTTTCCGATGCACTATTCTCTCTTTACTGCATCCCTCGCTCCCTTACATTGACGAATTAACGCAGAAATTGCGGCGTTATGGAATACTATGTGTGCTATGACTTCTCCTTCTAAATTGAGTAACGTTTCTATGGAAACGACAGGATTTTCTTTTGGGAAACGAGTATCTCCTTTCCGATGCACTATTAAATCTTTGCTTCATCCCTCACTCCCTCACTTTGACGCATGAACACAGAAATTGCGTCGCTATGAAATACTATGGGTTGCATGATTACTGCTTCTAAATCGAGTAACGTTTCCATGGAAACGACAGGATTTTCTTTTGGGATAAGACTATCTCCTTTCTGATGCACTATTCCTTCTTTACTGCATCCCTCACTCCCTCACATTGACGAATTAACACAGAAATTGCGTCGCTTTGAAATCCTATGTATTCTATGACTTCTCCTTCTAAATCGAGTAACGTTTCTATGGAAACGACAGGAATTTCTTTTGGGATACGACTATCTACTATCCGATGCTCTATTCCTTCTTTACTGCATCCCTCGCTCCCTCTCGTTGACGAATTAACACAGATATTGCATCGCAATCAGATGCTATGTTTTGTATGATTTCTCCCTCTAACCCGAGTAACGAATCATTGGAAACGATAGGATTTTCTTTTGGGATACGACTATCTCCTAACCGATGCTCTAATCCTTCTTTACTGCATCCCTCGCTCCCTCACATTGACGAATTAACACAGGAATTGTGTCGCCATGACATACTATGGGATCTATGACATCTCTTTGTAAGTCGAGTACCGTTTCTATGGAACCGACAGGATTTACTTCCGATGCACTATTCCTTCCATATTGCACTCCTCGCGCCCTCACTTTGACGATTAAAACAGAAATCGCGTCGCTATGAAATGCTACGGGTTCTATGCCATCTTTTAAAACGAGTAACGTTTCTATGGAAACGACAGTATTATCTTTTGGGATACGACTATCTCCTTTCCGATGCACTATTCCTTCTTAACTGCATCCCTCGCTGCCTCACATTGACCAATTAACACAGAAATTGCGTCGCTATGAAATACTTTGGGTTCTATGACATCTCCTTCTAAATCGAGTAACGTTTCTATGGAAGCGACACGATTTTCTTTTGGGATACGAGTATCTCCTTTCCGAAGCACTATTCCTTGTTTACTGCATTCCTCGCTCCCACTATCTACTTTCCGATGCACAATCCCGTCTTTACTGCATCCCACGCTATCTCACACTGACGAATTAACACAGAAATTGCGTCGCTATGAAAAACTATGGGTTCAATAACATCTCCTTCTAAATTAAGTAACGTTTCTATGGAAACCACAAGATTTTCTTTTGGGATACGACTATCTCCGTTCCGATGCACTAGTCCTTCTTTACTGCATTCCTCGCTCCCCCATATTGACGAATTAACACAGAAATTGCTTTGCTATGAAAGAAAATGGGTTCTATAACGACTCCTTCTAAATCGAGTAACGTTTTAATGGAAACGATAGGATTTCCTGTTGATACACGAGTAACTCCCTTCCGATGCACTATTCCTTTTTTAGTGCATCCCACGCTCCCCCACACTGACGAATTAAAACAAAAATTGCGTCGCTATGAAATACTATGGGATGTATGACTTATCCTTCTAAATCGAGTAATGTTTCTATGGAAACGGCAGGATTATATTTTGGGACACTAGTATCTCCTTTCCGATGCACTATTCCTTCTTTACTGCATCCCTCGCTCCCTCACATTGACGAATTAACACAGAAATTGCGTCGCTATAAAATACTATGTGTTGTATGACATTTATTCTAAATCGAGTCACGTATCTATGGAAACGAAACGATTGTCTTTTGCAATGCGACTATCTCCCTTCCGATGCACTATTCCTTATTTACTGCATCCCTCGCCCCCTCAAATTGACGAATTAACACAGAAATTGCGTCGATATGAAATACTATGGGTTCAATAACATCTCCTTCTAAATTATGTAACGTTTCTATGGAAACTACAAGATTTTCTTTTGGGATACGACTATCTCCGTTCCGATGCACTAGTATTTCTTTACTGCATTCCTCGCTCCCCCACATTGACGAATTAACACAGAAATTGCTTTGCTATGAAAGAAAATGGGTTCAATAACATCTCCTTCTAAATCGAGTAACGTTTTAGTGGAAACGATAGGATATTCTTTTGGGATACGAGTATCTCCTACCCGATGCACAACTCCTCCTTTACAGCATCCCTCTCACCCTCACATTGACACTGTAACACAGAATTTGTGTCGCTATGAAATACTATGGTATCCATGACTTCTGCTTCTAAATCGAGTAACGTTCTCATGGAAACGACGGGATTTCTTTTTGGGATAAGACTACCTCCTTTCCGATGCACTGTTCCCTCTTTACTGCATCCCTCGCTCCCTCAAATTGACGAATTAACACAGCAATTGCGTCGCAATTAAATACTATGGGTTCCATGACATCTCCTTCTAAATGGAGTAACTTTTCTATGGAAACGACAGGATTTTCTTTTGGGATACGACTATCTCCTTTCCGACGCACCGTTCCTTCTTTACTGCATCCCTCGCTCCCTCACATTGACGAATTAACACAGAGGTTTCGTTGCTATGAAATACTATGGGTTCGATGACCTCTCCTTCTAAATTGAGTAGCATTTCTGTGGAAACAGGATTATCCTTTGGGATTCGACTATCTCCTATCCGATGCTCTATTCCTTCTTTACTGCATCCCTCGCTCCCTCTCATTGACGAATTAACACAGAAATTGCGTCTCTATGAAATACTATGGGTTCTAAGACTTCTCCATCTAAATAGAGTTACGTGACTATGGAAACGACAGGATTTTCTTTAGGGATACGACTATCTCTTTTCCGATTCAGTATTCCTTCTTTATTGCATACCTCAATGCCTCACATTGACGAATTAACACAGAAATTGCGGGGATATGAAATACTATGGGTTGTATGACATCTCCTTCTACATCGAGTAACGTTAAATAGAAACGACAGCAATTTCTTTTGGGATGCGAGTATCTCCTTTCCGATGCACTATTCCTAATTTACTGCATCCCTCGCTCCCTCACATTGACGAAATAACATAGAAGTTGCGTCGCTATGAAATACTATGGGTTGTATGACATCTTCTAAATTGAGAAACGTTTCTATGGAAACACAGAATTTTCTTTTGGGGTACGAGTATCTCCTTTCCGATTCAGTATTCCATCTTTACTGCATACCTCAATACCGCACATTGACGAATTAACACAGAAATTGCGTCGCTATGAAATACTATGGGTTCTATGACTTCTCCTTCTAATTCGAGTAACGTATCTTTAGAAACGACAGGATTTTCTTTTGGGATACGACTGTCTCCTTTCCGATGCACTATTCCTTCTTTACTGCATTCGTCGCTCCTTCAGACTGAAAAGTAACACAGAAATTGCGTCGCTATGAAATACAACGGGTTCCATGACATCTCCTCCTAAATCGAGTAACGTTTCTATGGAAACGACAGAATTTTCTCTTGGGAGACGACTATCTCCTTTCCGATTCACTGTTCCTCCTTTACTGCATCCCTCGCTCCCTCACATTGACGAATTAACACAGACATTGCGTCGCTGTGAAATACTATGGGTTCTATGACTTCTCCTTCTAATTCGAGTAACGTATCTTTAGAAACGACAGCATTTTCTTTTGGGATACGACTGTCTCCTTTCCGATGCACTATTCCTTCTTTACTGCATTCGTCGCTCCTTCAGACTGACAAATTAACACAGAAATTGCATCGCTATGAATTACAACGGGTTCTGTGACATCTCCTCCTAAATCGAGTAACGTTTCTATGGGAACGACAGGATTTTCTCTTGGGATACGACTATCTACTTTCCCATTCAGTGTTCCTCCTTTACTGCATCGCTCGCTCCCTCACATTGACGAATTAACACAGACATTGCGTCGCTGTGAAATACTATGGGTTCTATGATTTCTCCTTCTAATTCGAGTAACGTATCTTTAGAAACGACAGGATTTTCTTTTATGATACGACTGTCTCCATCCGATGTACTATTCCTTCTTTACTGCATTCGTCGCTCCTTCAGACTGACAAATTAATACAGAAATTGCGTCGCTATGAAATACAACGGGTTCTATGACATCTCCTCCTAAACTGAGTAACGTTTCCATGGAAACGACGGGATTTTCTTTTGGGATACGACTATCTCCTTTGCGATGCACTATTCCTTCTTTATTGCAACCCTCGGTCCCTCACATTGACGAATTAACACAGAAATTGCGTCGCTGTTAAATACTATGGGTTGTATGCCTTATCCTTCTAAAGAGAGTCACGTTTCTATGGAAGCGACACGATTTTCTTTTGGGATACGAGTATCTCCTTTCCGAAGCACTATTCCTTGTTTACTGCATTCCTCGCTCCCACTATCTACTTTCCGATGCACAATCCCGTCTTTACTGCATCCCACGCTATCTCACACTGACGAATTAACACAGAAATTGCGTCGCTATGAAAAACTATGGGTTCAATAACATCTCCTTCTAAATTAAGTAACGTTTCTATGGAAACCACAAGATTTTCTTTTGGGATACGACTATCTCCGTTCCGATGCACTAGTCCTTCTTTACTGCATTCCTCGCTCCCCCATATTGACGAATTAACACAGAAATTGCTTTGCTATGAAAGAAAATGGGTTCTATAACGACTCCTTCTAAATCGAGTAACGTTTTAATGGAAACGATAGGATTGCCTGTTGATACACGAGTAACTCCCTTCCGATGCACTATTCCTTTTTTAGTGCATCCCACGCTCCCCCACACTGACGAATTAAAACAAAAATTGCGTCGCTATGAAATACTATGGGATGTATGACTTATCCTTCAAAATCGAGTAATGTTTCTATGGAAACGGCAGGATTATATTTTGGGACACTAGTATCTCCTTTCCGATGCACTATTCCTTCTTTACTGCATCCCTCGCTCCCTCACATTGACGAATTAACACAGAAATTGCGTCGCTATAAAATACTATGTGTTGTATGACATTTATTCTAAATCGAGTCACGTATCTATGGAAACGAAACGATTGTCTTTTGCAATGCGACTATCTCCCTTCCGATGCACTATTCCTTATTTACTGCATCCCTCGCCCCCTCAAATTGACGAATTAACACAGAAATTGCATCGATATGAAATACTATGGGTTCAATAACATCTCCTTCTAAATTATGTAACGTTTCTATGGAAACTACAAGATTTTCTTTTGGGATACGACTATCTCCGTTCCGATGCACTAGTCCTTCTTTACTGCATTCCTCGTTCCCCCACATTGACGAATTAACACAGAAATTGCTTTGCTATGAAAGAAAACGGGTTCTATATCGACTCCTTCTAAATCGAGTAACGTTTTAATGGAAACGATAGGATATTCTTTTGGGATACGAGTATCTCCTACCCGATGCACAACTCCTCCTTTACAGCATCCCTCTCACCCTCACGTTGACACTTTAACACAGAATTTGTGTCGCTATGAAATACTATGGTATCCATGACTTCTGCTTCTAAATCGAGTAACGTTCTCATGGAAACGACGGGATTTCTTTTTGGGATAAGACTACCTCCTTTCCGATGCACTGTTCCCTCTTTACTGCATCCCTCGCTCCCTCACATTGACGAATTAACACAGCAATTGCGTCGCTATTAAATACTATGGGTTCCATGACATCTCCTTCTAAATGGAGTAACTTTTCTATGGAAACGACAGGATTTTCTTTTGGGATACGACTATCTCCTTTCCGACGCACCGTTCCTTCTTTACTGCATCCCTCGCTCCCTCACATTGACGAATTAACACAGAGGTTTCGTTGCTATGAAATACTATGGGTTCGATGACCTCTCCTTCTAAATTGAGTAGCATTTCTGTGGAAACAGGATTATCCTTTGGGATTCGACTATCTCCTATCCGATGCTCTATTCCTTCTTTACTGCCTCCCTCGCTCCCTCTCATTGGCGAATTAACACAGAAATTGCGTCTCTATGAAATACTATGGGTTCTAAGACTTCTCCATCTAAATAGAGTTACGTGACTATGGAAACGACAGGATTTTCTTTAGGGATACGACTATCTCTTTTCCGATTCAGTATTCCTTCTTTATTGCATACCTCAATACCTCACATTGACGAATTAACACAGAAATTGCGGGGATATGAAATACTATGGGTTGTATGACATCTCCTTCTACATCGAGTAACGTTAAATAGAAACGACAGCAATTTCTTTTGGGATGCGAGTATCTCCTTTCCGATGCACTATTCCTAATTTACTGCATCCCTCGCTCCCTCACATTGACGAAATAACATAGAAGTTGCGTCGCTATGAAATACTATGGGTTGTATGACATCTTCTAAATTGAGAAACGTTTCTATGGAAACACAGAATTTTCTTTTGGGGTACGAGTATCTCCTTTCCGATTCAGTATTCCATCTTTACTGCATACCTCAATACCGCACATTGACGAATTAACACAGAAATTGCGTCGCTATGAAATACTATGGGTTCTATGACTTCTCCTTCTAATTCGAGTAACGTATCTTTAGAAACGACAGGATTTTCTTTTGGGATACGACTGTCTCCTTTCCGATGCACTATTCCTTCTTTACTGCATTCGTCGCTCCTTCAGACTGAAAAGTAACACAGAAATTGCGTCGCTATGAAATACAACGGGTTCCATGACATCTCCTCCTAAATCGAGTAACGTTTCTATGGAAACGACAGAATTTTCTCTTGGGAGACGACTATCTCCTTTCCGATTCACTGTTCCTCCTTTACTGCATCCCTCGCTCCCTCACATTGACGAATTAACACAGACATTGCGTCGCTGTGAAATACTATGGGTTCTATGACTTCTCCTTCTAATTCGAGTAACGTATCTTTAGAAACGACAGCATTTTCTTTTGGGATACGACTGTCTCCTTTCCGATGCACCATTCCTTCTTTACTGCATTCGTCGCTCCTTCAGACTGACAAATTAACACAGAAATTGCATCGCTATGAATTACAACGGGTTCTGTGACATCTCCTCCTAAATCGAGTAACGTTTCTATGGGAACGACAGGATTTTCTCTTGGGATACGACTATCTACTTTCCCATTCAGTGTTCCTCCTTTACTGCATCGCTCGCTCCCTCACATTGACGAATTAACACAGACATTGCGTCGCTGTGAAATACTATGGGTTCTATGATTTCTCCTTCTAATTCGAGTAACGTATCTTTAGAAACGACAGGATTTTCTTTTATGATACGACTGTCTCCATCCGATGTACTATTCCTTCTTTACTGCATTCGTCGCTCCTTCAGACTGACAAATTAATACAGAAATTGCGTCGCTATGAAATACAACGGGTTCTATGACATCTCCTCCTAAACTGAGTAACGTTTCCATGGAAACGACGGGATTTTCTTTTGGGATACGACTATCTCCTTTGCGATGCACTATTCCTTCTTTATTGCAACCCTCGGTCCCTCACATTGACGAATTAACACAGAAATTGCGTCGCTGTTAAATACTATGGGTTGTATGCCTTATCCTTCTAAAGAGAGTCACGTTTCTATGGAAGCGACACGATTTTCTTTTGGGATACGAGTATCTCCTTTCCGAAGCACTATTCCTTGTTTACTGCATTCCTCGCTCCCACTATCTACTTTCCGATGCACAATCCCGTCTTTACTGCATCCCACGCTATCTCACACTGACGAATTAACACAGAAATTGCGTCGCTATGAAAAACTATGGGTTCAATAACATCTCCTTCTAAATTAAGTAACGTTTCTATGGAAACCACAAGATTTTCTTTTGGGATACGACTATCTCCGTTCCGATGCACTAGTCCTTCTTTACTGCATTCCTCGCTCCCCCATATTGACGAATTAACACAGAAATTGCTTTGCTATGAAAGAAAATGGGTTCTATAACGACTCCTTCTAAATCGAGTAACGTTTTAATGGAAACGATAGGATTTCCTGTTGATACACGAGTAACTCCCTTCCGATGCACTATTCCTTTTTTAGTGCATCCCACGCTCCCCCACACTGACGAATTAAAACAAAAATTGCGTCGCTATGAAATACTATGGGATGTATGACTTATCCTTCAAAATCGAGTAATGTTTCTATGGAAACGGCAGGATTATATTTTGGGACACTAGTATCTCCTTTCCGATGCACTATTCCTTCTTTACTGCATCCCTCGCTCCCTCACATTGACGAATTAACACAGAAATTGCGTCGCTATAAAATACTATGTGTTGTATGACATTTATTCTAAATCGAGTCACGTATCTATGGAAACGAAACGATTGTCTTTTGCAATGCGACTATCTCCCTTCCGATGCACTATTCCTTATTTACTGCATCCCTCGCCCCCTCAAATTGACGAATTAACACAGAAATTGCATCGATATGAAATACTATGGGTTCAATAACATCTCCTTCTAAATTATGTAACGTTTCTATGGAAACTACAAGATTTTCTTTTGGGATACGACTATCTCCGTTCCGATGCACTAGTCCTTCTTTACTGCATTCCTCGTTCCCCCACATTGACGAATTAACACAGAAATTGCTTTGCTATGAAAGAAAACGGGTTCTATAACGACTCCTTCTAAATCGAGTAACGTTTTAATGGAAACGATAGGATATTCTTTTGGGATACGAGTATCTCCTACCCGATGCACAACTCCTCCTTTACAGCATCCCTCTCACCCTCACATTGACACTTTAACACAGAATTTGTGTCGCTATGAAATACTATGGTATCCATGACTTCTGCTTCTAAATCGAGTAACGTTCTCATGGAAACGACGGGATTTCTTTTTGGGATAAGACTACCTCCTTTCCGATGCACTGTTCCCTCTTTACTGCATCCCTCGCTCCCTCACATTGACGAATTAACACAGCAATTGCGTCGCTATTAAATACTATGGGTTCCATGACATCTCCTTCTAAATGGAGTAACTTTTCTATGGAAACGACAGGATTTTCTTTTGGGATACGACTATCTCCTTTCCGACGCACCGTTCCTTCTTTACTGCATCCCTCGCTCCCTCACATTGACGAATTAACACAGAGGTTTCGTTGCTATGAAATACTATGGGTTCGATGACCTCTCCTTCTAAATTGAGTAGCATTTCTGTGGAAACAGGATTATCCTTTGGGATTCGACTATCTCCTATCCGATGCTCTATTCCTTCTTTACTGCCTCCCTCGCTCCCTCTCATTGGCGAATTAACACAGAAATTGCGTCTCTATGAAATACTATGGGTTCTAAGACTTCTCCATCTAAATAGAGTTACGTGACTATGGAAACGACAGGATTTTCTTTAGGGATACGACTATCTCTTTTCCGATTCAGTATTCCTTCTTTATTGCATACCTCAATACCTCACATTGACGAATTAACACAGAAATTGCGGGGATATGAAATACTATGGGTTGTATGACATCTCCTTCTACATCGAGTAACGTTAAATAGAAACGACAGCAATTTCTTTTGGGATGCGAGTATCTCCTTTCCGATGCACTATTCCTAATTTACTGCATCCCTCGCTCCCTCACATTGACGAAATAACATAGAAGTTGCGTCGCTATGAAATACTATGGGTTGTATGACATCTTCTAAATTGAGAAACGTTTCTATGGAAACACAGAATTTTCTTTTGGGGTACGAGTATCTCCTTTCCGATTCAGTATTCCATCTTTACTGCATACCTCAATACCGCACATTGACGAATTAACACAGAAATTGCGTCGCTATGAAATACTATGGGTTCTATGACTTCTCCTTCTAATTCGAGTAACGTATCTTTAGAAACGACAGGATTTTCTTTTGGGATACGACTGTCTCCTTTCCGATGCACTATTCCTTCTTTACTGCATTCGTCGCTCCTTCAGACTGAAAAGTAACACAGAAATTGCGTCGCTATGAAATACAACGGGTTCCATGACATCTCCTCCTAAATCGAGTAACGTTTCTATGGAAACGACAGAATTTTCTCTTGGGAGACGACTATCTCCTTTCCGATTCACTGTTCCTCCTTTACTGCATCCCTCGCTCCCTCATATTGACGAATTAACACAGACATTGCATCGCTGTGAAATACTATGGGTTCTATGACTTCTCCTTCTAATTCGAGTAACGTATCTTTAGAAACGATAGCATTTTCTTTTGGGATACGACTGTCTCCTTTCCGATGCACTATTCCTTCTTTACTGCATTCGTCGCTCCTTCAGACCGACAAATTAACACAGAAATTGCATCGCTATGAATTACAACGGGTTCTGTGACCTCTCCTCCTAAATCGAGTAACGTTTCTATGGGAACGACAGGATTTTCTCTTGGGATACGACTATCTACTTTCCCATGCAGTGTTCCTCCTTTACTGCATCGCTCGCTCCCTCACATTGACGAATTAACACAGACATTGCGTCGCTGTGAAATACTATGGGTTGTATGCCTTATCCTTCTAAAGAGAGTCACGTTTCTATGGAAGCGACAGGATTCTCTTTTGGGATACCACTATCTCCTTTCCGATGCACTATTCCTTGTTTACTGCATCCCTCGCTCCCTCACATTGACGAATTAACACAGAAATTCCGTCGCTGTGAAATACTATGGGTTGTATGCCTTATCCTTCTAAAGCGAGTCACGTTTCTATGGAAACGACAGGATTCTCTTTTGGGATACCACTATCTCCTTTCCGATGCACTATTCCTTGTTAACTGCATCCCTCGCTCCCTCACATTGACGAATCAACACAGAAATTGCGTCGGTATGAGATACTATGGGTTCTATGTCATCTTCTTGTAAAACGAGTAACGTTACTATGGAAACGACAGGATTTTCTTTTGGGATACGAGTATCTCCTTTCCGATGCACTAATCCTTCATTACTGCACTCCTGGCGCCCACACATTGACGAATTATCACAGAAATTGTGTCGCTATGAAATACAATGAGTTCTATGACATCTCCTTCTAATTCGAGTAACGTTTCTATGGAAACGACAGGATATTCTTTTGGGATACGAGTATATCCTTTCCGATGCACTATTCCTCCTTTACTGCATCCCTCACTCCCTCACATTGACGCATTAACACAGAAATTGCGTCGCTATGAAATACTATGGGTTCCGTGACTTTTGCTTCTCAATTGAGTAACGTTTCCATGGAAACGACAGGATTTCCTTTTGGGGAAAGACTACCTCCTTTCCGATGCACCATTCCTTCTTTACTGCATCCCACCCTCCCTCACCTTGTCGAATTAACACAGAAATTGCGCCGCAATGATATACTATGGGTTCTATGACATCTCCTTCTAAATTGAGTAATGTTTCTATGGAAAACATAGGATTTTCTTTCGGGATACGATTATCTCCTTTCCGATGCATTATTCATTCTTTACTGCATCCCTCGCTCCCTCACAATGATGAATTAACACAGAAATTGCGTCGCAATGGAATACTATTGGTTCTATGACTTCTCCATCTAAATCGAATAACGTTTCTATAGACACGACAAGATTTTGTGTAGGGATACGACTGTCGCTTTTCCGATGCACTATTTCATCGTAGCTGCATTCCTCGCTCCCTCACATTGACGAGTTAACACAGAAATAGCGTCGCTATGTAATACAACGGGTTCTTTGACATCTCCTTCTAAATAGAGTAACGTATGTATGTTAAGGACAGGATTATCTATTGGGATACGACTATCTCCTTTACGATGCACTATTTCTTCTTTACTGCATCTCTCGCTCCCTCACATTGACGAATTAACACTGAAATTGCGTCGCTATGACATACTATGGGTTCTATGACATCTCCTTCTAAATCGAGAAACGTTCCTATAAAAACGTGATGATTTTCTTTAGGAATGAGAGTACCTCCTTTCCGATGCAATATTCCTTATTTAGTGCATCCCTCGGGCCCTCATATTGACGAATTAACACTGAAATTGCGTCGCTATGAAATACTATGGATTCTATGACATCTCCTTCTAAATCGAAAAACGTTTCAATGGAAACGACACGATTTTCTTTTGGGATACGACTATCTCCTTTGCGATGCAGTATTCCTTCTTTCCTGCAACCCTCGGTCCCCCACATTGACGAATTAACACAGAAATTGCGTCGCTGTGAAATGCTATGGGTTTTATGACTTATCCTTCTAAATCGAGTCACGTTTATATGTAAGCGACAGGATTTTCTTTTGGGATACGACTATCATCTTTCCGATGCACTATTCCTTGATTACTGTTTCACTCGCTCCCTCACATTGACGAATTAACACAGAAATTGCGTCGCTATGAAATTCTATGTGTTCTAGGACATCTCCTTCTAATTCGACTTACGTTTCTATGGAAACGACAGGATTTTCTTATGGGATACGAGTATCTCCTTTCCTAAGCACTATTCCTTCTCTCCTGCATCTCTCGCTCCCTCACATTGACGAATCAACACAGAAATTGCGTCGCTATGAGATACTATGGGATCTATGTCATCTCCTTCTAAAACGAGTAGCGTTACTATGGAAACGACAGGATTTTCTTTTGGGATACGAGTATCTTCTTTCCGATGCACTAATCCTTCATTACTGCACTCCTGGCGCCCTCACATTGACGAATTATCGCAGAAATTGTGTCGCTAAGAAATACAATGTGTTCTATGACATCTCCTTCTGATTCGAGTAACGTTTTAATGGAAACGACAGGATACTCTTTTGGGATACGAGTATATCCTTTCCGATGCACTATTCCCTCTTTACTGCATCCCTCGCTCCCTCACATTGACGAATTAACACAGAAATTTCTTCGCTTTGAAATACTATGGTCTCTATGGCTTCTCTATCTAAATCAAATAACGTGTCCATAGACACGAAAAGATTTTCTTTTGGGATACAACTGTCGATTTACCGATGCACTATATCATCGTAACTGCATTCCTCGCTCCTTCACATTGACGAATTAACACAGAAATTGCGTCGCTATGAAATACAACGGGTTCTATGACATCTCCATTCAAATCGATTAACGTATCTATGTTAACGACAGGATGTTCTTTTGAGATACGACTATGTCCTTTCCGATGCACTATTCCTTCTTTACTGCATACCTCGCTCCCTCACAATGATGAATTAACACAGAAATTACGTCGGTATGAAATACTATGGGTTCTATGACTTCTCCTTCTAAATCGAGTAACGTTACTATGGAAACGACAGGAGTTTCTTTTGGGATACGACTATCTTCTTTCCGATGCACAATTCCTTCTTTACTGCATCCTTCGCTCCCTCACATTGCCGAATTAACACCTAAATTGCGTCGCTATGAGATACTATGGTTTCTCTGACATCTCCTTCTAAACCGAGTAACGTTTCTATGGAAACGACAGGATATTCCTTTGGGATACGAGTATATCCTTTCCGATGCGCTATTCCTTCTCTACTGCATCCCTCACTCCCTCACATTGACCCATTAACACAGAAATTGCGTCGCTATGAAATACTATGGGTTCCGTGACTTTTGCTTCTAAATCGAGTAACGTTTCCATGGAAACGACAGGATTTCCTTTTGGGGTAAGACTACCTGCTTTCCGATGCACAATTCCATCTTTACTGCATCCCGCGCTCCCTCACATTGTCGAATTAACACAGAAATTCCGTCGCTATGATATACAATGGGTTCTATGACATCTCCTTCTAAATCGAGTAATGTTTCTATGGATACGACAGGATTTTCTTTCGGGATACGAGTATCTCCTTTCCGATGCACTATTCATTCTTTACTGCATCCCTCGCTCCCTCACATTGACGAATTAACATAGAAATTGCTTCGTTTTGAAATACTATGGGTTCTATGACTTCTCCATCTAAATCGCTTAACGTTTCTATAGACACGACAAGATTTTATTTTCGGATACGACTGTCGCTTTTACGATGCACTATATCATCGTAACTGCATTCCTCGCTCCCTCACATTGACGAATTAACACAGAAATTGCGTCGCTATGAAATACAACGGGTTCTATGACATCTCCTTCTAAATCGAGTAACGTATCTATGTTAACGACAGGATTTTCTATTGGGATGCGACTATCTCCTTTCCGATGCACTATTCCTTCTTTACTGCATCCCTCGCTGCCTGATTTTTGTGGCGGCGTTCGTAGCGACAAACAATTCGCTGTAGAAACGGCTTACGAAGTCACCGCCACACTTTTAATAGCGGGCCGACCGGTCCGCTGGAACAGTGAACAGAAAGATGAAAACCCAGACACTCTGATTAAATAAAAGTAGGTACTTATCTTTAGTAACGAAGATACAGAAACACAGTAGTGAACTCCGTGTCTACAGAAATCTGTCTAGTTTGAGTCGGAGTGGCTAGGTCAGCGTCGGCTGACGACAAACAACAACTCTGCTGCGATGAACACACAACTGACTAGCGAGTACACAATTCGGTGGCGAGTATACAACTGAGCGGCGAATACAGACCTGTCCTAGCGCTCGCGACTCCAGCGCTTAAGAAGCCGGAAGCCAGCGGTTGCGCGCGCAGACTTGCGGCGATTTCCTGTACCGGTAGCGCTACTTAAGGCCGGTTCCCACTAGGGCTGCCGCGCGTCAAAACGGCGCGTCAGCGGCGTGGTTGTCATGGAAATGGCGTCAGCGGCAAGGCGCGGCGGGCTCTGTGTCGCGGTTTGACCATGTCGAACCGCTTCCGCTGCCGCGTGCCGCGCTCCAGGTGCGCGCCGCCAATCACAGAACGCGCTGAGCGTGACGTCAGGGACGGACTCCCGGGCCACACGAACTTTCGCCGAACCGCTGGCGCGGACGCGGCGGCAGCTATGAAATACTTATCATCCGATTCCAAGGAAACTATTCGGTAGAAAAATTTGATTCTTGGGCATGTTACAGCCTGATATCTTCTCTCGATAAAGGACCGAATTTCTTTTCGTTATTCGTCGTGGTTACTTGCTGTATCGCATTTACGTAAACCTTTACACGAAATTTTAATGAGCGTGCAGAGGTAAAAACGCGTTGCGTGGACTTTGCGTACAGTTCATTTTAGGTAATACATTATTGCGTATTAAATTTAGTCAACATAACGAAATTGTTTTTAAAGCTGAGAGCAGATCGATAGCTATCACCGTTCTCGAGATATTGTCTGATATGTCGGCGGACGGGCTATGCCGTGACCGCGCGCGGGTTGCTCAACGACGCGACCGGTACTTCGTCCTGCTCGTCGTAAACCATGTGGTTGTATCAACCGCAAATTTCGTAAACGGTTCAAGAAATCGAATTTTTTTTTTTTTTTTTTTTTTTTTTTTTTTGCAAACGATAACTTGTGAAAAGTCATGTATTTCGTCGCATGATAAATATCCTAAATCTGTTTATCTACCAAGATATGAAAGTAAGTACAGTTTTTCAGAAGGGATAGATGAATTTTTTTAAATGGCATTAATAGCATGTCGAATGACAAGTTAAACCGAAACTAATTTGCTGGTATGTCATAAGATGTAATTTACTAAATATGTAGAGCTATAGATTATTTCCTTTCTTTTTTCTTTATCCAGTGTACTTTACTGATTCAAGACGCGTTTCGCCTTTTACTTTAAGGCATCTTCGGTGGAATCTAGAATGACTCAGTTTTGTTTTGATCTGTGATACTTGGAGATTATAAAACAGTTCACATCTTTTTTTACGTGAATGACTGATTACTTACAGTGAATTGAGTTTTTGGCGGACATACACGTTTCCCCTCACCTGCTCACATGCTGGAGGTTGAACTAAAACTTAGATTATGGAACATAAGCACATTTTCATGTTCGCTCTTTTTTCTTCTGTCACTAGCAGTAGACCTTTTACCGAAAACTCTGATTTAAAGTCGTAACTACAGTGTGTTCACCTCATGTCCCTTCCTGTCTGGTTTGTTTATGTACATGTTGCCAACCTGCAGAATTATATGCTGAAAACTAATGTTTGTTTATTTTTGTTCTCCTTATATCTGTATGTGTGTGTGGCTAGCCAGTGATAGTTATAGAAAGTTGAAAGTGAATCCAGTAGTTGTCAGACAGTGGTTGAAAGATTTGGTGTTCAGCTGATTTCAGTTTTGGTTTAATGTTTTAAGGAGTGCATGGAAGAGTAAATTCACTGCTTACATTAATAGATAAAATAGTAGAATAGTATTTCAACAGATGATTATTATCAGAATACTATCACCCAACCCCTTTGTCCTCACTCTTTGACGCCCCACAATACGCCCTGTCAACTAACAACTATTGTCGTCAAAGTTGTACCGTAATTTCCTCTTCCTCCTCTAATTCCGTACCTCTTCTTTAGTCACACGATCCTCGTATCTAAAGTTCAGCATTCTTATGAATCACCACGTTTTGAAAGCGTCCATTGTCTTCTTGACAGAAGTGTTCATCGTCCACGTTTCACTTACATACAAGGCTGCACTCCACACAAATACCTTTGTAAAATAGTATCCAACCATTAGCATTTATATTCGGTGTGAACAAATTATCTTTTTCAGAACGCTTTTCTTGCTATTGACAGTCTTCAGTCAGGTTTGCGTCTGCACCAGGAAATGCCTTACAATTTAAAATCTGGTTTCGAAAACTGTTCCAAATATATATTATTCTTTCGTGATTCTTAAGCAAGGTGCTGGCGATGATTGCATTATGCTCTGTGGGAAATTCTATCAGGTGGCTTCCACTTTCATCCCCTCCACCTAGCCTTTGTGTTCTTACTGTTTTCGTGTACCTGCTACCGTACCACATTTAAAATTTTGTCTCGCTTAACTATCTGAATAATCTCTCTTGTTGTACATTGTTTCACTGTGTTAGGAGATAGTGAACAATCGTGAACGGTAGTCATGAAATCTGTTTATGGTGAAATGAGAAAACATGAATAATGAAGTATGTGAAAGAGCACATTGTACAGAAAATGAAAAATTGGTATGTCTTCACCCAACTTCGTCTTTCCTTCATGTAAGTGTAAGATATAGTTAATCAAACGCACCGCGCGTTTCACTGGGTCCTGCCCCGTACCTCAGTGGCTGTCCGTCATTGGCTACCGCTAACGTCTGCCGCTTCCAGATGGGAACGCCAATTCCGCGAGCCGCCGCGTCAACGCGGAAAACGCTTGCCGCTGCCGTTTCCGCACGCCGCGCTGCCGCGCTCTAGTGGGAACCGGCCTTTATGCGGACGGTGTCCGGACTTCGATGCTGCCAAACTTTTGGCAGCGGGCTCGGTTGGCATTACTGGCTAGGATATAACACCCACAATGATGAACTAACACAGAAATTGCGTCGGTATGAAATACTATGGGTTCTATGACTACTCCTTCTAAATCGAGTAACGTTACTATGGAAACGACAGGATTTTCTTTAGGGATACGACTATCTCTTATCCGATTCAGTATTCCTTCTTTACTGCATACCTCAATACCTCACATTGACGAATTAACACAGAAATTGCGGGGATATGAAATACTATGGGTTCTATGACATCTTCTTCTACATCGAGTACCGTTTCAATGGAAACGACAGTAATTTCTTTTGGGATGCGAGTATCTACTTTCCGATGCACCATTCCTAATTTACTGCATCCCTCGCTCCCTCACATTGACGAATTAACACAGAAATTGCGTCGCTATGATATACCATGGGTTCTATGACATCTCCATCTAAATCGGGTAATGTTTCTATGGAAACGATAGGATTTTCTTTCGGGATACGAGTATCTCCTTTCCGATGCACTATTCATTCTTTACTGCATCCCTCGCTCCCTCACATTGACGAATTAACACAGAAATTGCTTCGCTTTGAAATACTATGGTTTCTATGACTTCTCCATCTAAATCGAATAACGTTTCTATAGACACGAAAATATTTTCTTTTGGGATACGACTGTCGCTTTACCGATGCACTATATCATCGTAACTGCATTCCTCGCTCCTTCACATTGACGAATTAACACAGAAATTGCGTCGCTATGAAATACAACGGGTTCTATGACATCTCCTACCAAATCGAGTACCGTATCTATGTTAACGACAGGATTTTCTTTTGAGATGCGACTATCTGCTTTCCGATGCACTATTCCTTCTTTACTGCATCTCTCGCTCCCATACATTGACGATTTAACACTGACATTGCGTCGCTATGAAATACTATGGGTTCTATGACTTCTCCATCTAAATCGAGTAACGTTCCTATAAAAAGGTCATGATTTTCTTTTGGAATGAGAGTATCTCCTTTCCGATGCACTATTCCTTCTTTACTGCATTCGTCGCTCCTTCACATTGACGAATTAACACAGAAATTGCGTCGCTATGAAATACAACGGGTTCTATGGCATCTCCTTCTAAATCGAGTAACGTTTCTATGGAAACGACAGGATTTTCTCCTTGGATACGACTATCTCCTTTCCGATGCACTGTTCCTTCTATACTGCATCCCTCGCTCCCTCACATTGACGCATTACCACCGAAATTGCGTCGCTATGAAATACTATGGGTTCCGTGACTTTTGCTTCTGAATCGAGTAACGTTTCCATGGAAACGACAGGATTTCCTTTTGGGGTAAGACTACCTCCTTTCCGATGCACAATTCCTTCTTTACTGCATCCCTCGCTCCCTCACATTGACGAATTAACACAGAAATTGCGTCGCTATGATGTACTATGGCTCCTATGACATCTCCTTCTAAATCGAGTAATTTTTGTATGGAAACGACAGGATTTCCTTTTGGGATACGAGTATCTCCTCTCCGATGCACTATTCCTTCTTTACTGCATCCCTCAATCCCTCACATTGACGCATTAACAGAGAAATTGCGTCGCTATGAAATACTATGGGATCCATGACTTCTGCTTCTAAATCGATTAACGTTTCTATGGAAACAACAGGATTTTCTTTTGGGATACGACTATCTCCTCTGCGATGCACTATTCGTTCTTTACGGCATCCCTCGCTCCCTCACATTGACCAATTAACACAGAAATTGCGTCGCTATGAAATACTATGGGTTCTATGACCTCGCCATCTAAATCGAGTAACGTTCCTATGGAAACGAAAGGATTTTCTTTTGGAATACGAGTATCGCCTTTCTGATGCACTATTCCTTATTTACTGCATCCCTCGGTCCCTCACATTGACGAATTATTACAGAAATTGCGTCGCTATGAAATACAATGGGCTCTATCATATCTCCTTCAAAATCGAGAAACGTTTCTATGGAAACGAGTGGTTTTTCCATTGGGATACGACTATCTCCTTTCCGATGCACTAATCATTCTTTATCTGCACTCCTGGCGCCCTCACATTGACGAATTAACACAGAAATTGCGTCGCTATGAAATACTATGTGTTGTATGACACATCCTTCTAATTCAAGTAACGTTTCTATGGAAACGACAGGATTTTCTTTTGGGATACGACTATCTCCATTCCGATGCACTATTCCTTCATTGCTGCATCCCTCGCTCCATCACATTGACGAATTAACACAGAAATTGCATCGCTATGACATACTATGGGTTGTATGACATAATTATCTAAATCGAGTAACGTTTCAATGGAAACGACAGGATTTTCTTTTGGGATACGACCATCTCCTTTCCGATGCACTATTGCTTCTTTACTGCGTCCCTCGCTCCCTCACATTGACGAATTAACACAGAAATTGTGTCGCTATGAAATACAATGTGTTCTATGACATCTCCTTCTAATTCGAGTAACGTTTCTATGGAAACGACAGGATATTCTTTTGGGACACGAGTATCTCCTATCCGATGCACTATTCCTTCTTTACTGCATCCCTCACTCCCTCACATTGACGCATTAACACAGAAATTGCGTCGCTATGAAATACTATGGGTTCTGTGACTTCTGCTTCTAAATCGAGTAACGTATCAATGGAAACGAGAGGATTTCCTTTTCTGGTAAGGCAACCTCCTTTCCGATGCACTATTCGTTCTTTACTGCATCCTTCGCTCCCTAACATTGACGAATTAAAACAGAAATTGCGTCGCTATGATATACTATGGGTTCTATGTCATCTCCTTCTAAATCGAGTAATGTTTCTATGGAAACGATAGGATTTTCTTTCGGGATACGAGTATCTCTTTTCCGATGCACTGTTCATTCTTTACTTCGTTCCTCGCTCCCTCACATTGACGAATTAACACAGAAATTGCTTCGCTTTGAAATACTACGGGTTCTATGACTTCTCCATCTAAATCGAGTTACGTTTCTATAGACACGACAAAATTTTCTTTTGGGATACGACTGTCTCCTTTCCGATGCTCTATATCATCTTAACTGCATCCCTCGCTCCCTCACATTGGCGAATAAACACAGAAATTGCGTCGCTATGAAATACAACGAGTTCTATGACATCTCCTTCTAAATCGAGTAACGTATCTATGGTAACGACTGGATTTTCTTTTGGGATACGACTATATCCTTTCCGATGCACTATTCATTCTTTACTGCGTCCCTCGCTCCCTCACATTGTTGAATAAACACAGAAATTGCGTCGCTATGAAATACTATGGCTTCTATGACTTCTCCTTCTAATTCGAGTAACGTTTCTATGGAAACGACAGGATTTTCTTTTGGGATACGTCTATCTTCTTTCCGATGCACGATTCCTTTTTTACTGCATCCCTCGGTCCCTCACATTGACAAATTAATTCAGAAATTGCGTCGCCATGAAATACTATGGGTTCTATAACTTCTCCTTCTAAATCGAGTAACGTTTCTATGGAAAATGAAGGATTTTCTTTTGGGATTCGAGTATCTCCTTTCAGATGCACTAATCCTTCTTTACTGCATCCCTCGCTCCCTCACAATGACGTCTTAACACAGAAATTAAGTCGCTATGAAATGCTGTGGATCCTATTACATCACCCTCTAATTTGAGTAACGATTCTATGGAAACGACAGGATTTTCTTTTGGGATACTTGTATCTCCTTTGCGATGCAATATTCCTTCATTACTGCATCCCTCGCTCCCTCACATTGACGAATTAACACAGAAATTGCGTCGCTATGAAATACTATTGGTTCAAAGACTTCACCTTCTAAATCATGTTACGTTTCTATGGAAAGGACAGGAATTTCTTTTGGGATACGACTATCACCTTTCCGATGTACTATTTCTTCTTTTCTGCATCCCTCGCTCCCTCACATTGACGAATTAACTCAGAAATAGCGTCATTATGAAATACCATGGGTTCTATGACATCCCCTTCTAAATCGAGCAACTTTACTGTGGAAACGACAGGATTTTCTTTTGGGATACGAGTATCTCCTTTCCGATGCACTATTCCTTCTTTACTGCATTCCTCGCTCCCTCACATTGACGCATTACCACCGAAATTGCGTCGCTATGAAATACTATGGGTTCCGTGACTTTTGCTTCTGAATCGAGTAACGTTTCCATGGAAACGACAGGATTTCCTTTTGGGGTAAGACTACCTCCTTTCCGATGCACAATTCCTTCTTTACTGCATCCCTCGCTCCCTCACATTGACGAATTAACACAGAAATTGCGTCGCTATGATGTACTATGGCTCCTATGACATCTCCTTCTAAATCGAGTAATTTTTGTATGGAAACGACAGGATTTCCTTTTGGGATACGAGTATCTCCTCTCCGATGCACTATTCCTTCTTTACTGCATCCCTCAATCCCTCACATTGACGCATTAACAGAGAAATTGCGTCGCTATGAAATACTATGGGATCCATGACTTCTGCTTCTAAATCGATTAACGTTTCTATGGAAACAACAGGATTTTCTTTTGGGATACGACTATCTCCTCTGCGATGCACTATTTGTTCTTTACGGCATCCCTCGCTCCCTCACATTGACCAATTAAGACAGAAATTGCGTCGCTATGAAATACTATGGGTTCTATGACCTCGCCATCTAAATCGAGTAACGTTCCTATGGAAACGAAAGGATTTTCTTTTGGAATACGAGTATCGCCTTTCTGATGCACTATTCCTTATTTACTGCATCCCTCGGTCCCTCACATTGACGAATTATTACAGAAATTGCGTCGCTATGAAATACAATGGGCTCTATCATATCTCCTTCAAAATCGAGAAACGTTTCTATGGAAACGAGTGGTTTTTCCATTGGGATTCGACTATCTGCTTTCCGATGCACTAATCATTCTTTATCTGCACTCCTGGCGCCCTCACATTGACGAATTAACACAGAAATTGCGTCGCTATGAAATACTATGTGTTGTATGACACATCCTTCTAATTCAAGTAACGTTTCTATGGAAACGACAGGATTTTCTTTTGGGATACGACTATCTCCATTCCGATGCACTATTCCTTCATTGCTGCATCCCTCGCTCCATCACATTGACGAATTAACACAGAAATTGCATCGCTATGACATACTATGTGTTGTATGACATAATTATCTAAATCGAGTAACGTTTCAATGGAAACGACAGGATTTTCTTTTGGGATACGACCATCTCCTTTCCGATGCACTATTGCTTCTTTACTGCGTCCCTCGCTCCCTCACATTGACGAATTAACACAGAAATTGTGTCGCTATGAAATACAATGTGTTCTATGACATCTCCTTCTAATTCGAGTAACGTTTCTATGGAAACGACAGGATATTCTTTTGGGACACGAGTATCTCCTATCCGATGCACTATTCCTTCTTTACTGCATCCCTCACTCCCTCACATTGACGCATTAACACAGAAATTGCGTCGCTATGAAATACTATGGGTTCTGTGACTTCTGCTTCTAAATCGAGTAACGTATCAATGGAAACGAGAGGATTTCCTTTTCTGGTAAGGCAACCTACTTTCCGATGCACTATTCGTTCTTTACTGCATCCTTCGCTCCCTAACATTGACGAATTAAAACAGAAATTGCGTCGCTATGATATACTATGGGTTCTATGTCATCTCCTTCTAAATCGAGTAATGTTTCTATGGAAACGATAGGATTTTCTTTCGGGATACGAGTATCTCTTTTCCGATGCACTGTTCATTCTTTACTTCGTTCCTCGCTCCCTCACATTGACGAATTAACACAGAAATTGCTTCGCTTTGAAATACTACGGGTTCTATGACTTCTCCATCTAAATCGAGTTACGTTTCTATAGACACGACAAAATTTTCTTTTGGGATACGACTGTCTCCTTTCCGATGCTCTATATCATCTTAACTGCATCCCTCGCTCCCTCACATTGGCGAATAAACACAGAAATTGCGTCGCTATGAAATACAACGAGTTCTATGACATCTCCTTCTAAATCGAGTAACGTATCTATGGTAACGACTGGATTTTCTTTTGGGATACGACTATATCCTTTCCGATGCACTATTCATTCTTTACTGCGTCCCTCGCTCCCTCACATTGTTGAATAAACACAGAAATTGCGTCGCTATGAAATACTATGGCTTCTATGACTTCTCCTTCTAATTCGAGTAACGTTTCTATGGAAACGACAGGATTTTCTTTTGGGATACGTCTATCTTCTTTCCGATGCACGATTCCTTTTTTACTGCATCCCTCGGTCCCTCACATTGACAAATTAATTCAGAAATTGCGTCGCCATGAAATACTATGGGTTCTACAACTTCTCCTTCTAAATCGAGTAACGTTTCTATGGAAAATGAAGGATTTTCTTTTGGGATTCGAGTATCTCCTTTCAGATGCACTAATCCTTCTTTACTGCATCCCTCGCTCCCTCACAATGACGTCTTAACACAGAAATTAAGTCGCTATGAAATGCTGTGGATCCTATTACATCACCCTCTAATTTGAGTAACGATTCTATGGAAACGACAGGATTTTCTTTTGGGATACTTGTATCTCCTTTGCGATGCAATATTCCTTCATTACTGCATCCCTCGCTCCCTCACATTGACGAATTAACACAGAAATTGCGTCGCTATGAAATACTATTGGTTCAAAGACTTCACCTTCTAAATCATGTTACGTTTCTATGGAAAGGACGGGAATTTCTTTTGGGATACGACTATCACCTTTCCGATGTACTATTTCTTCTTTTCTGCATCCCTCGCTCCCTCACATTGACGAATTAACTCAGAAATAGCGTCATTATGAAATACCATGGGTTCTATGACATCCCCTTCTAAATCGAGCAACTTTACTGTGGAAACGACAGGATTTTCTTTTGGGATACGAGTATCTCCTTTCCGATGCACTATTCCTTCTTTACTGCATTCCTCGCTCCCTCACACTGACGAATTAACACAGAAATTGCGTCGCTATGAAATACTATGGGTTCAATGACTTCTCCTTCTAAATCGAGTAACGTTTCTGTGGAAACGACAGGATTTTCTTTTGGGATACGAATATCTCCTTTCTGTGCAGTATTCCTTCTTTACTGCATCCCTCGCTCCCTCACATTGACGAATTAACACAGAAATTGCGTCGTTATGAAATACTATTGGTTCTATGACATCTCCTTCTAAATCGAGTAACGTTTCTATGGAAACGACAGGATTTTCTTTTGGGATACGAATATCTCCTTTCTGTGCAGAATTCCTTCTTTACTGCATCCCCGCTCCCTCACATTGACGAATAAACACAGACATTGAGTCGTTATGAAATACTATGGGTTCTATGACATCTCCTTCTAAATCGAGTAACGTTTCTATGGAAACGACAGGATTTTCTCTTGGGATACAAGTACCTCCTTCCTGGCCCTAATCCTTCTTTACTGAATCCCTAGCTCCCACACATTGACGAACTAACACAGAAATTGCGGCGCTATGAAATGATATGGGTCCAATGACATCTCCTTCTAAATCGAGTAACGTTTTAATGGATACGACAGGATTTTCTTTTTGGATACGAGTATCACGTTTCCGATGCACCATTCTTTCCATACCGCATCCCTCTCCCCCTCACTTAGACGAATTAAAACACAAATTGCCTTGCAATAAAATCCGTTGGGTTCTATGACATCTCCTTCTAAATCGCGTAACGTTTCTTTGAAAACGACAGGATTTTCTTTTGGGATACGAGTTTCTCGTTTCCGATGCACTATTCCATCTTTACTGCATCCCTCGCCCCCTCACATTGTCGAATTACCACAGACATTGCGTCGCTATGATTTAATATGGGTTCTATGACTTCTCCTTCTAGAGCGCGTAACATTTCAATGGAAATTACATACTTTTCCTTTGGGATACGACTATTCCCTTTCCGATGCACTATTCCTTCTTTACTGCATTCCTCGCTACCTCACATTGACGAATTAACACAGAAATTGCGTCGCTATGAAATACTGGGTCTTCTATGACATCTCCTTCTAAATCCAGTAACGTTCCTATGGAAACGACAGTCATTTCTTTTGGGATTCGAGTATCTCCTTTCCGATGCACTATTCCTTTTTTACTGCATCTCTCGCTCCCTCACAATGACGAATTAACACAGATATAGCGTCGCTATGAATTATTATGCGTTCTATGACATCTCCTTTTAAATCGAGTACCGTTTCTGTGGAAACGACATGATTTTCATTTGGGACACGAGTGTCTCCTTTCTAATGCACCATTCCTTCTTTACTGCATTCCTCGCGCCCTCACATTGACGAATTAACACAGAAATTGCGTCGCTATGAAATACTGGGTCTTCTATGACATCTCCTTCTAAATCGAGTAACGTTTCTATGGAAACGGCAGGACTTTCTTTTGGGATGCGACTATCTCCTTCCTGATGCGCTAACCCTTCTTTGCTGCACTCCTGGCGCCCTCACATTGAGGAATTAACACAGAAATTGTGTCGCTATGAAATACTATGTGTTTTATGACTTCTCCTTGTAAATCGAGTAACATTACTATGGGAACGACAGGATTCTCTTTTGGGACACGTGTATCTTCTTTCCGACGCAATATTCCTTCTTTTCAGCATCCCTCGCTCCCTCACATTGTCGAATTAACACCGAAATTGCGTCGCTATGAAATGCTATGCGTTGTATGACACATCCTTCCAGATCATGTAACATTTCTATGGAAACGAAAGGATTTTCTTGTGGGATACGAGTATGTCCTCTCCGATGCACTATTCCTACTTTACTGCATCCCCGCTCCCTCACATTGACGAATAAACACAGACATTGAGTCGCTATGAAATGCTATGGGTTGTATGACATATCCTTCTAGATCATGTAACGTTTCTATGGGAACGACAGGATTTTCTTTTGGGATACAAGTATGTCCTTTCCGATGTACTATTAATTCTTTACTGTATTCCTCTCTCCCCCACACTGACGTCTTAACACAGAAACTGCAGCGTTATGAAAAGCTATGTGGTCTATGACATCTCATTCTAAATCGAGTAACGTTTCAATGGAAACGACAGGATTTTCTTTTGGGATACCACTATCTCCTTTCCGATGCACTATTCCTTCTTTACTGCATCCCTCGCTTAATCATATTGACGAAATAACACAGAAATTGTGTCGCTATGATATACTATGTGTTCGATGACATCTCCTTCTACATGGAGTAAAATTTCTATGCAAACGAAAGGATTTTCTTTCGGGATACGAGTATCTCCTTTCCGATGCACAATTCCTTCATTACTGCATCCATCGCTCCCACACAATGACGAATTAACACAGAATTTGTGGCGCTATGAAATTATATGGGTTCTATGACATCTCCTTGTAAATCGAATAACGTTTCTGTGGAAACGACAGGATTTTCTTTTGGGATACGACCATCTCCTTTCCGATGCACTATTCCTTCTTTACTACATCCCTCGCTCCCTCACATAGACGAATTAACACAGAAATTGCGTCGCTATGAAATGCTATGGGTTGTATGACATATCCTTCTAGATCATGTAACGTTTCTATGGGAGCGACAGGATTTTCTTTTGGGATACGAGTATCACCTTTCCGATGCACTATTCCTTGTTTACTGCATCCCTCGCTCCCTCACATTGACGAATTAACACAGAAATTGCGGTGCTATGAATTACTATGCGTTCTATGACATTACCTTCTAAATCGTGTAGCGTTTCATTGGTAACAACAGGATTTTCTTTTGGGATAGAAGTATCTCCTTTCCGATGTACTATTAATTCTTTACTGCATTCCTCTCTCCCCCACACTGACGACTTAACACAGAAATTGCGGCGTTATGAAAAACTATGTGGTCTATGACATCACATTCAAAATCGAGTAACGTTTCAATGGAAACGACTGGATTTTCTTTTGGGATACGAATATCTCCTTTCTGTGCAGTGTTCCTTCTTTACTGCATCCCTCGCTCCCTCACATTGACGAATTAACACAGAAATTGCGTCGTTATGAAATACTTTGGGTTCTATGACATCTCCCTCTAAATCGAGTAACGTTTCTATGGAACCGACAGGATTTTCTTTTGGGATATGACTATCTCCTTCCCGATGCGCTATTCCCTACTTTACTGCATCCCTCGCTCCCTCACATTGACGAATTAACACAGAAATTTCGTCGCTATGAAATACTATGTGTTCTATGACATCTCCTTCTAAATTGAGTAACGTTTCTATGAAAAGCCAGGATTTTCTGTTGAGATACGAGTATCTCCTTTCCGAAGCACTATTCCTTCTTTACTGAATCCCTCTCTCCCTCACATTGGCGAATTAACACAGAAACTTCGTCGCTATGAAATACTATAAGTTCTATAACTTCTCCTTCTAAATCGAGTAACGTTTCTATGGAAAATGAAGGATTTTCTTTTGGGATACGAGTATCTCCTTTCAGATGCACTAATCCTTCTTTACTGCATCCCTCACTCCCTCACATTGACGTCTTAATACAGAAATTAAGTCGCTATGAAATGCTGTGGATCATATGACATCACCCTCTAATTTGAGTAACGATTCTATGGAAACGACAGGATTTTCTTTTGGGATACGACTATCTCCTTTCCGATGCACTATCCCTTCTTTACTGCATCCCTCGCTCCCTCACATTGACGAATTAACACAGAATTGACAAATTAACACAGAAATTGCGTCGCTATGAAATACTAAAGGTTCAATGACTTCTGCTTGTAAATCGAGTAACGTTTCTAGGGAAAGGACAGGAATTTCTTTTGGGAAACTTGTATCTCCTTTGCGATGCACTATTCCTTCATTACTGCATTCCTCTCTCCCTCACATTGACGAATTAACACAGACATTGCGTCGCTATGAAATACAATTGGTTCAAAGACTTCTCCTTGTAAATCGAGTTACGTTTCTATGGAAAGGACAGGAATGTCTTTTGGAATACGAGTATCTCCTTTCCGATGCACTATTCCGTCTTTACTGCATCCCTCGCTCCCCCACATTGCCGTTTAAAAACAGAAATTGCGACACTATGATATACTATGAGTTCTATGACATCTCCTTCTAATTCGAGAAACTTATCTATGGAAACAACAGGATTTTCTTTTGGGATACGAATATCCCCTTTCCGACGCACTATTCCAGCTCTACTGCATCACTCGCTCCCTCACATTGACGAATTAACACAAGAGTTGCGTCGCTATGAAATACTATGGGTTCTATGGCATCTCCTTCTAAATCGAGTAACGTTTCTATGGAAACGACAGGATTTTCTTTTGGAATACGAATATCTCCTTTCTGTGCAGTATTCCTTCTTTACTGCAGCCGTCGCTCAATCACATTGTCGAAATAACACAGAAATTGCGTCGCCATGAAACACTATGGTTTCTATGACATCTCCTTCTATATCGAGTGACGTTTCTATGCGAACGACAGGATTTTCTTTTGGGATACGACTATCACCTTTCCGATGTACTATTCCTTCTTTTCTGCATCCCTCGCTCCCTCACATTGACGAATTAACACAGAAATAGCGTCGTTATGAGATACCATGGGTGCTATGACATCCCCTTCTAAATCGAGCAACTTTACTGTGGAAACGACAGGATTTTCTTTTGGGATACGAGTATCTCCTTTCCGAGGCACTATTCCATCTTTACTGCATCCCTCGCCCCCTCACATTGTCGAATTACCACAGATATAGCGTCGCTATGAATTATTATGCGTTCTATGTCATCTCCTTTTAAATCGAGTTCCGTTTCTGTGGAAACGACATGATTTTCATTTGGGACACGAGTATCTCCTTTCTAATGCACCTTTCCTACGTTACTGCATTCCTCGCGCCCTCACATTGACGAATTAACACAGATTGCGTCGCTATGAAATCTTCTGGGTTCTATGACTTCTCCTTCTAAATCGAGTAACGGTCCAATGGAAACGAAAGTCATTTCTTTTGGGATTCGAGTATCTCCTTTCCTATGCGCTATTCCTTTTTTACAGCATCCCTCACTTCCTCACACTGACGAATTAACACAGAAATTGCGTCACTATGAATCACTATGGGCTCGTGGACATCTCCTTCTAGATGGAGTATAGTTTCTAGGGAAACGACAGGTTTTTCTTTTGGGATACGACTATCTAATTTCTGATGCACTATTCCATCTTTTCTGCATCCCTCGGTCCATCACATTGACGAATTAACACAGAAATTGCGTTGCTACGAAATACTATGGGATCTATGACTTCTCCTTCAAAATCGAGTAACGTTTCTATGGAAACGACTGGACTTTCTTTTGGGATACGACTATCTCCTTTCCGATGCACTATTCCTTCTTTACTTCATTCCTCGCTCCCTCAAATTGACGAATTAACTCAGAAATTACGTCGCTATAAAATACTATGGGTTCAATGACATCTCCTTCTAAATCGAGTAATGTTTCTATGGAAACAGGATTTTCTTTTTGGGTACGACTATCTCGTTTCCGATGCTCTATTCTTTCTCTACGGCATCCCTCGCTCCCTCACATTGACGAATTAACACAAAAATTGCGTCGCAATGAAATACTTTGTGGTCTATGACATCTCCTTCTAAATCGAGTAACGTTTCTATGGAAACGACAGGACTTTCTTTTGGGATGCGACTATCTCCTTCCTGATGTACTAATCCTTCTTTGCTGCAGTCCTGGCGCCCTCACATTGAGGTATTAACACAGATATTGCGTCGCCATGAAATACTATGTGCTTTATGACTTTTCCTTGTAAATCGAGTAACATTACTATATGAACGACAGGATTCTCTTTTGGCACACGTGTATCTCCTTTCCGACGCAATATTCCTTCTTTTCAGCATCCCTCGCTCCCTCACATTGACGAATTGACACAGAAATTGCGTCGCTATCAAATGCTATGCGTTGTATGACATATCCTTCTAGATCATGTAACATTTCTATGGAAACGAAGGGATTTTCTTGTGGGATACGAGTATCTCCTCTCCGATGCACTATTCCTACTTTACTGCATCCCTCGCACCCTCACATTGACGAATTAACACAGAAATTGCGTCGCTATGAAATGCTATGGGTTGTATGACATATCCTTCTAGATCATGTAACTTTTCAATGGGAACGACAGGATTTTCTTTTGGGATACAAGTATGTCCTTTCCGATGTACTATTAATTCTTTGCTGTATTCCCCTCTCCCCCATACTGACGACTTAACACAGAAACTGCAGCGTTATGAAAAACTATGAGGTCTATGACATCCCATTCTAAATCGAGTACCGTTTCAATGGAAACGACAGGATTTTCTTTTAGGATATGACTATCTCCTTTCCGATGCACTATTCCTTCTTTACTGCATCCCTCGCTTAATCATATTGACGAATTAACACAGAAATTGTGTCGCTATGATATACTATGAGGTCGATGACATCTCCTTCTACATGGAGTAAAATTTCTATGCAAACGACAGGATATTCTTTTGGGATACGAGTATCTCCTTTCCGATGCACAATTCCTTCTTTACTGCATCCCTCGCTCCCACACATTGACGAATTAACACAGAAATTGTGGCGGTATGAAATTATATGGGTTCTATGACATCACCTTGTATATCGAATAACGTTTCTATGGAAACGCCAGGATTTTCATTTGGGATACGACTATCTCCTTTCCGATGCACTATTCCTTCTTTACTGCATCCCTCGCACCCTCACATTGACGAATTAACACAGAAATTGCGTCGCTATCAAATGCTATGCGTTGTATGACATATCCTTCTAGATCATGTAACATTTCAATGGAAACGACAGGATTTTCTTGTGGGATACCAGTATGTCCTTTCCAATGCACTATTCCTCCTTTCCTGCGTCCCTCGTTCCCTCAAATTGACGAATAAACACAGAAATTGCGTCGCTATGGAATGCTATGGGTTGTATGACATATCCTTCCAGATCATGTAACATTTCTAGGGAAACGACAGGATTTTCTTGTGGGATACGAGTATCTCCTTTCCGATGCACTATTCCTTCCTTACTGCATCCATCGCACCCTCACATTGACGGATTAACACAGAGATTGCGTCGCTATGAAATACTATGGGTTCTATGTCATCTCCTTCAAAATCGAGTAACGTTTCTATGGAAACGACCGGATTTTGTTTTGGGATACGTGTATCTCCTTTCGGATGCATTAATTCTTCTACACTGCACTCCTGGCACCCTCACATTGTCGAATTAACAAAGAAATTGCGACACTATAAAATACAAAGGGTTCTATGACATCTTCTAAATCGAGTAACGTTTCTGCGGTAACGACAGGATGTTCTTTTAGGTTACGACTGTCTCCTTTCCGATGCTCTATTCCTTCCTTACCGCATCCCTCTCTCCCTCACATAGACGAATTAACACAGATATTAACTTGCAATGAAATACGTTGGGTTCTATGACATCTCCGTCTAAATCGCGTAACGTTTCTTTGGAAACGACAGGATTTTCTTTTGGGATACGAGTATCACCTTTCCGATGCACTATTCCTTGTTTACTGCATCCCTCGCTCCCTCACATTGACGAATTAACACAGAAAATGCGGTGCTATGAGTTACTATGCGTTCTATGACATTTCCTTCTAAATCGAGTAGCGTTTCATTGGAAGCGACAGGATTTTCTTTTGGGATACAAGTATCTCCTTTCCGATGTACTATTAATTCTTTACTGCATTCCTCTCTCCCCCACACTGACGACTTAACACAGAAATTGCGGCGTTATAAAAAACTATGTGGTCTATGACATCTCATTCTAAATCGAGTAACGTTTCAATGGAAACGACTGGATTTTCTTTTGGGATATGACTATCTCCTTCCCGATGCACTATTCCCTACTTTACTGCATCCCTCGCTCCCTCACATTGACGAATTAACACAGAAATTTCGTCGCTATGAAATACTATGTGTTCTATGACAACTCCTTCTAAATTGAGTAACGTTTCTATGAAAAGCCAGGATTTGCTGTTGAGATACGGGTATCTCCTTTCCGATGCACTATTCCTTATTTACTGCATCCCTCGCTTCCTCAAAATGACGAATTAACACAGAAATAGCGTCGTTTCGAAATACTATGGGTTCTTTGACATCTTCTAAATCGAGTAACGGGTCTATGGAAACGACAGGATTTTCTTTTGCGATACGAGTATCTCCTTTCTAATGCACCATTCCTTCTATACTTCATTCCTCGCGCCCTCACATTGACGAATTAACACAGAAATTGCGACGCTATGAAATACTATATGTTCCATGACAACTGCTTCTAAATCGAGTAACGTTTCCATGGAAACGACAGGATTTCCTTTTTAAATGCGACTACCTCCTTTACGATGCACTATTCCTTCTTTACTGCATTCGTCGCTCCTTCACATTGACGAATTAACACAGAAATTGCGTCGCTATGAAATACAACGGGTTCTATGGCATCTCCTTCTAAATCGAGTAACGTTTCAATGGAATCGACAGGATTTTCTCCTTGGATACGACTATCTCCTTTCCGATGCACTGTTCCTTCTATACTGCATCCCTCGCTCCCTCACATTGACGCATTACCACCGAAATTGCGTCGCTATGAAATACTATGGGTTCCGTGACTCTTGCTTCTGAATCGAGTAACGTTTCCACGGAAACGACAGGATTTCCTTTTGGGGTAAGACTACCTCCTTTCCGATGCACAATTCCTTCTTTACTGCGTCCCTCGCTCCCTCACATTGACGAATTAAAACAGAAATTGCGTCACTATGATATACTATGGGTTCTATGACATCTCCTTCTAAATCGAGTAATGTTTCTATGGAAACGATAGGATTTTCTTTCGGGATACGAGTAACTCTTTTCCGATGCACTGTTCATTCTTTACTTCGTTCCTCGCTCCCTCACATTGACGAATTAACACAGAAATTGCTTCGCTTTGAAATACTACGGGTTCTATGACTTCTCCATCTACATCGAGTTACGTTTCTATAGACACGACAAAATTTTCTTTTGGGATACGAGTGTCTCCTTTCCGATGCACTATATCATCTTAACTGCATCCCTCGCTCCCTCACATTGGCGAATAAAAACAGAAATTGCGTCGCTATGAAATACAACGAGTTCTATGACTACTCCTTCTAAATCGAGTCACGTATCTATGGTAACGACTGGATTTTCTTTTGGGATACGACTATATCCTTTCCGATGCACTATTCATTCTTTACTGCGTCCCTCGCTCCCTCACATTGTTGAATAAACACAGAAATTGCGTCGCTATGAAATACTATGGCTTCTATGACTTCTCCTTCTAATTCGAGTAACGTTTCTATGGAAACGACAGGATTTTCTTTTGGGATACGTCTATCTTCTTTCCGATGCACAATTCCTTTCTTACTGCATCCGTCGCTCCCTCACATTGGCGAATTAACATTGAAATTGCGTCGCTATGAAATACTATGAGTAATATGACCTATCCTTCGAAATTGAGTTACGTTCCTATGGAAACGATATGATTTTCTTTTGGAATGAGAGTATCTCCTTTCCGATGCACTATTCCCTATTTACTGCATCCCTCGGTCCCTCACATTGACGAATTAACACAGAAGTTGTGTCGCTATGAAATACTATGTGTTCTATGACATCTCCTTCCAAATTGTGTAACGTTTCTATGAAAAGCCAGGATATTCTGTTGAGAAACGAGTATCTCCTTTCCGATGCACTATTCCTTATTTACTGCATCCCTCGCTTCCTCAAAATGACGAATTAACACAGAAATAGCGTCGCTATGAAATACTATGGGTTCTTTGACATCTTCTAAATCGAGTAACGGGTCTATGGAAACGACAGGATTTTCTTTTGGGATACGAGTATCTTCTTTCCGATGCACTATTCCTTCTTTACTGCATCCCTCGCTCCCTCACATTGACGAATTAATTCAGAAATTGCGTCGCCATGAAATACTATGGGTTCTATAACTTTTCCTTCTAAATCGAGTAACGTTTCTATGGAAAATGAAGGATTTTCTTTTGGGATACGAGTATCTCCTTTCAGATGCACTAATCCTTCTTTGCTGCATCCCTCGCTCCCTCATATTGACGTCTTAACACAGAAATTAAGTCGCTATGAAATGCTGTGGATCCTATTACTTCACCCTCTAATTTGAGTAACGATTCTATGGAAACGACAGGATTTTCTTTTGGGATACGACTATCTCCTTTCCGATGCACTATCCCTTCTTTACTGCATCCCTCGCTCCCTCACATTGACGAATTAACACAGAAATTGCGTCGCTATGAAATACTATTGGTTCAAAGACTTCTCCTTCTAAATCATGTTACGTTTCTATGGAATGGACAGGAATTTCTTTTGGGATACGACTATCACCTTTCCGATGTACTATTCCTTCTTTTCTGCATCCCTCGCTCCCTCACATTGACGAATTAACACAGAAATAGCGTCGTTATGAAATACCATGGGTTCTATGACATCCCCTCCTAAATCGAGCATTTTTACTGTGGAAACGACAGGATTTTCTTTTGGGATACGAGTATCTCCTTTCCGATGCACTATTCCTTCTTTACTGCATTCCTCGCTCCCTCACACTGACGAATTAACACAGAAATTGCGTCGCTATGAAATACTATGGGTTCAATGACTTCTCCTTCTAAATCGAGTAACGTTTCTATGGAAACGACAGGATTTTCTTTTGGGATACGAATATCTCCTTTCTGTGCAGTATTCCTTCTTTACTGCATCCCTCGCTCCGTCACATTGACGAATTAACACAGATATTGCGTCGTTATGAAATACAATTGGTTCTATGACTACTCCTTCTAAATCGAGTAACGTTTCTATGGAAACGACAGGATTTTCTTTTGGGATACGTGTATCTCCTTTCGGATGCATTAATTCTTCTACACTGCACTCCTGGCACCCTCACATTGTCGAATTAACAAAGAAATTGCGACACTATAAAATACAAAGGGTTCTATGACATCTTCTAAATCGAGTAACGTTTCTGCGGTAACGACAGGATGTTCTTTTAGGTTACGACTATCTCCTTTCCGATGCTCTATTCCTTCCTTACCGTATCCCTCTCTCCCTCACATAGACGAATTAACACAGATATTAACTTGCAATGCAATACGTTGGGTTCTATGACATCTCCGTCTAAATCGCGTAACGTTTCTTTGGAAACGACAGGATTTTCTTTTGGGATACGAGTATCACCTTTCCGATGCACTATTCCTTGTTTACTGCATCCCTCGCTCCCTCACATTGACGAATTAACACAGAAAATGCGGTGCTATGAGTTACTATGCGTTGTATGACATTTCCTTCTAAATCGAGTAGCGTTTCATTGGAAGCGACAGGATTTTCTTTTGGGATACAAGTATCTCCTTTCCGATGTACTGTTAATTCTTTACTGCATTCCTCTCTCCCCCACACTGACGACTTAACACAGAAATTGCGGCGTTATAAAAAACTATGTGGTCTATGACATCTCATTCTAAATCGAGTAACGTTTCAATGGAAACGACTGGATTTTCTTTTGGGATATGACTATCTCCTTCCCGATGCACTATTCCCTACTTTACTGCATCCCTCGCTCCCTCACATTGACGAATTAACACAGAACTTTCGTCGCTATGAAATACTATGTGTTCTATGACAACTCCGTCTAAATTGAGTAACGTTTCTATGAAAAGCCAGGATTTGCTGTTGAGATACGGGTATCTCCTTTCCGATGCACTATTCCTTACTTACTGCATCCCTCGCTTCCTCAAAATGACGAATTAACACAGAAATAGCGTCGTTTCGAAATACTATGGGTTCTTTGACATCTTCTAAATCGAGTAACGGGTCTATGGAAACGACAGGATTTTCTTTTGGGATACGAGTATCTCCTTTCTAATGCACCATTCCTTCTATACTGCATTCCTCGCGCCCTCACATTGACGAATTAACACAGAAATTGCGACGCTATGAAATACTATATGTTCCATGACAACTGCTTCTAAATCGAGTAACGCTTCCATGGAAACGACAGGATTTCCTTTTTAAATGCGACTACCTCCTTTACGATGCACTATTCCTTCTTTACTGCATTCGTCGCTCCTTCACATTGACGAATTAACACAGAAATTGCGTCGCTATGAAATACAACGGGTTCTATGGCATCTCCTTCTAAATCGAGTAACGTTTCTATGGAATCGACAGGATTTTCTCCTTGGATACGACTATCTCCTTTCCGATGCACTGTTCCTTCTATACTGCATCCCTCGCTCCCTCACATTGACGCATTACCACCGAAATTGCGTCGCTATGAAATACTTTGGGTTCCGTGACTTTTGCTTCTGAATCGAGTAACGTTTCCATGGAAACGACAGGATTTCCTTTTGCGGTAAGACTACCTCCTTTCCGATGCACAATTCCTTCTTTACTGTATCCCTCGCTCCCTCACATTGACGAATTAACACAGAAATTGCGTCGCTATGATATACTATGGCTCCTATGACATCTCCTTCTAAATCGAGTAATGTTTCTATGGAAACGACAGGATTTCCTTTTGGGATACGAGTATCTCCTCTCCGATGCACTATTCCTTCTTTACTGCATCCCTCAATCCCTCACATTGACGCATTAACAGAGAAATTGCGTCGCTATGAACTACTATGGGATCCATGACTTCTGCTTCTAAATCGATTAACGTTTCTATGGAAACGACAGGATTTTCTTTTGGGATACGACTATCTCCTCTGCGATGCACTATTCGTTCTTTACGGCATCCCTCGCTCCCTGACATTGACCAATTAACACAGAAATTGCGTCGCTATGAAATACTATGGGTTCTATGACCTCGCCATCTAAATCGAGTAACGTTCCTATGGAAACGAAAGGATTTTCTTTTGGAATACGAGTATCGCCTTTCCGATGCACTATTCCTTATTTACTGCATCCCTCGGTCCCTCACATTGACGAATTATCACAGAAATTGCGTCGCTATGAAATACAATGGGCTCTATGATATCTCCTTCAAAATCGAGAAACGTTTCTATGGAAACGAGTGGTTTTTCCATTGGGATACGACTATCTCCTTTCCGATGCACTAATCATTCTTTATCTGCACTCGTGGCGCCCTCACATTGACGAATTAACACAGAAATTGCGTCGCTATGAAATACTATGTGTTGTATGACACATCCTTCTAAATCAAGTAACGTTACTATCGAAACGACAGGATTTTCTTTTGGGATACGACTATCTCCATTCCGATGCACTATTCCTTCTTTGCTGCATCCCTCGCTCCATCACATTGACGAATTAACACAGAAATTGCATCGCTATGACATACTATGGGTTGTATGACATAATTATCTAAATCGAGTAACGTTTCAATGGAAACGACAGGATTTTCTTTTGGGATACGACCATCTCCTTTCCGATGCACTATTCCTTCTTTACTGCGTCCCTCGCTCCCTCACATTGACGAATTAACACAGAAATTGTGTCGCTATGAAATACAATGTGTTCTGTGACATCTCCTTCTAATTCGAGTAACGTTTCTATGGAAACGACAGGATATTCTTTTGGGACACGAGTATCTCCTTTCCGATGCACTATTCCTTCTTTACTGCATCCCTCACTCCCTCACATTGACGCATTAACACAGAAATGGCGTCGCTATGAAATACTATGGGTTCCGTGACTTCTGCTTCTAAATCGAGTAACGTATCAATGGAAACGAGAGGATTTCCTTTTCTGGTAAGACAACCTCCTTTCCGATGCACTATTCGTTCTTTACTGCATCCTTCGCTCCCTCACATTGACGAATTAAAACAGAAATTGCGTCACTATGATATACTATGGGTTCTATGACATCTCCTTCTAAATCGAGTAATGTTTCTATGGAAACGATAGGATTTTCTTTCGGGATACGAGTAACTCTTTTCCGATGCACTGTTCATTCTTTACTTCGTTCCTCGCTCCCTCACATTGACGAATTAACACAGAAATTGCTTCGCTTTGAAATACTGCGGGTTCTATGACTTCTCCATCTACATCGAGTTACGTTTCTATAGACACGACAAAATTTTCTATTGGGATACGAGTGTCTCCTTTCCGATGCACTATATCATCTTAACTGCATCCCTCGTTCCCTCACATTGGCGAATAAACACAGAAATTGCGTCGCTATGAAATACAACGAGTTCTATGACTACTCCTTCTAAATCGAGTCACGTATCTATGGTAACGACTGGATTTTCTTCTGGGATACGACTATATCCTTTCCGAGGCACTATTCATTCTTTACTGCGTCCCTCGCTCCTTCACATTGTTGAATAAACACAGAAATTGCGTCGCTATGAAATACTATGGCTTCTATGACTTCTCCTTCTAATTCGAGTAACGTTTCTATGGAAACGACAGCATTTTCTTTTGGGATACGTCTATCTTCTTTCCGATGCACAATTCCTTTCTTACTGCATCCGTCGCTCCCTCACATTGGCGAATTAACATTGAAATTGCGTCGCTATGAAATACTATGAGTAATATGACCTATCCTTCGAAATCGAGTAACGTTCCTATGGAAACGATATGATTTTCTTTTGGAATGAGAGTATCTCCTTTCCGATGCACTATTCCTTATTTACTGCATCCCTCGGTCCCTCACATTGACGAATTAACACAGAAGTTGTGTCGCTATGAAATACTATGTGTTCTATGACATCTCCTTCCAAATTGTGTAACGTTTCTATGAAAAGCCAGGATTTTCTGTTGAGAAACGAGTATCTCCTTTCCGATGCACTATTCCTTATTTACTGCATCCCTCGCTTCCTCAAAATGACGAATTAACACAGAAATAGCGTCGCTATGAAATACTATGGGTTCTTTGACATCTTCTAAATCGAGTAACGGGTCTATGGAAACGACAGGATTTTCTTTTGGGATACGAGTATCTTCTTTCCGATGCACTATTCCTTCTTTACTGCATCCCTCGCTCCCTCACATTGACGAATTAATTCAGAAATTGCGTCGCCATGAAATACTATGGGTTCTATAACTTCTCCTTCTAAATCGAGTAACGTTTCTATGGAAAATGAAGGATTTTCTTTTGGGATACGAGTATCTCCTTTCAGATGCACTAATCCTTCTTTACTGCATCCCTCGCTCCCTCACATTGACGTCTTAACACAGAAATTAAGTCGCTATGAAATGCTGTGGATCCTATTACATCACCCTCTAATTTGAGTAACGATTCTATGGAAACGACAGGAATTTCTTTTGGGATACGACTATCACCTTTCCGATGTACTATTCCTTCTTTTCTGCATCCCTCGCTCCCTCACATTGACGAATTAACACAGAAATAGCGTCGTTATGAAATACCATGGGTTCTATGACATCCCCTCCTAAATCGAGCATTTTTACTGTGGAAACGACAGGATTTTCTATTGGGATACGAGTATCTCCTTTCCGATGCACTATTCCTTCTTTACTGCATTCCTCGCTCCCTCACACTGACGAATTAACACAGAAATTGCGTCGCTATGAAATACTATGGGTTCAATGACTTCTCCTTCTAAATCGAGTAACGTTTCTATGGAAACGACAGGATTTTCTTTTGTGATACGAATATCTCCTTTCTGTGCAGTATTCCTTCTTTACTGCATCCCTCGCTCCGTCACATTGACGAATTAACACAGATATTGCGTCGTTATGAAATACAATTGGTTCTATGACATCTCCTTCTAAATCGAGTAACGTTTCTATGGAAACGACAGGATTTTCTTTTGGGATACGAGTTTCTCGTTTCCGATGCACTATTCCATCTTTACTGCATCCCTCGCCCCCTCACATTGACGAATTAACACAGAAATTGCGTCGCTATGAAATACTATTGGTTCAAAGACTTCTCCTTCTAAATCATGTTACGTTTCTGTGGAAAGGACAGGAATTTCTTTTGGGATACGACTATCACCTTTCCGATGTACTATTCCTTCTTTTCTGCATCCCTCGCTACCTCACATTGACGAATTAACACAGAAATTGCGTCGCTATGAAATCCTATGGGTTATATGACTTCTCCTTCAAAATCGAGTAACGTTCCTATGGGAACGACAGTCATTTCTTTTGGGATTCGAGTATGTCCTTTCCGATGCACTATTCCTTTTTTACTGCATCTCTCGCTCCCTCACAATGACGAATTAACACAGATATAGCGTCGCTATGAATTATTATGCGTTCTATGACATCTCCTTCTAAATCGAGTACCGTTTCTGTGGAAACGACATGATTTTCATTTGGGACACGAGTATCTCCTTTCTAATGCACCATTCCTTCTTTACTGCATTCCTCGCGCCCTCACATTGACGAATTAACACAGAAATTGCGTCGCTATAAAATACTGGGTGTTCTATGACATCTCCTTCTAAATCGAGTAACGTTTCTATGGAAAAGGAGGGACTTTCTTTTGGGAAGCGACTATCTCCTTCCTGATGCACTAATCCTTCTTTGCTGCCCTCCTGGCGCCCTCACATTGAGGAATTAACACAGAAATTGTGTCGCTATGAAATACTATGTGTTTTATGACTTCTCCTTGTAAATCGAGTAACATTACTATGGGAGCGACAGGATTCTCTTTTGGGACACGTGTATCTTCTTTCCGACGCAATATTCTTTCTTTTCAGCATCCCTCGCTCCCTCACATTGTCGAATTAACACAGAAATTGCGTCGCTATGAAATGCTATGCGTTGTATGACACATCCTTCCAGATCATGTAACATTTCTATGGAAACGAAAGGATTTTCTTGTGGGATACGAGTATGTCCTTTCCGATGCACTATTCCTACTTTACTGCATCCCTCGCACCCTCACATTGACGAATTAACACAGAAATTGCGTCGCTATGAAATACTACGGGTTGTATGACATATCCTTCTAGATCATGTAACGTTTCTATGGGAACGACAGGATTTTCTTTTGGGATACAAGTATGTCCTTTCCGATGTACTATTAATTCTTTACTGTATTCCTCTCTCCCCCACACTGACGTCTTAACACAGAAACTGCAGCGTTATGAAAAGCTATGTGGTCTATGACATCTCATTCTAAATCGAGTAACGTTTCAATGGAAACGACAGGATTTTCTTTTGGGATACCACTATCTCCTTTCTGACGCACTATTCCTTCTTTACTGCATCCCTCGCTTAATCATATTGACGAAATAACACAGAAATTGTGTCGCTATGATATACTATGTGTTCGATGACATCTCCTTCTACATGGAGTAAAATTTCTATGCAAACGACAGGATTTTCTTTCGGGATACGGATATCTCCTTTCTGTGCAGTATTCCTTCTTTACTGCATCCATCGCTCCCTCACATTGACGAATTAACCCAGAAATTGAGTCGTTATGAAATACTATGGGTTCTATGACATCTCCTTCTAAATCGAGTAACGTTTCTATGGAAATGACAGGATTTTCTTTTGGGATACGAATATCTCCTTTCTGTGCGGTATTCCTTCTTTACTGCATCCCTCGCTCCGTCACATTGACGAATTAACACAGAAATTGCGTCGTTATGAAATACTATTGGTTCTATGACATCTCCTTCGAAATCGCGTAACGTTTCATTGAAAACGACAGGATTTTCTTTTGGGATACGAGTTTCTCGTTTCCGATGCACTATTCCATCTTTACTGCATCCCTCGCCCCCTCACATTGGCGAATTACCACAGACATTGCGTCGCTATGAATTAATATGGGTTCTATGACTTCTCCTTCTAAAACGAGTAACATTTCAATGGAAATTACATAATTTTCCTTTGGGATACGACTATTCCCTTTCCGATGCACTATTCCTTCTTTACTGCATTCCTCGCTACGTCACATTGACGAATTAACACAGAAATTGCGTCGCTATGAAATCCTATGGGTTCTATGACTTCTCCTTCAAAATCGAGTAACGTTCCTATGGAAACGACAGTCATTTCTTTTGGGATTAGAGTATCTCCTTTCCGATGCACTATTCCTTTTTTACTGCATCTCTCGCTCCCTCACAATGACGAATTAACACAGATAAAGCGTCGCTATGAATTATTATGCGTTCTATGACATCTCCTTTTAAATCGAGTTCCGTTTCTGTGGAAACGACATGATTTTCATTTGGGACACGAGTATCTCCTTTCTAATGCACCTTTCCTTCTTTACTGCATTCCTCGCGCCCTCACATTGACGAATTAACACAGATTGCGTCGCTATAAAATCTTCTGGGTTCTATGACTTCTCCTTCTAAATCGAGTAACGTTCCTATGGAAACGAAAGTCATTTCTTTTGGGATTCGAGTATCTCCTTTCCGATGCACTATTCCTTTTTTACAGCATCCCTAACTTCCTCACACTGACGAATTAACACAGAAATTGCGTCACTATGAAACACTATGGGCTCGAGGACATCTCCTTCTAGATGGAGTATAGTTTCTATGGAAACGACAGGTTTTTCTTTTGGGATACGACTATCTAATTTCTGATGCACTATTCCTTCTTTTCTGCATCCCTCGGTCCATCACATTGACGAATTAACACAGAAATTGCGTTGCTACGAAATACTATGGGATCTATGACTTCTCCTTCAAAATCGAGTAACGTTTCTATGGAAACGACTGGACTTTCTTTTGGGATACGACTATCTCCTTTCCGATGCACTATTCCTTCTTTACTTCATTCCTCGCTCCCTCAAATTGACGAATTAACTCAGAAATTGCGTCGCTATAAAATACTATGGGTTCAAAGACATCTCCTTCTAAATCGAGTAATGTTTCTATGGAAACAGGATTTTCTTTTTGGGTACGACTATCTCGTTTCCGATGCTCTATTCTTTCTCTACGGCATCCCTCGCTCCCTCACATTGACGAATTAACACAAAAATTGCGTCGCAATGAAATACTTTGTGTTCTATGACTTCTCCTTCTAAATCGAATAACGTTTCTATCGAAACGACAGGATGTTCTTTTGCGATACGACTATCTCCATTCCGATGCACAATTCCTTCTTTACTGCATCCCTCGCTCCCACACATTGACGAATGAACACAGAATTTGTCCGCTATGAAATAATATGGGTTCTAAGAAATCTCCTTCTAAATCGAGTAACGTTTTAATGGTAACGAGAGGATTTTCTTTTGGGATACGAGTATCACCTTTCCTATGCACTATTAACTCTTTACTGAATCCCCCACTCCCTCGCGTAGACGACTTAACACAGAAATTGAGGGGCTATGAAATACTATGGGTTCTATGACTTCTCCTTCTAAATCGAATAACGTTTCTATGGAAACGACAGGATTTTCTTTTGGGATACGAGTATCTCCTTCTTGATGTACTAATCCTTCTTTGCTGCAGTCCTGGCGCCCTCACATTGAGGAATTAACACAGATATTGTGTCGCTATGAAATACTATGTGCTTTATGACTTTTCCTAGTAAATCGAGTAACATTACTATGGGAACGACAGGATTCTCTTTTGGCACACGTGTATCTCCTTTCCGACGCAATATTCCTTCTTTTCAGCATCCCTCGCTCCCTCACATTGACGAATTAACACAGAAATTGCGTCGCTATCAAATGCTATGCGTTGTGTGACATATCCTTCTAGATCATGTAACATTTCTATGGAAACGAAGGGATTTTCTTGTGGGATACGAGTATGTCCTACCCGATGCACTATTCCTTCTTTACTGCATCCCTCGCACCCTCACATTGACGAATTAACACAGAAATTGCGTCGCTATGAAATGCTATGCTTTGTATGACATATCCTTCTAGATCCTGTAACGTTTCTATGGGAACTACAGGATTTTCTTGTGGGATACGAGTATCTCCTTTCCGATGCACTCTTCCTACTTTACTGCATCCCTCGCACCCTCACATTGACGAATTAACACAGAAATTGCGTCGCTATGAAATGTTATGGTTTGTATGACATATCCTTCTAGATCATGTAACGTTTCTATGGGAACGACAGGATTTTCTTTTGGGATACAAGTATGTCCTTTCCGATGTACTATTAATTCTTTACTGTATTCCTCTCTCCCCCACACTGACGACTTAACACAGAAACTGCAGCGTTATGAAAAACTATGTGGTCTATGACATCTCATTCCAAATCGAGTGACGTTTCAATGGAAACGACCGGATTTTCTTTTGGGATATGACTATCTCCTTTCCGATGCACTATTCCTTCTTTACTGCATCCCTCGCTTAATCATATTGACGAATTAACACAGAAGTTGTGTCGCTATGATATACTATGAGTTCGATGACATCTCCTTCTACACGGAGTAAAATTTCTATGCAAACGAGAGGATATTCTTTTGGGATACGAGTATCTTTTTCCGATGCACAATTCCTTCTTTACTGCATCCCTCGCTCCCACACATTGACGAATTAACACAGAAATTGTGGCGCTATGAAATTATATGGGTTCTATGACATCTCCTTGTAAATCGAATAACGTTTCTATGGAAACGACAGGATTTTCATTTGGGATACGACTATCTCCTTTCCGATGCACTATTCCTTCTTTACTGCATCCCTCGCTCCCTCACATAGACGAATTAACACAGAAAATGCGTCGCTATGAAATGCTATGGGTTGTATGACATATCCTTCTAGATCATATAACATTTCAATGGAAACGACAGGATTTTCTTGTGGGATACCAGTATGTCCTTTCCGATGCACTATTCCTTCTTTCCTGCATCCCTCGTACCCTCAAATTGACGAATTAACACAGAAATTGCGTCGCTATGGAATGCTATGGGTTGTATGACATATCCTTCCAGATCATGTAACGTTTCTATGGGAACGACAGGATTTTCTTGTGGGATACGAGTATCTCCTTTCCGATGCACTATTCCTTCCTTACTGCATCCCTCGCACCCTCACATTGACGGATTAACACAGAGATTGCGTCGCTATGAAATACTATGGGTTCTATGTCATCTCCTTCAAAATCGAGTAACGTTTCTATGGAAACGACCGGATTTTGTTTTGGGATACGTGTATCTCCTTTCGGATGCATTAATTCTTCTACACTGCACTCCTGGCACCCTCACATTGTCGAATTAACAAAGAAATTGCGACACTATAAAATACAAAGGGTTCTATGACATCTTCTAAATCGAGTAACGTTTCTGCGGTAACGACAGGATTTTCTTTTAGGTTACGACTATCTCCTTTCCGATGCTCTATTCCTTCCTTACCGCATCCCTCTCTCCCTCACATAGACGAATTAACACAGATATTGCCTTGCAATGAAATACGTTGGGTTCTATGACATCTCCGTCTAAATCGCGTAACGTTCCTTGGAAACGACAGGATTTTCAATTGGGATACGAGTATCACCTTTCCGATGTGCTATTCCTTGTTTACTGCATCCCTCGCTCCCTCACATTGACGAATTAACACAGAAAATGCGGTGCTATGAGTTACTATTCGCTCTATGACATTTCCTTCTAAATCGAGTAGCGTTTCATTGGAAACGACAGGATTTTCTTTTGGGATACAAGTATCTCCATTCCGATGTATTATTAATTCTTTACTGCATTCCTCTCTCCCCCACACTGACGACTTAACACAGAAATTGCGGCGTTATGAAAAACTATGTGGTCTATGACATCTCATTCTAAATCGAGTAACGTTTCCATGGAAACGACTGGATTTTCTGTTGGGATACGAATATCTCCTTTCTGTGCAGTATTCCTTCTTTACTGCATCCCTCGCTCCCTCACATTGAAGAATTAACACAGAAATTGCGTCGTTATGGAATACTATGGGTTCTATGACATCTCCCTCTAAATCGAGTAACGTTTCTATGGAACCGACAGGATTTTCTTTTGGGATATGACTGTCTCCTTCCCGATGCACTATTCCCTACTTTACTGCATCCCTCGCTCCCTCACATTGACGAATTAACACAGAAATTTCGTCGCTATGAAATACTATGTGTTCTATGACATCTCCTTCTAAATTGAGTAACGTTTCTATGAAAAGCCAGGATTTGCTGTTGAGATACGAGTATCTCCTTTCCGATGCACTATTCCTTATTTACTGCATCCCTCGCTTCCTCAAAATGACGAAATAACACAGAAATAGCGTCGCTATGAAATACTATGGGTTCTTTGACATCTTCTAAATCGAGTAGCGGGTCTATGGAAACGACAGGATTTTCTTTTGGGATACGAGTATCTTCTTTCCGATGCACTATTCCTATTTTACTGCATCCCTCGCTCCCTCACATTGACGAATTAATTCAGAAATTGCGTCGCCATGAAATACTTTGGGTTCTATAACTTCTCCTTCTAAATCGAGTAACGTTTCTATGGAAAATGAAGGATTTTCTTTTGGGATACGAGTATCTCCTTTCCGATGCACAATTCCTTCTTTACTGCATCCCTCGCTCCCTCACATTGACGTCTTAACACAGAGATTAAGTCGCTATGAAATGCTGTGGATCCTATGACATCACCCTCTAATTTGAGTAACGATTCTATGGAAACGACAGGATTTTCTTTTGGGATACGACTATCTCCTTTCCGATGCACTATCCCTTCTTTACTGCATCCCTCGCTCCCTCAGATTGACGAATTAGCACAGAAATTGCGTCGCTATGAAATACTAAAGGTTCAATGACTTCTGCTTGTAAATCGAGTAACGTTTCTAGGGAATGGACAGGAATTTCTTTTGGGATACTTGTATCTCCTTTGCGATGCACTATTCCATCATTACTGCAGCCCTCGCCCCCTCACATTGTCGAATTACCACAGACATTGCGTCGCTATGAATTAATATGGGTTCTATGACTTCTCCTTCTAAAACGAGTAACATTTCAGTGGAAATTACATAATTTGCCTTTGGGATACGACTATTCCCTTTCCGATGCACTATTCCTTCTTTACTGCATTCCTCGCTACCTCACATTGACGAATTAACACAGAAATTGCGTCGCTATGAAATCCTATGGGTTCTATGACTTCTCCTTCAAAATCGAGTAACGTTCCTATGGAAACGACAGTCATTTCTTTTGGGATTCGAGTATCTCCTTTCCGATGCACTGTTCCTTCTTTACTGCATTCCTCGGGCCTTACATTGACGAATTAACACAGAAATTGCGTCGCTATGAAATCTTCTGGGTTCTATGACTTCTCGTTCTAAATCGAGTAACGTTCGTACGGAAACGAAAGTCATTTCTTCTGGGATACGAGTATCTCCTTCCCGATGCACTATTCTTTTTTTACAGCATCCCTCACTTCCTCACACTGACGAATTAACACAGAAATTGCGTCACTATGAAACACTATGGGTTCGAGGACATCTCCTTCTAGATGGAGTAAAGTTTCTATGGAAACGACAGGTTTTTCTTTTGGGATACGACTATCTAATTTCCGACGCACTATTCCTTCTTTTCTGCATCCCTCGGTCCATCACATTGACGAATTAACACAGTAATTGCGTTGCTACGAAATACTATGGGATCTATGACTTCTCCTTCAAAATCGAGTAACGTTTCTATGGAAACGACTGGATTTTCTTTTGGGATACGACTATCTCCTTTCCGATGCACTATTCCTTCTTTACTTCATCCCTCGCTCCCTCAAATTGACGAATTAACTCAGAAATTGCTTCGCTATAAAATACTATGTGTTCAATGACATCTCCCTCTAAATCGAGTAATGTTTCTATGGAAACAGGATTTTCTTTTTGGGTACGACTATCTCGTTTCCGATGCTCTATTCTTTCTCTACGGCATCCCTCGCTCCCTCACATTGACGAATTAACACAAAAATTGCGTTGCAATGAAATACTTTGTGTTCTATGACTTCTCCTTCTAAATCGAAAAACGTGTCTATGGAAACGACAGGATTTTCTTTTGGGATACGAGTATCTCCTTGCCGATGCACCATTCCTTCTTTACTGCATCCCTCGCTCCCACACATTGACGAATGAACACAGAATTTGTCCGCTATGAAATAATACGGGTTCTAAGACATCTCCTTCTAAATCGAGTAACGTTTTAATTGTAACGAGAGGATTTTCTTTTGGGATACGAGTATCACCTTTCCTATGCACTATTAACTCCTTACTGAATCCCCCACTCCCTCGCGTAGACGACTTCACACTGAAATTGAGGGGCTATGAAATACTATGGGTTCAATGACTTCTCCTTCTAAATCGAATAACGTTTCTATGGAAACGACAGGATTTTCTTTTGGGATACGAGTATCTCCTTTCCGATGCACCATTCCTTCTTTACTGCATCCCTCGCTCCCTCACATTGACGAATTAACACAGAAATTGGGTTGCTATGAATTACTATGCGTTCTATGACATTTCCTTCTAAATCGAGTAGCGTTTCATTGGAAACGACAGGATTTTCTTTTGGGATACAAGTATCTCCTTTCCGATGTACTATTAATTCTTTACTGCATTCCTCTCTCCCCCACACTGACGACTTAACACAGAAATTGCGGCGTTATGAAAAACTATGTGGTCTATGACATCTCATTCTAAATCGAGTAACGTCTCAATGGAAACGACAGAATTTTCTTTTGGGACACGAGTATCTCCTTTCCGATGCACCAATCCTTCTTTACTGCATCCCCCGCTCCCTCACATTGACGAATTAACACAGAAATTGCGTCGCTATGAAATACTGTGTGTTCTATGACATCTCCTTCTGAATCGAGTAACGTTTCAATGGAAACGACAGGATTTTCTTTTGGGATATGACTATCTCCTTTCCGATGCACTATTCCTTCTTTACTGCATCCCTCGCTTAATCATATTGACGAATTAACACAGAAATTGTGTCGCGATGATATACTATGAGTTCGATGACATCTCCTTCTACATGGAGTAAAATTTCTATGCAAACGACAGGATATTCTTTTGGGATACGAGTATCTCCTTTCCGATGCACAATTCCTTCTTTACTGCATCCCTCGCTCCCACACATTGACGAATTAACACAGAAATTATGGCGCTATGAAATTATATGGGTTCTATGACATCTCCTTGTAAATCTAATAACGTTTCTATGGAAACGACAGGATTTTCATTTGGGATACGACTATCTCCTTTCCGATGCACTATTCCTTCTTTACTGCATCCCTCGCTCCCTCACATAGACGAATTAACACAGAAATTGCGTCGCTATGAAATGCTATGGGTTGTATGACATATCCTTCTAGATCATGTAACATTTCATTGGAAACGACAGGATTTTCATGTGGGATACCAGTATGTCCTTTCCGATGCACTATTCCTTCTTTCCTGCATCCCTCGTACCCTCAAATTGACGAATTAATACAGAAATTGCGTCGCTTTGAAATGCTATGGGTTGTATGATATATTCTTCCAGATCATGTAACGCTTCTGTGGGAACGACAGGATTTTCTTGTGGGATACGAGTATCTCCTTTCCGATGCAGTATTCCTTGTTTACTGCATCCCTCGCTCCCTCACATTGACGAATTAACACAGAAATTGCGGTGCTATGAGTTACTATGCGTTCTATGACATTTCCTACTAAATCGAGTAGCGTATCATTGGAAACGACAGGATTTTCTTTTGGGATACAAGTACCTCCTTTCCGATGTACTATTAATTCTTTACTGCATTCCTCTCTCCCCCACACTGACGACTTAACACAGAAATTGCGGCGTTATGAAAAACTATGTGGTCTGTGACATCTCATTCTAAATCGAGTAACGTTTCAATGGAAACGACTGGATTTTCTTTTGGGACACGACTATCTCCTTTCCGATGCACTATTCCTTCTATACTTCATCCCTCGCTCCCACAAATAGACGAATTAACTCAGCAATTGCGTCGCTATAAAATACTATGGTTTCAATGACATCTCCTTCTAAATCGAGTAATGTTTCTATGGAAACAGGATTTTCTTTTTGGGTACGACTATCTCGTTTCCGATGCTCTATTCTTTCTCTACGGCATCCCTCGCTCCCTCACATTGGCGAATTAACACAAAAATTGCGTCGCAATGAAAGACTTTGTGTTCTATGACTTCTCCTTCTAAATCGAGTAACGTTTCTATAGAGACGACAGGATGTTCTTTTGCGATACGACTATCTCCATTCCGATGCACTATTCCTTCTTTACTGCATCCCTCGATCCCACACATTAACGAATGAACACAGAAATTGTCCGCTATGAAATAATATGGGTTCTAAGACATCTCCTTCTAAATCGAGTAACGTTTTAATGGTAACGAGAGGATTTTCTTTTGGGATACGAGTATCACCTTTCCTATGCACTATTAACTCTTTACTGAATCCCCCACACACACAGAAATTGAGGGGCTATGAATTACTATGGGTTCTATGACGTCTCCTTCTAAATCGAATAACGTTTCTATGGAAACGACAGGATTTTCTTTTGGGATACGAGTATCTCCTTTCCGATGCACCATTCCTTCTTTACTGCATCCCTCGCTCCCTCACACTGACGAATTAACACAGAAATTGCGTCGCTATGAAATACTGTGTGGTCTATGACATCTCCTTCTAAATCGAGTAACGTTTCTATGGAAACGACAGGACTTTCTTTTGAGATGCGACTATCTCCTTCCTGATGTACTAATCCTTCTTTGCTGCAGTCCTGGCGCCCTCACATTGAGGAATTAACACAGATATTGTGTCGCTATGAAATACTATGTGTTTTATGACTTTTCCTTGTAAATCGTGCAACATTACTATGGGAACGGCAGGATTCTCTTTTGGCACACGTGTATCTCCTTTCCGACGCAATATTCCTTCTTTTCAGCATCCCTCGCTCCCTCTCATTGACGAATTAACACAGAAATTGCGTCGCTATCAAATGCTATGCGTTGTATGACATATCCTTCTAGCTCATGTAACATTTCTATGGAAACGAAGGGATTTTCTTGTGGGATACGAGTATGTCCTTTCCGATGCACTATTCCTTCTTTACTGCATCCCTCGCACCCTCACATTGACGAATTAACACAGAAATTGCGTCGCTATGAAATGCTATGGGTTGTTTGACATATCCTTCTAGATCATGTAACGTTTCTATGGGAACGACAGGATTTTCTTGTGGGATACGAGTATCTCCTTTCCGATGCACTATTCCTTCATTACTGCATCCCTCGCACATTCACATTGACGTAATAACACAGAGATTGCGTCGCTATGAAATACTACGGGTTCTATGTCATCTCCTTCAAAATCGAGTAACGTTTCTATGGAAACGACCGGATATTCTTTTGGGGTACGTATATCTCCTTTCCGATGCCCTTATTCTTCTATACTGCACTCCTGGCGCCCTCACGTTGTCGAATTAACAAAGAAATTGCGACACTATAAAATACAAAGGGTTCTATGACATCTTCTAAATCGAGTAACGTTTCTGCGGTAACGACAGGATTTTCCTTTAGGTTACGACTATCTCCTTTCCGATGCTCTATTCCTTCCTTACCGCATCCCTCTCTCCCTCACATAGACGAATTAACACAGATATTGCCTTGCAATGAAATACGTTGCGTTCTATGACATCTCGGTCTAAATCGCGTAACGTTTCTTTGGAAACGACAGGATTTTCTTTTGGGATACGAGTATCACCTTTCCGATGCACTATTTCTTGTTTACTGCACCCCTCGCTCCCTCACATTGACGAATTAACACAGAAATTGGGGTGCTATGAATTACTATGCGTTCTATGACATTTCCTTCTAAATCGAGTAGCGTTTCATTGGAAACAACAGGATTTTCTTTTGGGATACAAGTATCTCCTTTCCGATGTACTATTAATTCTTTACTGCATTCCTCTCTCCCCCACACTGACGACTTAACACAGAAATTGCGGCGTTATGAAAAACTATGTGGTCTATGACATCTCATTCTAAATCGAGTAACGTTGCAATGGAAACGACAGGATTTTCTTTTGGGACACGAGTATCTCCTTTCCAATGCACCATTCCTTCTTTACTGCATCCCTCGCTCCCTCACATTGACGAATTAACACAGAAATTGCGTCGCTATGAAATACTGTGTGTTCTATGACATCTCCTTCTAAATCGAGTAACGTTTCTATGGAAACGGCAGGACTTTCTTTTGGGATGCGACTATCTCCTTCCTGATGCACTAATCCTTCTTTGCTGCACTCCTGGCGCCCTCACATTGAGGAATTAACACAGAAATTGTGTCGCTGTGAAATACTATGTGTTTTATGACTTCTCCTTGTAAATCGAGTAACATTACTATGGGAACGACAGGATTCTCTTTTGGGACACGTGTATCTCCTTTCCGACGCAATATTCCTTCTTTTCAGCATCCCTCGCTCCCTCACATTGTCGAATTAACACAGAAATTGCGTCGCTATGAAATGCTATGCGTTGTATGACATATCCTTACAGATCATGTAACATTTCTATGGAAACGAAAGGATTTTCTTGTGGGATACGAGTATGTCCTTTCCGATGAACTATTCCTACTTTACTGCATCCCTCGCACCCTCACATTGACGAATTAACACAGAAATTGCGTCGTTATGAAATGCTATGGGTTGTATGACATATCCTTCTAGATCATGTAACGTTTCTATGGGAACGACAGGTTTTTCTTTTGGGATACAAGTATGTCCTTTCCGATGTAGTATTAATTCTTTACTGTATTCCTCTCTCCCACACACTGACGACTTAACACAGAAACTGCAGCGTTATGAAAAACTATGTGGTCTATGACATCTCACTCTAAATCGAGTAACGTTTCAATGGAAACGACAGGATTTTCTTTTGGGATATGACTATCTCCTTTCCGATGCACTATTCCTTCTTTACTGCATCCCTCGCTAATCATATTGACGAATTAACACAGAAATTGTGTCGCTATGATATACTATGAGTTCGATGACATCTCCTTCTACATGGAGTAAAATTTCTATGCAAACGACAGGATATTCTTTTGGGATACGAGTATCTCCTTTCCGATGCACAATACCTTCTTTACTGCATCCCTCGCTCTCACACATTGACGAATTAACAGAGAAATTGTGGCGCTATGAAATTATATGGGTTCTATGACATCTCCTTGTAAATCGAATAACGTTTCTATGAAAACGACATGATTTTCATTTGGGACACGAGTATCTCCTTTCTAATGCACCATTCCTTCTTTACTGCATTCCTCGCGCCCTCACATTGACGAATTAACACAGAAATTGCGTCGCTATGAAAACTTCTGGGTTCTATGACTTCTCCTTCTAAATCGAGTAACGTTCGTATGGAAACGAAACTCATTTCTTTTGGGATTCGACTATCTCCTTTCCGATGCACTATTCCTTTTTTACAGCATCCCTCACTTCCTCACACTGACGAATTAACACAGAAATTGCGTCACTATGAAACACTATGGGCTCGAGGACATCTCCTTCTAGATGGAGTAAAGTTTCTATGGAAACGACAGGTTTTTCTTTTGGGATACGACTATCTAATTTCCGATGCACTAATCCTTCTTTTCTGCATCCCTCGGTCCATCACATTGACGAATTAACACAGAAATTGCGTTGCTACGAAATACTATGGGATCTATGACTTCTCCTTCAAAACCGAGTAACGTTTCTATGGAAACGACTGGACTTTCTTTTGGGATACGACTATCTCCTTTCCGATGCACTATTCCTTCTTTACTTCATCCCTCGCTCCCTCAAATTGACGAATTAACTCAGAAATTGCGTCGCTATAAAATACTATGGATTCAATGACATCTCCTTCTAAATCGAGTAATGTTTCTTTGGAAACAGGATTTTCTTTTTGGGTACGACTATCTCGTTACCGATGCTCTATTCTTTCTCTACGGCATCCCTCGCTCCCTCACATTGACGAATTAACACAAAAATTGCGTCGCAATGAAATACTTTGTGTTCTATGATTTCTCCTTCTAAATCGAGTAACGTTTCTATAGAAGCGACAGAATGTTCTTTTGCGATACGACTATCTCCATTCCGATGCACTATTCCTTCTTTACTGCATCCCCCGCTCCCACACATTGACGAATGAACACAGAATTTGTCCGCTATGATATAATATGGGTTCTACGACATCTCCTTCTAAATCGAGTAACGTTTTAATGGCAACGAGAGGATTTTCTTTTGGGATACGAGTATCACCTTTCCTGTCCACTATTAACTCTTTACTGAATCCCCCACTCCCTCGCGTAGACGACTTAACACAGAAATTGAGGGGCTATGAAATACAATGGGTTCTATGACTTCTCCTTCTAAATCGAATAACGTTTCTATGGAAACGACAGGATTTTCTTTTGGGATACGAGTATCTCCTTTCCGATGCACCATTCCTTCTTTACTGCATCCCTCGCTCCCTCACATTGACGAATCAACACAGAAATTGCGTCGCTATGAAACACTGTGTGGTCTATGACATCTCCTGCTAAATCGAGTAACTTTTCTATGTAAACGACAGGACTTTCTTTTGGGATGCGACTATCTCCAACCTGATGTACTAATCCTTCTTTTCTGCAGTCCTGGCGCCCTCACATTGAGGAATTAACACAGATATTGTGTCGCTATGAAATACTATGTGTTTTATGACTTTTCCTTGTAAATCGAGTAACATTACTATGGGAACGACAGGATTCTCTTTTGGCACACGTGTATCTCCTTTCCGACGCAATATTCCTTCTTTTCAGCATCCCTCGCTCCCTCACATTGACGATTTAACACAGAAATTGCGTCGCTATCAAATGCTATGCGTTGTATGACACATCCTTCTAGATCATGTAACATTTCTATGGAAACGAAGGGATTTTCTTGTGCGATACGAGTATGTCCTTTCCGATGCACTATTCCTTCTTTACTGCATCCCTCGCACCCTCACATTGACGAATTAACACAGAAATTGCGTCGCTATGAAATGCTATGGGTTGTATGACATATCCTTCTTGATCATGTAATGTTTCTATGGGAACGACAGGATTTTCTTTTGGGATACAAGTATGGCCTTTCCGATGTACTATTAATTCTCTACTGTATTCCTCTCTCCCCCACACTGACGTCTTAACACAGAAACTGCAGCGTTATGAAAAACTAAGTGGTCTGTGACATCTCATTCTAAATCGAGTAACGTTTCAATGGAAACGACAGGATTTTCTTTTGGGATACGACTATCTCCTTTCCGATGCACAATTCCTTCTTTACTGCATCCCTCGCTCCCACACATTGACGAATTAACACAGAAATTGTGGCGCTATGAAATTATATGAGTTCTATGACATCTCCTTGTAAATCGAATAACGTTTCTATGGAAACGACAGGATTTTCTTTTGGGATACGACTATCTCCTTTCCGATGCACTATTTCTTCTTTACTGCATCCCTCGCTCCCTCACATAGACGAATTAACACAGAAATTGCGTCGCTATGAAATGCTATGGGTTGTATGGCATATCCTTCTAGATCATGTAACATTTCTATGGAAACGACAGAATTTTCTTGTGGGATACGAGTATGTTCTTTTCGATGCACTATTCCTTCTCTACTGCATCCCTCGCACCCTCAAATTGACGAATTAACACAGAAATTGCATCGCTATGAAATGCCATGGGTTGTATGACATATTCTTCCAGATCATGTAACGTTCCTACGGGAACGACAGGATTTTCTTGTGGGATACGAGTATCTCCTTTCCGATGCACTATTCCTTCCTTACTGCATCCCTCGCACCCTCACATTGACGGATTAACACAGAGACTGCGTCGCTATGAAATACTATGGGTTCTATGTCATCTCCTTCAAAATCGAGTAACGTTTCTATGGAAACGACCGGATTTTGTTTTGGGATACGTGTATCTCCTTTCCGATGCACTATTCCTTCCTTACTGCATCCCTCGCACAATCACATTGACCAATTAACACAGAAATTGCGGTGCTATGAGTTACTATGCGTTCTATGACATTTCCTTCTAAATCGAGTAGCGTTTCATTGGAAACGACAGGATTTTCTTTTGGGATGCAAGTATCTCCTTTCCGATGTACTATTAATTCTTTACTGCATTCCTCTCTCCCCCACACTGACGACTTAACACAGAAATTGCGGCGTTATGAAAAACTATGTGGTCTATGACATCTCATTCTAAATCGAGTAACGTTTCAATGGAAACGACTGGATTTTCTTTTGGGGTACGACTATCTCCTTTCCGATGCACTATTCCTTCTTTACTGCATCCCTCGCTTAATCATATTGACGAATTAACACAGAAATTGTGTCGCTATGATATACTATGTGTTTGATGACATCTCCTTCTACATGGAGTAAAATTTCTATGCAAACGACAGGATTTTCTTTTGGGATACGAGTATCTCCTTTCCGATGCACAATTCCTTCTTTACTGCATCCCTCGCTCCCACACATTGACGAATTAACACAGAAATTGTGGCGCTATGGAATTATATGGGTTCTATGACATCTCCTTGTAAATCGAATAACGTTTCTTTGGAAACGACAGGATTTTCTTTTGGGATACGACTATCTCCTTGCCGCTGCACTATTCCTTCTTTACTGCATCCCTCGCTCCCTCACATTGACGAATTAACACAGAAATTGCGTCGTTATGAAATGCTTTGGGTTGTATGACATATCCTTCTAGACCATGTAACATTTCTAGGGAAACGACAGGATTTTCTTGTGGGATACGAGTGTCTCCGTTCCGATGCACTATTCCTTCTTTACTGCATCCCTCGCACCCTCCCATTGACGGATTAACACAGAGATTGCGTCGCTATGAAATACTATGGGTCCTATGTCATCTCCTTCAAAATCGAGTAACGGTTCTATGGAAACGACGGGATTTCCTTTTGGGATACGTGTATCTCCTTTCCGATGCACTAATTCTTCTATACTGCACTCCTGGCGCCCTCACATTGTCGAATTAACAAAGAAATTGCGACACTATAAATTACAAAGGGTTCTATGACATCTTCTAAATCGAGTAACGTTTCTGCTGTAACGACAGGATTTTCTTTTAGGTTACGACTATCTCCTTTCCGATGCTCTATTCCTTCGTTACCGCATCCCTCTCTCCCTCACATAGACGAATTAACACAGATATTGCCTTGCAATGTAATACGTTGGGTTCTATGACATCTCCGTCTAAATCGCGTAACGTTTCTTTGGAAACGACAGGATTTTCTTTTGGGATACGAGTATCACCTTTCCGATGCACTATTCCTTGTTTACTGCATCGCTCGCTCCCTCACATTGACGAATTAACTCAGAAATTGCGTCGCTATAAAATACTATGGATTCAATGACATCTCCTTCTAAATCGAGTAGCGTTTCATTGGAAACGACAGGATTTTCTTTTGGGATACATGTATCTCCTTTCCGATGTACTATTAATTCTTTACTGCATTCCTCTCTCCCCCACACTGACGACTTAACACAGAAATTGCGGCGTTATGAAAAACTATGTGGTCTATGACATCTCATTCTAAATCGGGTAACGTTTCAATGGAAACGACAGGATTTTCTTTTGGGACACGAGTATCTCCTTTCCGATGCACCATTCCTTCTTTACTGCATCCCTCGCTCCCTCACATTGACGAATTAACACAGAAATTGCGTCGCTATGAAATACTGTGTGTTCTATGACATCTCCTGCTAAATCGAGTAACGTTTCTATGTAAACGACAGGACTTTCTTTTGGGATGCGACTATCTCCAACCTGATGTACTAATCCTTCTTTTCTGCAGTCTTGGCGCCCTCACATTGAGGAATTAACACAGATATTGTGTCGCTATGAAATACTATGTGTTTTATGACTTTTCCTTGTAAATCGAGTAACATTACTATGGGAACGACAGGATTCTCTTTTGGCACACGTGTATCTCCTTTCCGACGCAATATTCCTTCTTTTCAGCATCCCTCGCTCCCTCACATTGACGATTTAACACAGAAATTGCGTCGCTATCAAATGCTATGCGTTGTATGACACATCCTTCTAGATCATGTAACATTTCTATGAAAACGAAGGGATTTTCTTGTGGGATACGAGTATGTCCTTTCCGATGCACTATTCCTTCTTTACTGCATCCCTCGCACCCTCACATTGACGAATTAACACAGAAATTGCGTCGCTATGAAATGCTATGGGTTGTATGACATATCCTTCTTGATCATGTAATGTTTCTATGGGAACGACAGGATTTTCTTTTGGGATACAAGTATGGCCTTTCCGATGTACTATTAATTCTTTACTGTATTCCTCTCTCCCCCACACTGACGTCTTAACACAGAAACTGCAGCGTTATGAAAAACTAAGTGGTCTGTGACATCTCATTCTAAATCGAGTAACGTTTCAATGGAAACGACAGGATTTTCTTTTGGGATACGACTATCTCCTTTCCGATGCACAATTCCTTCTTTACTGCATCCCTCGCTCCCACACATTGACGAATTAACACAGAAATTGTGGCGCTATGAAATTATATGAGTTCTATGACATCTCCTTGTAAATCGAATAACGTTTCTATGGAAACGACAGGATTTTCTTTTGGGATACGACTATCTCCTTTCCGATGCACTATTTCTTCTTTACTGCATCCCTCGCTCCCTCACATAGACGAATTAACACAGAAATTGCGTCGCTATGAAATGCTATGGGTTGTATGGCATATCCTTCTAGATCATGTAACATTTCTATGGAAACGACAGAATTTTCTTGTGGGATACGAGTATGTTCTTTTCGATGCACTATTCCTTCTCTACTGCATCCCTCGCACCCTCACATTGACGAATTAACACAGAAATTGCATCGCTATGAAATGCCATGGGTTGTATGACATATTCTTCCAGATCATGTAACGTTCCTACGGGAACGACAGGATTTTCTTGTGGGATACGAGTATCTCCTTTCCGATGCACTATTCCTTCCTTACTGCATCCCTCGCACCCTCACATTGACGGATTAACACAGAGACTGCGTCGCTATGAAATACTATGGGTTCTATGTCATCTCCTTCAAAATCGAGTAACGTTTCTATGGAAACGACCGGAATTTGTTTTGGGATACGTGTATCTCCTTTCCGATGCACTATTCCTTCCTTACTGCATCCCTCGCACAATCACATTGACCAATTAACACAGAAATTGCGGTGCTATGAGTTACTATGCGTTCTATGACATTTCCTTCTAAATCGAGTAGCGTTTCATTGGAAACGACAGGATTTTCTTTTGGGATACAAGTATCTCCTTTCCGATGTACTATTAATTCTTTACTGCATTCCTCTCTCCCCCACACTGACGACTTAACACAGAAATTGCGGCGTTATGAAAAACTATGTGGTCTATGACATCTCATTCTAAATCGAGTAACGTTTCAATGGAAACGACTGGATTTTCTTTTGGGGTACGACTATCTCCTTTCCGATGCACTATTCCTTCTTTACTGCATCCCTCGCTTGATCATATTGACGAATTAACACAGAAATTGTGTCGCTATGATATACTATGTGTTTGATGACATCTCCTTCTACATGGAGTAAAATTTCTATGCAAACGACAGGATTTTCTTTTGGGATACGAGTATCTCCTTTCCGATGCACAATTCCTTCTTTACTGCATCCCTCGCTCCCACACATTGACGAATTAACACAGAAATTGTGGCGCTATGGAATTATATGGGTTCTATGTCATCTCCTTGTAAATCGAATAACGTTTCTTTGGAAACGACAGGATTTTCTTTTGGGATACGACTATCTCCTTGCCGCTGCACTATTCCTTCTTTACTGCATCCCTCGCTCCCTCACATTGACGAATTAACACAGAAATTGCGTCGTTATGAAATGCTTTGGGTTGTATGACATATCCTTCTAGACCATGTAACATTTCTAGGGAAACGACAGGATTTTCTTGTGGGATACGAGTGTCTCCTTTCCGATGCACTATTCCTTCTTTACTGCATCCCTCGCACCCTCCCATTGACGGATTAACACAGAGATTGCGTCGCTATGAAATACTATGGGTCCTATGTCATCTCCTTCAAAATCGAGTAACGGTTCTATGGAAACGACGGGATTTCCTTTTGGGATACGTGTATCTCCTTTCCGATGCACTAATTCTTCTATACTGCACTCCTGGCGCCCTCACATTGTCGAATTAACAAAGAAATTGCGACACTATAAATTACAAAGTGTTCTATGACATCTTCTAAATCGAGTAACGTTTCTGCTGTAACGACAGGATTTTCTTTTAGGTTACGACTATCTCCTTTCCGATGCTCTATTCCTTCGTTACCGCATCCCTCTCTCCCTCACATAGACGAATTAACACAGATATTGCCTTGCAATGTAATACGTTGGGTTCTATGACATCTCCGTCTAAATCGCGTAACGTTTCTTTGGAAACGACAGGATTTTCTTTTGGGATACGAGTATCACCTTTCCGATGCACTATTCCTTGTTTACTGCATCGCTCGCTCCCTCACATTGACGAATTAACACAGAAATTGCGGTGCTATGAGTTACTATGCGTTCTATGACATTTCCTTCTAAATCGAATTGCGTTTCATTGGAAACGACAGGATTTTCTTTTGGGATACATGTATCTCCTTTCCGATGTACTGTTAATTCTTTACTGCATTCCTCTCTCCCCCACACTGACGACTTAACACAGAAATTGCGGCGTTATGAAAAACTATGTGGTCTATGACATCTCATTCTAAATCGGGTAACGTTTCAATGGGGACGACAGGATTTTCTTTTGGGACACGAGTATCTCCTTTCCGATGCACCATTCCTTCTTTACTGCATCCCTCGCTCCCTCACATTGACGAATTAACACAGAAATTGCGTCGCTATGAAATACTGTGTGTTCTATGAAATCTCCTTCTAAATCGAGTAACGTTTCTATGGAAACGACAGGACTTTGTTTTGGGATGCGACTATCTCCTTCCTGATGCACTAATCCTTCTTTGCTGCACTCCTGGCGCCCTCACATTGAGGAATTAACACAGAAATTGTGTCGCTATGAAATACTATGTGTTTTATGACTTCTCCTTGTAAATCGAGTAACATTACTATGGGAACGACAGGAATCTCTTTTGGGACACGTGTATCTCCTTTCCGACGCAATATTCCTTCTTTTCAGCATCCCTCGCTCCCTCACATTGTCGAATTAACACAGAAATTGCGTCGCTATGAAATGCTATGCGTTGTATGACATATCCTTCCAGATCACGTAACATTTCTATGGAAACGAAAGGATTTTGTTGTGGGATACGAGTATGTCCTTTCCGATGCACTATTCCTACTTTACTGCATCCCTCGCACCCTCACATTGACGAATTAACACAGAAATTGCGTCGCTATGAAATGCTATGGGTTGTATGACATATCCTTCTAGATCATGTAACGTTTCTATGGGAACGACAGGATTTTCTTTTGGGATACAAGTATGTCCTTTCCGATGTACTATTAATTCTTTACTGCATCCCTCGCTTAATTATATTGACGAATTAACACAGAACTTGGGTCGCTAGGATATACTATGAGTTCGATGACATCTCCTTCTACATGGAGTAAAATTTCTATGCAAACGACAGGATATTCTTTTGGGATACGAGTATCTCCTTTCCGATGCACAATTCCTTCTTTACTGCATCCCTCGCTCCCACACATTGACGAATTAACACAGAAATTGTAGCGCTATGTAATTATATGTGTTCTATGACATCTCCTTGTAAATCGAATAACTTTTCTAAGGAAACGACAGGATTTTCATTTGGGATACGACTATCTCCTTTCCGATGCACTATTCCTTCTTTACTGCATCCCTCGCTCCCTCACATAGACGAATGAACACAGAAATTGCGTCGCTATGAAATGCTATGGGTTGTATGACATATCCTTCTAGATCATGTAACATTTCAATGGAAACGACAGGATTTTCTTGTGGGATACCAGTATGTCCTTTCCGATGCACTATTCCTTCTTTCCTGCATCCCTCGTACCCTCAAATTGACGAATTAACACAGAAATTGCGTCGCTATGAAATGCTATGGGTTGTATGACATATTCTTCCAGATCATGTAACTTTTCTGCGGTAACGACAGGATTTTCTTTTAGGTTACGACTATCTCCTTTCCGATGCTCTATTCCTTCCTTACCGCATCCCTCTCTCTCACTCACATAGACGAATTAACACAGATATTGCCTTGCAATGAAATACGTTGGGTTCTATGACATCTCCTTCTAAATCGCGTAACGTTTCTTTGGAAACGACAGGATTTTCTTATGGGATACGAGTATCTCCTTTCCGATGCACTATTCCATCTTTACTGCATCCCTTGCTCCCTCACATTGACGAATTACCACAGAAATTGCGTCGCTATGAAATACCATGTGTTCTATGGCATCTCCTTCTAGATCGAGTAACGTATCTATGGAAGCGACAGTAATTTCTTTTGGGATGCGAATATCTCCTTTCCGATGCACAATTCCTAATTTACTGCATCCCTCGCTCCATCACAATGACGAATTAACACAGAATTTGCGTCGCTATGAAATACTAAGAGGTTCCATGACTTCTCCTTCTAAATCGAGTAACGTCTCAATGGAAACGACAAAATTTTCTTTTGGGATATGAGTAGCTTCTCTCCGATGCACTATTCCTTCTTTATTGCACACCTCGCGGCCGCACATTGACGAATAAACACGGAAATTGCGTCGCTATGAAAAATTATGGGTTTTAAGACATCTTCTAAATCGAGTAACGTTTCTATGGAAACGACTGGAATTTCTTTTTGGATACGAGTATCTCCTGTCCTATGCACTATTCCCTCTTCACAGCATCCCTCGCTCCCTCACATTGACGAATTAACACAGAAATTGCGGCGCTATAAAATACAATGCGTTCTATGACATTTCCTTCTAAATCGAGTAGCGTATATTTGGAAAATACAGGATTTTCTATTGGGATACAAGTATCTCCTTTCCGATGAACTATTAATTCTTTACGGCATCCCTCTCACCCCCACACTGACGACTTAACAATAAAATTGCAGCGTCATGAAATACTATGTGTTCTTTGACATCTCATTCTAAATCGTGTAACGTTTCAATGGAAACGACAGGAATTTCTTTTGGGATACGAATGTCTACTTTCCGATGCTCTATTCCTTCTTTACTGCATTCCTCGCTCCCTCACATTGACAAAGTAAAACAGAAATTGCGTTGCTATGATATGCTATGGGTTCTATGACATCTTCTAAATCGAGTAACGTTTCTATGAAAACGAAAGGATTTTCTTTTGGGATACGAGTATCTCCTTTCTGAGGCACTATTCCTTCATTACTGTATCCCTCGCGCCTACACATCGACGAATTAACACGGAAATTGTGGCGCTATGAAATACTGTGAGTTCTATGCCATCTCCTTCTAAATAGAGTAACGTTTCAATGGAAACAACAGGACCTTCCTTTGGTATACGAGTAACTCCATTCCGATGCACAATTAATTCTTTACTGCATCCCCCACTCCCTCACATTGACGACTTAACACAGAAATTGTTTGGCTATGAAATACTATGGGTACTATGACTTCTCCTTTTAAATCGAGTAACGTTTCTATGGAAACGACAGGATTTTCTTTTGGGATACGAGTATCTAATTCATGATGCACTATTCCTTCTTTACTGCATCCCTCGCTCCCTCACATTGACGAATTGACACAGAAATTGCCTCGCTATGAAAAACTATGGGTTCTATGACTTCTACTTCAAAATCGAGTAACGTTTCTATGGAAACGAGAGGATTTTCTTTTGGGATACGACTATCCTCATTCCGATGCACTATTCCTTCTTTACAGCATCCCTCGCTCCCTCACATTGACGAATTATCACAGAGATTGCGTCGCTATGAAATACAATGAGTTCGATACCATCTCCTCCTAAATTGAGTAACGTTTCAATGGAAACAGGATATTCTTTTGGGATACGACCACCTCTTTTCCGATGCTCTATTCCTTCATATCTGCATCCCTCGCTCCCTCACATTGACGAATTAACACATAAATTGCGTCGCTATGAAGTACCATGGGTTCTATGACTTCTATTTCTAAATCGAGTAACGTTTCTATGGGAACGATGGGATTTTCTTTTCGGATACGACTATCTCCTTTCAGTTGCACTATTCCTTCTTTACTGCATCCCTCAGTGCCTCACATTGACGAATTAACCAAGAAATTGCGAGGATATGAAATACATAGGGTTCCATGACATCTCCTTCTAAATCGAGTTACGTTTTTATGGAAACGACTATCATTTCTTTTGGGATGCTAATATCTCCTTTCCGATTCACTATTCCTACTTTACTGCATCATTCGCTCCCTCACATTGACGAATTAACACAGAAATTGCGTCGCTATGATATACTAAGGGGTTTCATGACTTCTCCTTCTAAATCGAGTAACGTTTCATTGGAAACGACCGGATTTTCCTTTGGGATACGACTATCTCCTTACCGATGCACTAATCCTACTTTACTGCACTCCTCGCGCCCTCACATTGACGAAGTAAATCAGAAATTGCGTTTCTATGCTGTGCTATGGGTTCTATGACATCTTCTAAATCGAGTAACGTTTATATGGAGACGACAGGATTTTCTTTTGGGATACGAGTATCTCCTTTCCGATGCACTATTTCTTCTTTACTGCAACCCCCGCTCCCTCACATTGACCAATTAACACAGAAATTGCGTCGCTATGAAATACTTTGTGTTCTATGACATCTCCTCCTAAATCGAGTAACGTTTCTATGGAAACGAAAGGATTTTCCTTTGGGATAAAGTATCTCCTTTCCGAAGCACTATTCCTTCTTTACTGCATCCCTCGCTCCCACACATTGACGAATTAACACAGAAATTGCGGCGCTATGAAATACTGTGGGTTCTATGACATCTCCGTCTAAATCGAGTAACGTTTCTACGGAAACGACACGATTTTCTTTTGGGATACGACTATCTCCATTTCGATGCACTATTCCTTCTTTACAGCATCTCTCGCTCCCTCACATTGACGAATTATCACCAAGATTGCGTCGCAATGAAATACTATGGGTTCAAAACATCTTCTCCTAAATTGAGTAACGTTTCTATGGAAACAGGATTTTCTTTTGGGATACGACTATCTATCTTCCGATGCACAATCCCGTCTTTACTGCATCCCTCGCTCCATCACACTGACGAATTAACACAGAAATTGCGTCGCTATGAAATACTATGGGTTCTATGACTTCTCCTTCCAAATCGAGTAACGTTTCTATGGGAACGAAAGAATTTTCTTTTGGGACACCTGTATCTCTTTTTCCGATGCACTATTCTCTCTTTACTGCATCCCTCGCTCCCACACATTGACGAATTAACACAGAAATTGCGGCGCTATGGAATACTATGTGTGCTATGACTTCTCCTTCTAAATTGAGTAACGTTTCTATGGAAACGACAGGATTTTCTTTTGGGAAACGAGTATCTCCTTTCCGATGCACTATTAAATCTTTGCTTCATCCCTCACTCCCTCAATTTGACGCATGAACACAGAAATTGCGTCGCTATGAAACACTATGGGTTGCATGATTTCTGCTTCTAAATCGAGTAACGTTTCCATGGAAACGACAGGAATTTCTTTTGGGATACGACTATCTACTATCCGATGCTCTATTCCTTCTTTACTGCATCCCTCGCTCCCTCTCGTTGACGAATTAACACAGAAATTGCATCGCAATCAGATGCTATGGGTTGTATAATTTCTCCCTCTAACCCGAGTAGCGAATCATTGAAAACGATAGGATTTTCTTTTGGGATACGACTATCTCCTTTCCGATGCACTATTCCTTCTTAACTGCATCCCTCGCTGCCTCACATATACCAATTAACTCAGAAATTGCGTCGCTATGAAATACTTTGGGTTCTATGACATCTCCTTCTAAATCGAGTAACGTCTCTATGGAAGCGACACGATTTTCTTTTGGGATACGAGTATCTCCTTTCCGAAGCACTATTCCTTGTTTACTGCATTCCTCGCTCCCACTATCTACTTTCAGATGCACAATCCCGTCTTTACTGCATCCCACGCTATCTCACACAGACGAATTAACACAGAAATTGCGTCGCTATGAAAACTATGGGTTCAATAACATCCCCTTCTAAATTAAGTAACATTTCTATGGAAACTACAAGATTTTCCTTTGGGATACGACTATCTCCGTTCCGATGCACTAGTCCTTCTTTACTGCATTCCTCGCTCCCCCACATTGACGAATTAACACAGAAATTGCTTTGCTATGAAATAAAATGGGTTCTATAACGACTCCTTCTAAATCGAGTAACGTTTTAATGGAAACGATAGGATTTCCTGTTGGGACACGAGTAACTCCTTTCCGATGCACTATTCCTTTTTTAGTGCATCCCACGCTCCCCCACATTGACGAATTAAAACAAAAATTGCGTCGCTATGAAATACTATGGGATGTATGACTTATCCCTCTAAATCGAGTAATGTTTCTATGGAAACGGCAGGATTATATTTTGGGACACTAGTATCTCCTTTCCGATGCACTATTCCTTCTTTACTGCATCCCTCGCCCCCTCAAATTGACGAATTAGCACAGAAATTGCGTCGATATGAAATACTATGGGTTCAATGACATCTCCTTCTAATTCGAGTAACGTTTCTATGCAAACGACAGAATTTTCTTTTGGGATACGAGTATGTCCGTTCCAATCCACTACTCCATCTTTACTGCATCCCTCGGTCCCTCACATTGACGAATCAACACAGAAATTGCGTCGCTATGAAATACTATGGGTTCTATGACATCTCCTTCGAAAACGAGTAACGTTACTGTTGAAACGGCAGGACTTTCTTTTGGGATACGAGTCTCTCTTTTCGAATGCACTAATCCGTCATTACTGCACTTCTGGCGCTCTCACATTGACGAATTATCACAGAAATTAGGTCGCTATGAAATACAATGTGTTCTATGACATCTCCTTCTAAATCCAGGAACGTTTCTGTGGAAACGACAGGATTTCCGTTTGGGATACTAGTATCTCCTTTCCGATGCAGTATTCCTTCTTTACTGAAACCCTCGTTCCCTCACACTGACGAATTTATCACAGAAATTGTGGCGCTATGAAATACTATGGGTTCTATGACATCTCCTTCTAAATCGAGTAACGTTTCTATGGAAACGACAGGATATTCCTTTGGGATACGAGTATCTCCTACCCGATGCACAATTCCTCCTTTACAGCATCCCTCTCTCCCTCACATTGACGCTTTAACACAGAATTTGTGTCGCTATGAAATACTATGGTATCCATGAATTCTGCTTCTAAATCGAGTAACGTTCCCATGAAAACGACGGGATTTCTTTTTGGGATAAGACTACCTCCTTTCCGATGCACTGTTCCTTCTTTACTGCATCCCACGCTCCCCCACATTGACGAATTAAAACAAAAATTGCGTCGCTATGAAATACTATGGGATGTGTGACTTATCCTTCTAAATCGAGTAATGTTTCTATGGAAAAGGCAGGATTATATTTTGGGACACTAGTATCTCCTTTCCGATGCACTATTCCTTCTTTACTGCATCCCTCGCTCCCTCACATTGACGAATTAACACAGAAATTGCGTCGCTATAAAATACTATGTGTTGTATGACATATCTTTCTAAATCGAGTCACGTATATATGGAAACGAAACGATTTTCTTTTGGAATGCGACTATCTCCTTTCCGATGCACTATTCCTTATTTACTGCATCCCTCGCCCCCTCAAATTGACGAATTAACACAGAAATTGCGTCGATATGAAATACTATGGGTTCAATGACATCTCCTTCTATGTCGAGTAACGTTACTATGGAAACGACAGGACTTTCTTTTGGGATACGACTATCTGCATTCCGATGCACTATTCGTTCTTCACAGCATCCCTCGCTCCCTCACATTGACGAATTATCACAAAGATTGCGTCGCTATGAAATACTATGGATTCAAAACATCTTCTCCTAAATTGAGTAAGGTTTCTATGGAAACAGGATTTTCTTTTGGGATACGACTATCTATCTTCCGATGCACAATCCCGTCTTTACTGCATCCCTCGCTCCATCACACTGACGAATTAACACAGAAATTGCGTTGCTATGAAATACTATGGGTTCTATGACTTCTCCTTCTAAATCGAGTAACGTTTCTAAAGAACGAAAGGATTTTCTTTTGGGACACCTGTATCTCTTTTTCCGATGCACTATTCTCTCTTTACTGCATCTCTCGCTCCCACACAATGACGAATTAACACAGAAATTGCGGCGCTATGGAATACTATGTGTGCTATGACTTCTCCTTCTAAATTGAGTAACGTTTCTATGGAAACGACAGGATTTTCTTTTTTGAAACGAGTATCTCCTTTCCGATGCACTATTAAATCTTTGCTTCATCCCTCACTCCCTCAATTTGACGCATGAACACAGAAATTGCGTCGCTATGAAATACTATGGGTTGCATGATTTCTGCTTCTAAATCGAGTAACGTTTCCATGGAAACGACAGGATTTCCTTTTGGGATAAGACTATCCCCTTTCTGATGCACTATTCCTTCTTTACTGCATCCCTCACTCCCTCACATTGACGAACTAACACAGAAATTGCGTCGCTTTGAAATCCTATGTATTCTATGACTTCTCCTTCTAAATCGAGTAACGTTTCTATGGAAACGACAGGAATTTCTTTTGGGAGGCGACTATCTACTATCCGATGCTCTATTCCTTCTTTACTGCATCCCTCGCTCCCTCTCGTTGACGAATTAACACAGAAATTGCATCGCAATCAGATGCTATGTGTTGTATGATTTCTCCCTCTAACCCGAGTAGCGAATCATTGAAAACGATAGGATTTTCTTTTGGGATACGACTATCTCCTTTCCGATGCACTATTCCTTCCTAACTGCATCCCTCGCTGCCTCACATTGACCAATTAACACAGAAATTGCGTCGCTATGAAATACTTTGGGTTCTATGACATCTCCTTCTAAATCGAGTAACGTTTCTATGGAAGCGACACGATTTTCTTTTGGGATACGAGTATCTCCTTCCGAAGCACTATTCCTTGTTTACTGCATTCCTCGCTCCCACTATCTACTTTCCGATGCACAATCCCGTCTTTACTGCATCCCACGCTATCTCACACTGACGAATTAACACAGAAATTGCGTCGCTATGAAAAACTATGGGTTCAATAACATCTCCTCCTAAATTAAGTAACGTTTCTATGGAAACTACAAGATTTTCTTTTGGGATTCGACTATCTCCGTTCCGATGCACTAGTCCTTCGTTACTGCATTCCTCGCTCCCCCACATTGACGAATTAACGCAGAAATTGCTTTGCTATGAAATAAAATGGGTTCTATAACGGCTCCTACTAAATTGAGTAACGTTTTAATGGAAACGATAGGATATTCTTTTGGGATACGAGTATCTCCTACCCGATGCACAACTCCTCCTTTACAGCATCCCTCTCTCCCTCACATTGACGCTTTAACACAGAATTTGTGTCGCTATGAAATACAATGGTATCCATGACTTCTGCTTCTAAATCGAGTAACGTTCTCATGGAAACGACGGGATTTCTTTTTGGGATAAGACTACCTCCTTTCCGATGCACTGTTCCTTCTTTACTGCATCCCTCGCTCCCTCACATTGACGAATTAACACAGAAATTGCGTCGATATTAAATACTATGGGTTCCATGACATCTCCTTCTAAATGGAGTAACTTTTCTATGGAAACGACAGGATTTTCTTTTGGGATACGACTAACTCCTTTCCGACGCACCGTTCCTTCTTTACTGCATCCCACGCTATCTCACACAGACGAATTAACACAGAAATTGCGTCGCTATGAAAAACTATGGGTTCAATAACATCCCCTTCTAAATTAAGTAACGTTTCTATGGAAACTACAAGATTTTCCTTTGGGATACGACTATCTCCGTTCCGATGCACTAGTCCTTCTTTACTGCATTCCTCGCTCCCCCACATTGACGAATTAACACAGAAATTGCTTTGCTATGAAATAAAATGGGTTCTATAACGACTCCTTCTAAATCGAGTAACGTTTTAATGGAAACGATAGGATTTCCTGTTGGGACACGAGTAACTCCTTTCCAATGCACTATTCCTTTCTTAGTGCATCCCACGCTCCCCCACATTGACGAATTAAAACAAAAATTGCGTCGCTATGAAATACTATAGGATGTATGACTTATGCTTCTAAATCGAGTAATGTTTCTATGGAAACGGCAGGATTATATTTTGGGACACTAGTATCTCCTTTCCGATGCACTATTCCTTCTTTACTGCATCCCTCGCTCCCTCACATTGACGAATTAACACAGGAATTGTGTCGCCATGACATACTATGGGATCTATGACATCTCTTTGTATGTCGAATGCCGTTTCTATGGAACCGACCGGATTTAGTTCCGATGCACTATTCCTTCCATACTGCACTCCTCGCGCCCTCACTTTGACGATTAAAACAGAAATTGCGTCGCTATGAAATGCTACGGGTTCTATGACATCTTTTAAAACGAGTAACGTTTCTATGGAAACGACAGTATTTTCTTTTGGGATACGACTATCTCCTTTCCGATGCACTATTCCTTCTTAACTGCATCCCTCGCTGCCTCACATTGACCAATTAACACAGAAATTGCGTCGCTATGAAATACTTTGGGTTCTATGACATCTCCTTCTAAATCGAGTTACGTTTCTATGGAAGCGACACGATTTTCTTTTGGGATACGAGTATCTCCTTTCCGTAGCTCTATTCCTTGTTTACTGCATTCCTCGCTCCCACTATCTACTTTCCGATGCACAATCCCGTCTTTACTGCATCCCACGCTATCTCACACTGACGAATTAACACAGAAATTGCGTCGCTATGAAAAACTATGTGTTCAATAACATCTCCTTCTAAATTATGTAACGTTTCTATGGAAACTATTAGATTTTCTTTTGGGATACGACTATCTCCGTTCCGATGCACTAGTCCTTCTTTACTGCATTCCTCGCTCCCCCACATTGACGAATTACCACAGAAATTGCTATGCTATGAAAGAAAATGGGTTCTATAACGACTCCTACTAAATCGAGTAACGTTTTAATGGAAACGATAGGATATTCTTTTGGGATACGAGTATCTCCTACCCGATGCACAACTCCTCCTTTACAGCATCCCTCTCTCCCTCACATTGACGCTTTAACACAGAATTTGTGTCGCTATGAAACACAATGGTATCCATGACTTCTGCTTCTAAATCGAGTAACGTTCTCATGGAAACGACGGGATTTCTTTTTTGGAATAAGACTACCTCCTTTCCGATGCACTGTTCCTTCTTTACTGCATCCCTCGCTCCCTCACATTGACGAATTAACACAGAAATTGCGTCGATATTAAATACTATGGGTTCCATGACATCTCCTTCTAAATGGAGTAACTTTTCTATGGAAACGACAGGATTTTCTTTTGGGATACGACTAACTCCTTTCCGACGCACCGTTCCTTCTTTACTGCATCCCTCGCTCCCTCACATTGACGAATTAACACAGAGGTTTCGTTGCTATGAAATACTATGGGTTCGATGACCTCTCCTTCTAAATTGAGTAGCATTTCTGTGGAAACAGGATTATCCTTTGGGATTCGACTATCTCCTATCCGATGCTCTATTCCTTCTTTACTGCATCCCCCGATCCCTCTCATTGACGAATTAAGACAGAAATGGCGTCTCTATGAAATACTATGGGTTCTAAGACTTCTCCATCTAAATAGAGTTACGTGACTATGGAAACGACAGGATTTTCTTTAGGGATACGACTATCTCTTTTCCGATTCAGTATTCCTTCTTTACTGCATACCTCAATACCTCACATTGACGAATTGACACAGAAATTGCGGGGATATGAAATACTATGGGTTGTATGACATCTCCTTCTACATCGAGTAACGTTGAATGGAAACGACAGCAATTTTTTTTTTGGATGCGAGTATCTCCATTCCGATGCACTATTCCTAATTTACTGCATCCCTCGCTCATTCACATTGACGAAATAACATAGAAGTTGCGTCGCTATGAAATACTATGGGTTGTATGACATCTTCTAAATTGAGTAACGTTTCTATGGAAACACAGAATTTTCTTTTGGGATTCGAGTAATTCCTTTCCGATGCACTAGTAATACATTGTTGCATCCCTCACTCCCTCACATTAGCGCATTAACGCAGAAATTGCGTAGCTATGAAATACTATGTGTTCCATGACTTCTGCTTCTAAATCGAGTAATGTTTCTATGGAAACGACGGGATATCCGTTTGGGATAAGACTATCTCCTTTCCGATGCACTATTCCTTCTTTACTGCATCCCTCACTCCCCCACATTGACGGATTACCACAGAAATTACGTCGCAATTATATACTATGGGTTCTATGACATCACCATCTAAGTCGAGTAATGTTTCTCTGGAAACGACAGGATTTTCTTTAGGGATACGGCTATCTCTTTTCCGATTCAGTATTCCTTCTTTACTGCATACCTCAATACCTCACATTGACGAATTAACACAGAAATTGCGGGGAAATGAAATACTATGGGTTCGATGACATCTCCATCTACATCGAGTAACGTTTCAATGGAAACGACAGTAATTGCTTTTGGGATGCGAGTATCTCCTTTCCGATGCACTATTCCTAATTTACTGCATCCCTCGCTCCCTCACATTGACGAAATAACACAGAAATTTTGTCGCTATGAGATACTATGGGTTGTATGACATCTTCAAAGTCGAGTAACGTCTCTATGGAAACGACAGGATACGACTATCTCCTTTTAGATGCACTATTCCTAATTTACTGCATCCCTCGCTCTCTCACATTGACGATTAAACACAGAAATTGCATCGCTATGAAGTACTATGGGTTCCGTGACTTTTGCTTCTAAATCGAGTAACGTTTCCATGGAAACGAAAGGATTTTCTTTAGGGATACGACTATCTCTTTTCCGATTCAGTATTCCATCTTTACTGCATACCTCAATACCGCACATTGACGAATTAACACAGAAATTGCGTCGCTATGAAATACTATGGGTGATATGACTTCTCCTTCTAATTCGAGTAACGTATCTTTAGAAACGACAGGATTTTCTTTTGGGATACGACTGTCTCCTTTCCGATGCACTATTCCTTCTTTACTGCATTCGTCGCTCCTTCAGACTGATAAATTAACACAGAAATTGCGTCGCTATGAAATACAACGGGTTCCATGACATCTCCACCTAAATCGAGTAGCGTTTCTATGGAAACGACAGAATTTTCTCTTGGGAGACGACTATCTCCTTTCCGATTCACTGTTCCTCCTTTACTGCATCCCTCGCTCCCTCACATTGACGAATTAACAGAGACATTGCGTCGCTGTGAAATACTATGGCTTCTATGACTTCTCCTTCTAATTCGAGTAACGTATCTTTAGAAACGACAGCATTTTCTTTTGGGATACGACTGTCTCCTTCCCGATGCACTATTCCCTCTTTACTGCATTCGTCGCTCCTTCAGACTGACAAATTAACACAGAAATTGCATCGCTATGAAATACAACGGGTTCAATGGCATCTCCTCCTAAATCGAGTAACGTTTCTGTGGGAACGACAGGATTTTCTCTTGGGATACGACTATCTACTTTCCCATTCAGTGTTCCTCCTTTACTGCATCGCTCGCTCCCTCACATTGACGAATTAACACAGACATTGCGTCGCTGTGAAATACTGTGGGTTCTATGACTTCTCCTTCTAATTCGAGTAACGTATCTTTAGAAACGACAGGATTTTCTTTTATGATACGACTGTCTCCATCCGATGTACTATTCCTTCTTTACTGCATTCGTCGCTCCTTCAGACTGACAAATTAATACAGAAATTGCGTCGCTATGAAATACAACGGGTTCTATGACATCTCCCTCTAAATCGAAAAACGTTTCAATGGAAACGACAGCATTTTCTTTTGGGAAACGACTATTTCCTTTCCGATGCACTATTCCTTCGTTACTGTATCCCTCGCTCCCTCACATTGACGGATTAACAGAGAAGTTGCGGCGCTATGAAATACTATGTGTTTATAACATCTCCTTCTAAATCGAGTAACGTTTCTATGGAAATGACGGGATTTTCTTTTATGATACGACTATCTCCTTTGCGATACACTATTCCTTCTTTATTGCAACCTTCGGTCCCTCACATTGACGAATTAACACAGAAATTGCGTCGCTGTGAAATACTATGGGTTGTATGCCATATCCTCCTAAAGCGAGTCACGTTTCTATGGAAGAGACAGGATTCTCTTTCGGGATACCACTATCTCCTTTCCGATGCACTATTCCTTGTTTACTGCATCCCTCGCTCCCTCACATTGACGAATTAACACAGAAATTGCGTCGCTGTGAAATACCTTGGGTTGTATGCCTTATCCTTCTAAAGCGAGTCACGTTTCTATGGAAGCGACAGGATTCTCTTTTGGGATACCACTATCTCCTTTCCGATGCACTATTCCTTGTTTACTGCATCCCTCGCTCCCTCACATTGACGAATCAACACAGAAATTGCGTCGCTATGAGATACTATGGGTTCTACGTCATCTTCTTGTAAAACGAGTAACGTTACTATGAAAACGAAAGGATTCTCTTCTGGGATACGAGTATCTCCTTTCCGATGCACTAATCCTTCATTACTGCACTCCTGGCGCCCACACATTGACGAATTATGACAGAAATTGTGTCGCTATGAAATACAATGAGTTCTATGACATCTCCTTCTAATTCGAGTAACGTTTCTATGGAAACGACAGGATATTCTTTTGGGATACGAGTATATCCTTTCCGATGCACTATTCCTCCTTTACTGCATCCCTCACTCCCTCACATTGACGCATTAACACAGAAATTGCGTCGCTATGAAATACTATGGGTTCCGTGACTTTTGCTTCTCAATCGAGTAACGTTTCCATGGAAACGACAGGATTTCCTTTTGGGGAAAGACTACCTCCTTTCCGATGCACCATTCCCTCTTTACTGCATCCCACTCTCCCTCACCTTGTCGAATTAACACAGAAGTTGCGCCACAATGATATACTATGGGTTCTATGACATCTCCTTCTAAATTGAGTAATGTTTCTATGGAAAAATTAGGATTTTCTTTCGGGATACGAGTATCTCCTTTCCGATGCATTATTCATTCTTTACTGCATCCCTCGCTCCCTCACAGTGATGAATTAACACAGAAATTGCGTCGCAATGGAATACTATGGGTTCTATGACTTCGCCATCTAAATCGAATAACGTTTCTATAGACACAACAAGATTTTGTTTAGGGATACGACTGTCGCTTTTCCGATGCACTATTTCATCGTAGCTGCATTCCTCGCTCCCTCACATTGACGAGTTAACACAGAAAGAGCGTCGCTATGTAATACAACGGGTTCTTTGACATCTCCTTCTAAATCGAGTAACGTATCTATGTTAAGGACAGGATTCTCTATTGGGATACGACTATCTCCTTTACGATGCACTATTCCTCCTTTACTGCATCCCACGCTGCCTCACAATGATGAATTAACACAGAAATTGCGTCGGTGTGAAATACTATCGGTTCTCTGACT